>NC_073695.1:279286156-279658235 GCF_029784165.1 Wyeomyia smithii
GATTTCGATTCAGGTTAAATAAATCCTTCTACCAAGTTCCACCAAGTTATTTCATAAAATGGTGGTTGAAAAACGTTCTTTACAATAAATATTTCGTTATTTCTATATAACAATTTGTACTTTACGACCTTCAAAAGGTTTTAACCGTACCGGTAAAAACCGGTTCATACCGTACGACGATTTTGAAATTTTGACCAGAGTTTTAGGACGTCATAACTAATCGAATGGTGTACTCAGATTCTTTGGTGCCTTTTTTTTAAAAACGATCTGTGGAAGCACCGTGACATGTTACCAGCACACGCACAACTCACTATTAGCAGTGGCCAAACGGCTGAAAGCTGCGGCCCTAAATCTGGACAGAATAACTAACATCTTCGGACACGTTCAGTAGTGCTACAGACATGTCTGTATGGTGGTGCTTCCCACACAGACGGGAGATTCAAAATTATGGGCTTTGGAAGATGACCTTTAATCACTAGAACGATCCACCGCTATGGAAGGCTACGTTCGAATGAGCGCGTGTTGCAGCAAAAACCATACCAACATAATACTTACTTTACTTTACTTTTATGGCGACAGATCATTAATATCCTATGCCGAATCCAGAATACGTCTCCACAAAACTCGGTCTTGGGCTGCTACTCTCCAGTCTCCCATTACACCCGCTGCTCTAGCATCCTCGTCGACAGCGCACATCCAGCGCGTGCGCGGTCTGCCTCGAAGTCGTCGGCCTTTATCCGGTTTTCTACTAAATATTATCTTTGCCGGTCGCTCATCCGCCATCCGTGCTACATGGCCAGCCCACTGTAACCTGCCGTGTTTCATCAGCTTGACAATATCAGCGTGTTTGTAAACTTCCTACAGCTCGTGATTCATGCGCCTGCTCGCCTGCGCCACACCCCGTTCTCTAGTTTGCCTCCGAGTATTGATTGCAGGATTCTACGCTCGAAGACCCCAAGCGCTCGTCGATCGTTCTCCTTCCACGTCCACGATTTATGTCCGTAGAGCGCCACCGGGAGGATCAGAGTCCTATAGAGCGCAAATTTCGTACGGATCTGTAGGCTACGGGACCTAAGCTGGCTACGCAATCCGTAATAAGCCATATTCGCCGCCGCAATCCGCCTCTTCACCTCGCGGTTCACCTCGTTGTCACATGTCACGAGAGTACCAAGATAAGTAAATTCCTCGACCACTTCGAAAGTATCCCCATCCATCTCCATCGCAGCACCAACACCCGTAGAACTACCACGCTCTCTGCCAGCCACCATGTACTTCGTTTTCCTCAACTGCTCTACGGTTAACACCAATTATATCAATGTCGTCCGCAAAGCCCATAAGCATGTGAGACTTAGTGATGATGGTGCCGCTCCTCTGCACACCTGCCCATCGTATCGCACTTTCAATTGAACAGCAAGTTCGAGAGCCCGTCACCTTGCTTCAGACCATCTAACGTCACAAACGCGTCCGAAAATTCGCCCGCTGTCCTGACGCATGATGTGAAACCGTCGAGCGTCGCACGTATCAGTTTAATCAGTTTAGTTGGGAAACCATGTTCTAGCATTATTTGCCACAGCTCGTTGCGTACAAACATAAAATTATATTTGAAATCATCGCTTGGGAAATCATGAGTTGGCGCAGCTTTGCTTGCTGCTGGTCGATCCATTTTTAAGTAAATCATCCTTTCGCAACAATGATCGGATGGACAGTGCAGGCTAAATTTCGGCATTTCTACTTTTATACGTAACTACTGAGAGTTATACTTCCGGTGGTCGTGTCGCTGTGCGTGCACTCGATCGAGCAAAACAAGAACAACAAAACTTTTATAGAGTCAACTCGTTTGTATACTTTGATGTCGGCTGTGCTGAGGAAGAAAGGTGGTGATTGGTTGTTTCGTCTGATATTTGGTCTTATTTTCAGCTCTGATTGGTCGAAATATGCGTTGATCAAGGCTCGACATTTTTCAATAGTGCAATCGTAAATCCACAATTTTCCGCTTTTTGGTGGACGCACAGCTAATTGTCCAATCCATTGCTATAAGAATGCAGAAAGTCCGTTAGAAATTGACTGGGTTTTAAGCATTCGAAAGTAGACAATAAAAGTGGAAACCACGTAAGACGTAATTATACGTCGAAAAATTCAAACGGTCAAAATAATACAAACTGGACACCACTCACGTCAAAAATGTCGAAACTCTCAGAATTGTCAATTTATGGGGTGCTTCCCTCTAATTTCTTGTTCCCAATAGGAATGGCCCCTTTCTAGTTCTAATTCTAATACTACTGACGACGATACAAGTTATTTTCGTGTTGTAAGGCTGCATTCATCAATAGACGCATTCAAATGTGGCAATAAAATTTACATTCTATAAGCCAATAATAGTGCAACCTAAAAGTGCTGGAAAGGGGAAGGCAACTGAAATATGACCCCAGACAATTCAATAGAATCTAGCATTCCGCTCGTACTGCAGTCCCATAAAGATCATGACCAATGGTATAAAAATGATTGGTGTTCATTGCCCGAAATCGCAGCAAATAAATGTCACTACTTTCGGAAACAATTCCCTAACAGGCAGTGCTTAGTACTCGTATACATAATTCCTGCAGAACACAGTGAGGGCACACGTACACTCACACACCGAACAGTGCTCATACATGATATTTATTGCACCAACAAACAATAAAAAAACGGTTTCCTCCTGTGTACACTTTCTTGTCGAATCTGGCCCAAACGAGGCAAGGAATCGTGCTAAATGTCGAGAATGAAAAATTTAAATCAATAAAATCCCCCCGAAGTAGCGGTAACTGGCAGGGGGACAAAGTGCTCGCAAATGTACCTCGGTATCCGCTAAAAGAAAAGACCGAATCCTGTACGTGAAGAACCCATTCGTTTTGGGGCGCTGAAGATGATGAATTGCCTTGTTCACTTTTTAATAATAATATGATGGTCGGATTCGCGGGGCAGCGGATACGTAACACACTCTTCCTTATCTTCTGGACAGTTTGACGGTAGGGGTTTGCACTTTTATTTTTTCTTACAATTTTTATATATTTTTATAAATAGATTGTACCCGAATCAAGCTTTCGTTAACAGTTCATTTTAATTCATTTCCTAAATATCAACTTTTCCGGCCATCTCTAGAGGAATGCAATTCCTTATATTTTTTCCGAAAGTGAGCAGCTTGTATGCATGCGCTTTATTTTCAACTGCACAAATCGACTCGGTAGCCAGCAGCAGCCGAAATTTGCTCCCGTGCTGACCTCGTTCCTACTGGCGGCAACTGGCAGGAAATTTTACAGTTATCAGCCACACATGTGTGGACGAAATGATTCATGGTTGCACACATATGTCCCCACAGCCTCGCCGGGCGATTGGCTGGCTGAGAACACATTCCATTCGTTCGAGCAGTGGACGTATCTGTGGAGGGATGGACAACCAAAACCATGCGCTGTCATTCCTTCTGTCGAATAACCGAAATGAACCGATGATTAATATCGAAGTCATAAAATTTGATGAATAGCGCCCGGGCAGAGAATAAAATTTTTAATATAAAAATAATACTCTGCCACGGCAGTCTGAGTACAGTTACAATGCAGCAGCAATGGAATAACCAGTGGAGAATAATCATAATAAAGAACAAACTTATGTAGTTTCGACCTTTAAAGTGTGTATTTGATTGCCAAACTTTTGTTTGGCTATCATCAGCTGCAGCATTATCGCTCAAGTGTGTGACATAGATTGACCGGGACTGCACCGGTTTATTGCCTCGGTTTCTGGGCGAAATAGTTGCTGAATAATTCAACGAGCGACGACGCTGTGAGCTGTGCAATCAGTAAACGGCCGGGACTCCTGACAAATGTGGTACACAACTCATTATTTATTGACCATTGCAGGAACAAACGACCGATCGGTTCCGGGTCAGGTGGCGCAGGTCACCAAGCAGATAATTAGGCGAACGGTTCTGCTCCCTGCGTTCGAATGTAGCCGTGGTTGTGACGTGATAGGAGACGTTAAATGCCATTGTTCGGTCAGTCAGCGGTGAAAGATGAGGGCGATTTTCAGTGACACTAATGTGTGTTTTTAACACGGCTTTATTGCGTGTCAGGTTGCTAATTCCACTAACAGCATGCTTGTATTAGCATGTCACCGGGCGGTTGGTTGATGTCGTTGGGGTATCAACAATTAGGCTATGAAACATTTATCGAATGCAAGTGATAGCCAATTAGGTTTATAAAAAAATTTCAAACAATCCATTTTCATACGACTTCATTTGTATTTCTAGTTGAAATAAAAACTGTAAACAAACTAGAACAAGAAGCATCACCGATGTAAGATATAAACCTAGAGCAAATTTCGAACTGTCATAAAAAGAAATTCTTAACAACAGTGTCTATTAGATTGCCTCATTGTTATGCTTCTTTTGATACTTTTTAACATTTATGTTTTCCACCTCGTAACTTCGCCATACGTCACTGAGTCAGAGACGTTTCCTGCTACCCACTGCACATATTCATAGTTAACTTTTAAGACTTCCGTCGACATTCGGTTAGCGAAAGAAAAGATTTTCATGACGATCGTAAAATTGTGCGGCTCAGCTTGGATATTTTCTTTTGCGTTTATTTCACAAATGGAGCTCGTAACTTGCAGCTTCGGCCTTCCCTTCCCATGCGAGCAAGGAACAGACGCCCGTTTCCTCTCGCTCGTCGTTGCAGTAATTTATATAGTTCTAAAGTTGTACAGGAATCGAAAACACGCGAACGATCCACCAACAGTGGACAGTTATTCGATTATAGGCAATTTGGCGGATTACATCCCGAGCCGACTGAAATTCGCCCGTTGGATTAATTTCGCATTAAAGTTATCGCTGGCTGACCACTATTGCAATTATCGGCGAGATGACATTTTATGGCCGCCCAGCAAGACAGTCGGTCGCTCCTTGGCCGAAGCCGTAACCATGGCCGGAGCGGCATAAAAGCGGATTCTGCTCTGCTGCGCGACATTCGCTTAATAATCGGTTATTCAAGTAACTATCTCTAAGGCGCATGCGATGTGTACTGAAAGTAACGATTAATAATAAAAGCTAATAACGAGCTCAATAAAATGCGATACCCGATGCCGGAATCATTAATAGTGACTTTGACGCGCCTTACCAGTCCTGCAGTCGGTTGATAGCACGAACTTGAGCCGAGGGGTAAATATAGCTAGCTCAACCCCAATTAGTATCTACTGAGAGTAACTGAAATTAGAACTATCGATGGACCCCTGAAGCCAAAACCAACGTCGGTCGAGAGTTGCACTTTGCGCGTCTGACTTGGCAGTTTCTAAAAAAAAAAACAGCTCGAGCACGCAGTTGCCAGCAGTAAGCATGCGAGCGGTCTCTCGTCGGTAAAACCACCTTAGACACCGCACGCGCAACACCGTTCATTCGGCTTAAAGTCATAGAGATAAAATTAAATGACCATTTGCATAATGTTTTCGCCAATGAAATAGGGATTTGTTCGGTGGAATTCGTTTTATTAGTTGCTAGACGGAGGCGTTAGCTGTAAAAATGTTTGAAAGGCCAGTGCAATCCACTTACCGGATGGGAAAATTAGCCCAGTTGACATACCGCTGAGAGAATTAACAGAAAGCCGCTATAATTATATGGATTGATGTATGATGAGCAGTTAATATGCTAGAGAAGTGTTTGCTTGCGTGTCTCTTTATTACATGAGATTTGTGCGATAATTCCTATAGGTGTTAATTTACACTGCTCATTACTTCAATTGTAATTGTAAGGACACTTTATATACGTCAATGAGCAATCCTAAGAAGCTGATGATACTTCTACTTGTGTCTGCTTCAGGTCGCACCTCCGATGGTTTCTGAAACTCATTGCAGCCTCAACCTCCAGGCATATATTAAATTTCGTAGTTTTACTTGTGGTTAAGCAGCAGCACTGTTTTTCGGTCTTAGACCGAATTTCAACGTAACGACAACCTTAGTGTAATAATCTGCGATCATTTAAATGTAGGATCCGACTTGCCTGCAAAATCCAATTGTTGCCAGGTAAAGAGTGTACAGTACTAAGGACAGAAAAACCCCATTGCCCAGCGTCCCAGCGGCCCATTGCCCAGCGTCCCAGCGGCCCAGAGGCTCATAAACAGAATTATTGCTTTGACTTAGATATTTTTCATGTAAACATCGGCATTCCGGCCTGTCAACGAATGTGTCGATGCTCATTTTCTCACTAACCCAGTGTAATTTGAAAGAATAATCCTCGGAATCAGTCCAAATGTCAACGAAATCCGAATGAGGAATAGCGGCACATTGTGCTAAAACTAATTTTATATGCACAGACCCTGACAGCAGCGGCGTAACGAGAATTAGACTATACACGAAAATTTGGCTGACTGCAGCCCTCCACTTCATCGTTGACTATTCACTCTGTTATGGCAACTCAGTCCTCTATACGTCCTCTATTTAAACAATAAGCAGCCACTAGACGATGACGATGACAAGTCATTATGACGTCCAGAGCTACTTTCGACTTCCCACCTGCTTACCGCCGAACCGACTAGCCATTGACTAGTGTGAACTCTTCTACTGGATACTATAATGATAATGACATTGATATGAGGTGGTAAAATGGCTTATAATGCAAATCATGTGATCTTCATTATTCTGTCCTTTACATCAAAGCATAATGTTCAATTTATCGTTACAGAAGTGCATTAGTGAAAATTTGAAAGCTTCTTCGATTAATGTAATGTGTTTCCAATCGATGTAGTAACTGAACTAAAAAATTGACGTTTAGGAACGCTCTATTACATACAGGTCGTGTTTTTTCGAACGAAATTCATATGACAACAAGACTAGATAGAACTTGGGGTGATGCTAGTACTTTGACATTTTTTTTATTGAAAGTAGCGTCAATTAATTTCGGGTTCCACTTTAGATCTGATTGCAGTCTATTCACGAACGTTGCATAGGTCATTTCCGGAAGACTAGATTATTCGCTTTCAATGAGCAGCAGGAAATTGCTGTTTTCTTCGGAACTGGTCCTGAAGAGTCCACCAAGATGCAAGCGATTTTGAGCCTAATTTGGGATCATTTTCTTTTTTTTCGTTTTCTGGCCTTTGAAAGGCGTTTTTGGCGATTCTGAGCTCAATTTGGGATCATTTTCTTTTTTGGCCTTTTCTGGCCTTTAGAAGGCGTTTTGGCGATTCTGAGCTCAATTTGGGATCATTTCCTTTTTTGGCGTTTTCTGGCCTTCAGAAGGCGTTTTTGGCGATTCTAAGCTCAATTTGGGATCATTTTCTTTTTTGGCCTTTTCTGGCCTTTAGAAGGCGTTTTTGGCGATTCTGAGCTCAATTTGGGATCATTTCCTTTTTTGGCGTTTTCTGTCCGTTAGAAGGCGTTTTTGGCGATTCTGAGCTCAATTTGGGATCATTTTCTTTTTTGGCGTTTTCTGTCCTTTAGAAGGCGTTTTTGGCGATTCTGAGCTCAATTTGGGATCATTTTCTTTTTTGGCATTTCTGGCCTTCAGAAAGCGTTTTCGGCGATTCTAAGCTCAATTTGGGGTTCATTTTCTTTTCTGGCCATTTCTGGCTTTTAGAAGGCGTTTTTAGCGATTCTGAGCTCAATTTGGGATCATTTTCTTTTCTGGCGTTTTCTGGCCTTTAGAAGACGTTTTTGGCGATTCTGAGCTCAATTTGGGATCATTTTCTTTTTTGGCCTTTTCTGGCCTTTAGAAGGCGTTTTTAGCGATTCTGAGCTCAATTTGGGATCATTTTCTTTTCTGGCGTTTTCTGGCCTTTAGAAGGCGTTTTCGGCTATTCTGAGCTCAATTTGGGATCAATTTTTTTTCTGGCCTTTTCTGGCCTTTAGAAGGCGTTTTCAGCGATTCTGAGCTCAATTGGGATCATTTTCTTTTTTGGCATTTTCTGGCCTTTAGAAGGCGTTTTTAGCGATTCTGAGCTCAATTTGGGATCATTTTCTTTTCTGGCGTTTTCTGGCCTTTAGAAGACGTTTTTGGCGATTCTGAGCTCAATTTGGGATCATTTCCTATTTTGGCGTTTTCTGGCCTGGCGTTTTTGGCGATTCTGAGCTCAATTTGGGATCATTTTCTTTTCTGGCATTTTCTGGCCTTTAGAAGACGTTTTTGGCGATTCTGAGCTCAATTTGGGATCATTTTCTTTTTTGGCATTTTCTGGCCTTTAGAAGGCGTTTTTAGCGATTCTGAGCTCAATTTGGGATCATTTTCTTTTTTGGCGTTTTCTGGCCTTTAGAAGACGTTTTTGGCGATTCTGAGCTCAATTTGGGATCATTTTCTTTTTTGGCGTTTTCTGTCCTTTAGAAGGCGTTTTTGGCGATTCTGAGCTCAATTTTGGATCATTTTCTTTTTTGGCATTTCTGGCCTTCAGAAAGCGTTTTCGGCGATTCTAAGCTCAATTTGGGGTTCATTTTCTTTTCTGGCCATTTCTGGCTTTTAGAAGGCGTTTTTAGCGATTCTGAGCTCAATTTGGGATCATTTTCTTTTCTGGCGTTTTCTGGCCTTTAGAAGACGTTTTTGGCGATTCTGAGCTCAATTTGGGATCATTTTCTTTTTTGGCCTTTTCTGGCCTTTAGAAGGCGTTTTTAGCGATTCTGAGCTCAATTTGGGATCATTTTCTTTTCTGGCGTTTTCTGGCCTTTTCTGGCCTTTAGAAGGCGTTTTCAGCGATTCTGAGCTCAATTTGGGATCATTTTCTTTTTTGGCATTTTCTGGCCTTTAGAAAGCGTTTTTAGCGATTCTGAGCTCAATTTGGGATCATTTTCTTTTTTGGCATTTTCTGGCCTTTAGAAGGCGTTTTCAGCGATTCTGAGCTCAATTTGGG
Source organism: Wyeomyia smithii (assembly GCF_029784165.1). NCBI lineage: Eukaryota > Metazoa > Arthropoda > Insecta > Diptera > Culicidae > Wyeomyia > Wyeomyia smithii. Next base: position 279,295,012 of record NC_073695.1, read on the forward strand.
ATCATTTTCTTTTTTGGCGTTTTCTGGCCTTTTGAAGGCGTTTTTGGCGATTCTGAGCTCCATTTGGGATCATTTTCTTTTTTGGCGTTTTCTGGCCTTTAGAAGGCGTTTTCGGCGATTCTGAGCTCAATTTGGGATCATTTTCTTTTCTGGCCTTTTCTGGCCTTTAGAAGGCGTTTTTGGCGATTCTGAGCTCAATTCAGGATCATTTTCTATTTTGGCGTTTTCTGGCCTTTAGAAGGCGTTTTCGGCGATTCTGAGCTCAATTTGGGATCATTTTCTTTTTTGGCGTTTTCTGGCCAGAAAGAGTTTTTGGCGATTCTGAGCTCAATTTGGGATCATTTTCTTTTCTGGCCTTTAGAAGGCGTTTTTGGCGATTCTGAGCTCAATTTGGGATTATTTTCTGTTTTGGCGTTTTCTGGCCTTTAGAAGGCGTTTTTGGCGATTCTGAGCTCAACTTGGGATCATTTCCTTTTTTGGCGTTTTCTGGCCTTCAGAAGGCGTTTTCGGCGATTCTGAGCTCAATTTGGGATCATTTTCTATTTTGGCCTTTTCTGGCCTTTTGAAGGCGTTTTTGGCGATTTTGAGCTCAATTTGGGATCATTTTCTTTTCTGGCGTTTTCTAGCCCTTAGAAGGCGTTTTTAACGATTCTGAGCTCAATTTGGGATCATATTCTTTTTTCGCGTTTTCTGGCCTTTTGAAGGCGTTTTTGGCGATTCTGAGCTCCATTTGGGATCATTTTCTTTTTTGGCGTTTTCTGGCCTTTAGAAGGCGTTTTCGGCGATTCTGAGCTCAATTTGGGATCATTTTCTTTTTTGGCGTTTTCTGGCCTTTAGAAGGCGTTTTCAGCGATTCTGAGCTCAATTTGGGATCATTTTCTTTTTTGGCATTTTCTGGCCTTTAGAAGGCGTTTTTAGCTATTCTGAGCTCAATTTGGGATCATTTTATTTTCTGGCGTTTTCTGGCCTTTAGAAGACGTTTTTGGCGATTCTGAGCTCAATTTGGGATCATTTTCTTTTTTGGCCTTTTCTGGCCCTCAGAAGGCGTTTTTGGCGATTCTGAGCTCAATTTGGGATCATTTTCTTTTCTGGCGTTTTCTGGCCTTTAGAAGGCGTTTTTGGCGATTCTGAGCTAAATTTGGGATCATTTTCTATTCTGGCGTTTTCTGGCCTTTAGAAGGCGTTTTCAGCGATTCTGAGCTCAATTTGGGATCATATTCTTTTTTGGCATTTTCTGGCCTTTAGAAGGCGTTTTTAGCGATTCTGAGCTCAATTTGGGATCATTTTCTTTTCTGGCGTTTTCTGGCCTTTAGAAGACGTTTTTGTTGATTCTGAGCTCAATTTGGGATCATTTTCTTTTTTGGCGTTTTCTGGCCTGCAGAAGGCGTTTTTGGCGATTCTGAGCTCAATTTGGGATCATTTTCTTTTTTGGCATTTTCTGGCCTTTAGAAGGCGTTTTTAGCGATTCTGAGCTCAATTTGGGATCATTTTCTTTTCTGGCGTTTTCTGGCCTTTAGAAGACGTTTTTGGCGATTCTGAGCTCAATTTGGAATCATTTCCTATTTTGGCGTTTTCTGGCCTGCAGAAGGCGTTTTTGGCGATTCTGAGCTCAATTTGGGATCATTTTCTTTTTTTGGCATTTTCTGGCCTTTAGAAGACGTTTTTGGCGATTCTGAGCTCAATTTGGGATCATTTTCTTTTCTGGCGTTTTCTGGCCTTTAGAAGGCGTTTTTGGCGATTCTGAGCTCAATTTGGGATCATTTTCTTTTCTGGCGTTTTCTGGCCTTTAGAAGGCGTTTTTGGCGATTCTGAGCTAAATTTGGGATCATTTTCTATTCTGGCGTTTTCTGGCCTTTAGAAGGCGTTTTCAGCGATTCTGAGCTCAATTTGGGATCATTTTCTTTTTTGGCATTTTCTGGCCTTAAGAAGGCGTTTTTAGCGATTCTGAGCTCAATTTGGGATCATTTTCTTTTCTGGCGTTTTCTGGCCTTTAGAAGACGTTTTTGGCGATTCTGAGCTCAATTTGGGATCATTTTCTTTTTTGGCGTTTTCTGGCCTGCAGAAGGCGTTTTTGGCGATTCTGAGCTCAATTTGGGATCATTTTCTTTTTTGGCATTTTCTGGCCTTTAGAAGGCGTTTTTAGCGATTCTGAGCTCAATTTGGGATCATTTTCTTTTCTGGCGTTTTCTGGCCTTTAGAAGACGTTTTTGGCGATTCTGAGCTCAATTTGGAATCATTTCCTATTTTGGCGTTTTCTGGCCTGCAGAAGGCGTTTTTGGCGATTCTGAGCTCAATTTGGGATCATTTTCTTTTTTGGCATTTTCTGGCCTTTAGAAGACGTTTTTGGCGATTCTGAGCTCCATTTGGGATCATGTTCTTTTTTGGCATTTTCTGGCCTTAAGAAGGCGTTTTTAGCGATTCTGAGCTCAATTTGGGATCATTTTCTTTTCTGGCGTTTTCTGGCCTTTAGAAGACGTTTTTGGCGATTCTGAGCTCAATTTGGGATCATTTTCTTTTTTGGCGTTTTCTGGCCTGCAGAAGGCGTTTTTGGCGATTCTGAGCTCAATTTGGGATCATTTTCTTTTTTGGCATTTTCTGGCCTTTAGAAGGCGTTTTTAGCGATTCTGAGCTCAATTTGGGATCATTTTCTTTTTTGGCATTTTCTGGCCTTTAGAAGGCGTTTTTGGCGATTCTGAGCTCAATTTGGGATCATTTTCTTTTCTGGCGTTTTCTGGCCTTTAGAAGGCGTTTTTGGCGATTCTGAGCTCAATTCGGGATCATTTTCTTTTTTGGCCTTTTCTGGCCTTTAGAAGGCGTTTTCAGCGATTCTGAGCTCAATTTGGGATCATTTTCTAGTTTGGCATTTTCTGGCCTTTAGAAGGAGTTTTTAGCGATTCTGAGCTCAATTTGGGATCATTTTCTTTTCTGGCGTTTTCTGGCCTTTAGAAGACGTTTTTGGCGATTCTGAGCTCAATTTGGAATCATTTTCTTTTCTGGCGTTTTATGGCTTTTAGAAGGCGTTTTTGGCGATTCTGAGCTCAATTCGGGATCATTTTCTTTTTTGGCCTTTTCTGGCCTTTAGAAGGCGTTTTCAGCGATTCTGAGCTCAATTTGGGATCATTTTCTTTTTTGGCATTTTCTGGCCTTTAGAAGGCGTTTTAGCGATTCTGAGCTCAATTTGGGATCATTTTCTTTTCTGGCGTTTTCTGGCCTTAAGAAGACGTTTTTGGCGATTCTGGGCTCAATTTGGGATCATTTTCATTTCTGGCCTTTAGAAGGCGTTTTCGGCGATTCTGAGCTCAATTTGGGATCATTTTCTAGTTTGGCCTTTTCTGGCTTTTAGATGGCGTTTTTGGCGATTTTGAGCTCAATTTGGGATCATTTTCTTTTCTGGCGTTTTCTAGCCCTTAGAAGGCGTTTTTGGCGATTCTGAGCTCAATTTGGGATCATTTTCTTTTTGGCCTTTTCTGGCCTTTAGAAGGCGTTTTTGGCGATTCTGAGCTCAATTTGGGATCATTTTCTTTTCTGGCGTTTTATGGCTTTTAGAAGGCGTTTTTGGCGATTCTGAGCTCAATTCGGGATCATTTTCTTTTTTGGCCTTTTCTGGCCTTTAGAAGGCGTTTTCAGCGATTCTGAGCTCAATTTGGGATCATTTTCTTTTTTGGCATTTTCTGGCCTTTAGAAGGCGTTTTAGCGATTCTGAGCTCAATTTGGGATCATTTTCTTTTCTGGCGTTTTCTGGCCTTAGGAAGACGTTTTTGGCGATTCTGGGCTCAATTTGGGATCATTTTCATTTCTGGCGTTTTCTGGCCTTTAGAAGGCGTTTTCGGCGATTCTGAGCTCAATTTGGGATCATTTTCTATTTTGGCGTTTTCTCGCCTTTAGAAGGCGATTCTGAGCTCAATTTGGGATCATTTTCTTTTTTGGCGTTTTCTGGCCTTTAGAAGGCGTTTTCGGCGATTCTGAGGTCAATTTGGGATCATTTTCTTTTCTGGCGTTTTCTAGCCCTTAGAAGGCGTTTTCGGCGATTCTGAGCTCAATTTGGGATCATTTTCTTTTTTGGCGTTTTCTGGCCCTTAGAAGGCGTTTTTGGCGATTCTGAGCTCAATTTGGGATCATTTTCTGTTTTGGCGTTTTCTGGCCCTTAGAAGGCGTTTTTGGCGATTTTGAGCTCAATTTGGGATCATTTTCTTTTTTGGCCTTTTCTGGCCTTTAGAAGGTGTTTTTGGCGATTTTAAGCTCAATTTGGGATTATTTTTTTTTCTGGCGTTTTCTGGCCTTTAGAAGGCGTTTTTGGCGATTCTGAGCTCAATTTGGGATCATTTTCTTTTTTGGCCTTTAGAAGGCGTTTTTGGCGATTCTGAGCTCAATTTGGGATCATTTTCTATTTTGGCGTTTTCTGGCCTTTAGAAGGCGATTTCGGCCATTCTGAGCTCAATTTGGGATCATTTCCTTTTTTGGCCTTTAGGAGGCGATTTTGGCCATTCTGAGCTCAATTTGGGATAATTTTCTTTTTTGGCCCTTTCCGGCCTTTATAAGGCGTTTTGGCGATTCTGAGCTCAATTTGGGATCATTTTCTTTTTTGGCGTTTTCTGGCCCTTAGAAGGCGTTTTTGGCGATTCTGAGCTCAATTTGGGATCATTTTCTGTTTTGGCGTTTTCTGGCCCTTAGAAGGCGTTTTTGGCGATTCTGAGCTCAATTTGGGATCATTTTCTTTTTTGGCCTTTTCTGGCCTTTAGAAGGCGTTTTTGGCGATTTTGAGCTCAATTTGGGATCATTTTTTTTTTGGCGTTTTCTGGCCTTCAGAAGGCGTTTTTGGCGATTCTGAGCTCAATTCGGGATCATTTTCTTTTTTGGCGTTTTCTGGCCCTTAGAAGGCGTTTTTGGCGATTCTGAGCTCAATTTGGGATCATTTTCTTTTTTGGCGTTTTCTGGCCCTTAGAAGGCGTTTTTGGCGATTCTGAGCTCAATTTGTGATCATTTTCTTTTTTGGCCTTTAGAAGGCGTTTTTGGCGATTCTGAGCTCAATTTGGGATCATTTTCTATTTTGGCGTTTTCTGGCCTTTAGAAGGCGTTTTCGGCGATTCTGAGCTCAATTTGGGATCATTTTCTATTTTGGCGTTTTCTAGCCCTTAGAAAGCGTTTTCGGCGATTCTGAGCACAATTTGGGATCATTTTCTTTTTTGGCGTTTTCTGGCCCTTAGAAGGCGTTTTTGGCGATTCTGAGCTCAATTTGGGATCATTTTCTATTTTGGCGTTTTCTGGCCCTTGGAAGGCGTTTTTGGCGATTCTGAGCTCAATTTGGGATCATTTTCTTTTTTGGCGTTTTCTGGCCTTTAGAAGGCGTTTTCGGCGATTCTGAGCTCAATTTGGGATCATATTCTTTTTTGGCCTTTTCTGGCCTTTAGAAGGCGTTTTCGGCGATTTTGAGCTCAATTTGGAATCATTTTCTTTTCTGGAGTTTTGGCCTTTTCTGGCCTTTAGAAGGCGTTTTTGGCGATTTTGAGCTCAATTTGGGATCATTTTCTTTTCTGGCGTTTTCTAGTTCTTAGAAGGCGTTTTTGGCGATTCTGAGCTCAATTTGGGATCATTTTCTATTTTGGCGTTTTCTGGCCTTTAGAAGGCGTTTTCGGCGATTCTGAGCTCAATTTGGGATCATTTTCTATTTTGGCCTTTAGAAGGCGTTTTTGGCGATTCTGAGCTCAATTTGGGATCATTTTCTTTTTTGGCGTTTTCTGGCCTTTAGAAGGCGTTTTCGGCGATTCTGAGCTCAATTTGGGATCATTTTCTTTTTAGGCGTTTTCTGGCCTTTAGAAGGCGTTTTTGGCGATTCTGAGCTCAATTTGGGATCATTTTCTTTTTTGGCCTTTAGAAGGCGTTTTTGGCGATTCTGAGCTAAATTTGGGATCATTTTCTTTTTTGGCGTTTTCTGGCCTTTAGAAGGCGTTTTCGGCGATTCTGAGCTCAATTTGGGATCATTTTCTTTTTTGGCCTTTAGAAGGCGTTTTTGGCGATTCTGAGCTCAATTTGGGATCATTTTCTTTTTTGGCGTTTTCTGGCCTTTAGAAGGCGTTTTCGGCGATTCTGACCTCAATTTGGGATCATTTTCTATTTTAGCGTTTTCTGGCCTTTAGAAGGCGATTCTGAGCTCAATTTGGGATCATTTTCTTTTTTGGCGTTTTCTGGCCTTTAGAAAGCGTTTTCAGCGATTTTGAGCTCAATTTGGGATCATTTTCTTTTTTGGCCTTTTCTGGCCTTTAGCTGGCGTTTTTGGCGATTTTGAGCTCAATTTGGGATCATTTTCTTTTCTGGCGTTTTCTAGCCCTTAGAAGGCGTTTTTGGCGATTATGAGCTCAATTTGGGATCATTTTCTTTTTTGGCGTTTTCTGGCCTTTTGAAGGCGTTTTTGGCGATTCTGAGCTCAATTTGGGATCATTTTCTTTTCTGGCCTTTAGAAGGCGTTTTTGGCGATTCTGAGCTCAATTTGGGATCATTTTCTATTTTGGCGTTTTCTGGCCTTTAGAAGGCGTTTTCGGCGATTCTGAGCTCAATTTGGGATCATTTTCTTTTTTGGCCTTTTCTGGCCTTTAGCTGGCGTTTTTGGCGATTTTGAGCTCAATTTGGGATCATTTTCTTTTCTGGCGTTTTCTAGCCCTTAGAAGGCGTTTTTGGCGATTCTGAGCTCAATTTGGGATCATTTTCTTTTTTGGCGTTTTCTGGCCTTTTGAAGGCGTTTTTGGCGATTCTGAGCTCCATTTGGGATCATTTTCTTATTTGGCCTTTAGAAGGCGTTTTTGGCGATTCTGAGCTTAATTTGGGATCATTTTCTTTTTTGGCGTTTTCTGGCCTTAAGAAGGCGTTGTCGGCGATTCTGAGCTCAATTTGGGATCATTTTCTTTTTTGGCGTTTTCTGGCCCTCAGAAGGCGTTTTTGGCGATTCTGAGCTCAATTGGGATCATTTTTTTTTTTGGCGTTTTCGGCGATTCTGAGCTCAATTTGGGATCATTTTCTTTTTTGGCCTTTTCTGGCCTTTAGAAGGCGTTTTTGGCGATTTTGAGCTCAATTTGGGATCATTTTCTATTTTGGCGTTTTCTGGCCTTTAGAAGGCGTTTTCGGCGATTCTGAGCTCAATTTGAGATCATTTTCTTTTTTGGCCTTTAGAAGGCGTTTTTGGCGATTTTGAGCTCAACTTGGGATCATTTTCTTTTCTGGCGTTTTCTAGCCCTTAGAAGGCGTTTTTGGCGATTCTGAGCTCAATTTGGGATCATATTCTTTTCTGGCGTTTTCTGGCCCTCAGAAAGCGTTTTTGGCGATTCTGAGCTCCATTTGGGATCATTTTCTTATTTGGCCTTTAGAAGGCGTTTTTGGCGATTCTGAGCTAAATTTGGGATCATTTTCTTTTTTGGCGTTTTCTGGCCTTAAGAAGGCGTTGTCGGCGATCCTGAGCTCAATTTGTGATCATTTTCTTTTTTGGCCTTTTCTGGCCTTTAGAAGGCGTTTTTGGCGATTTTGAGCTCAATTTGGGATCATTTTCTTTTCCGGCGTTTTCTAGCCCTTAGAAGGCGTTTTTGGCGATTCTGAGCTCAATTTGGGATCATTTTCTTTTTTGGCGTTTTCTGGCCTTTTGAAGGCGTTTTTGGCGATTCTGAGCTTAATTTGGGATCATTTTCTTTTCTGGCGTTTTCTGGCCTTTAGAAGGCGTTTTCGGCGATTTTGAGCTCAATTTGAGATCATTTTCTTTTTTGGCCTTTTCTGGCCTTTAGAAGGCGTTTTTGGCGATTCTGAGCTCAATTTGGGATCATTTTCTAGTTTGGCCTTTTCTGGCCTTTAGATGGCGTTTTTGGCGATTTTGAGCTCAATTTGGGATCATTTTCTTTTCTGGCGTTTTCTAGCCCTTAGAAGGCGTTTTTGGCGATTCTGAGCTCAATTTGGGATCATTTTCTTTTTTGGCGTTTTCTGGCCTTTTGAAGGCGTTTTTGGCGATTCTGAGCTCCATTTGGGATCATTTTCTTATTTGGCCTTTAGAAGGCGTTTTTGGCGATTCTGGGCTCAATTTGGGATCATTTTCTTTTTTGGCATTTTCTGGCCTTTAGAAGACGTTTTTGGCGATTCTGAGCTCAATTTGGGATCATTTTCTTTTTGGCCTTTTCTGGCCTTTAGAAGGCGTTTTTGGCGATTCTGAGCTCAATTTGGGATCATTTTCTTTTCTGGCGTTTTATGGCTTTTAGAAGGCGTTTTTGGCGATTCTGAGCTCAATTCGGGATCATTTTCTTTTTTGGCCTTTTCTGGCCTTTAGAAGGCGTTTTCAGCGATTCTGAGCTCAATTTGGGATCATTTTCTTTTTTGGCATTTTCTGGCCTTTAGAAGGCGTTTTAGCGATTCTGAGCTCAATTTGGGATCATTTTCTTTTCTGGCGTTTTCTGGCCTTAAGAAGACGTTTTTGGCGATTCTGGGCTCAATTTGGGATCATTTTCAATTCTGGCGTTTTCTGGCCTTTAGAAGGCGTTTTCGGCGATTCTGAGCTCAATTTGGGATCATTTTCTATTTTGGCGTTTTCTCGCCTTTAGAAGGCGATTCTGAGCTCAATTTGGGATCATTTTCTTTTTGGCGTTTTCTGGCCTTTAGAAGGCGTTTTCGGCGATTCTGAGCTCAATTTGGGATCATTTTCTTTTTTGGCCTTTAGAAGGCGTTTTTGGCGATTCTGAGCTCAATTTGGGATCATTTTCTTTTTTGGCCTTTAGAAGGCGTTTTTGGCGATTCTGAGCTCAATTTGGGATCATTTTCTATTTTGGCCTTTTCTGGCCTTTAGAAGGCGTTTTTGGCGATTTTGAGCTCAATTTGGGATTTTTTTTTTCTGGCGTTTTCTGGCCTTTAGAAGGCGTTTTCGGCGATTCTGAGCTCTATTTGGGATCATTTTCTTTTTTGGCCTTTAGAAGGCGTTTTTGGCGATTCTGAGCTCAATTTGGGATCATTTTCTTTTTTGGCCTTTAGAAGGCGTTTTTGGCGATTCTGAGCTCAATTTGGGATCATTTTCTATTTTGGCGTTTTCTGGCCTTTAGAAGGCGATTTCGGCCATTCTGAGCTCAATTTGGGATCATTTCCTTTTTTGGCCTTTAGGAGGCGATTTTGGCCATTCTGAGCTCAATTTGGGATAATTTTCTTTTTTGGCCCTTTCCGGCCTTTATAAGGCGTTTTGGCGATTCTGAGCTCAATTTGGGATCATTTTCTTTTCTGGCGTTTTCTAGCCCTTAGAAGGCGTTTTCGGCGATTCTGAGCTCAATTTGGGATCATTTTTTTTTTGGCGTTTTCTGGCCCTTAGAAGGCGTTTTTGGCGATTCTGAGCTCAATTTGGGATCATTTTCTGTTTTGGCGTTTTCTGGCCCTTAGAAGGCGTTTTTGGCGATTCTGAGCTCAATTTGGGATCATTTTCTTTTTTGGCCTTTTCTGGCCTTTAGAAGGCGTTTTTGGCGATTTTGAGCTCAATTTGGGATTTTTTTTTTCTGGCGTTTTCTGGCCTCTAGAAGGCGTTTTCGGCGATTCTGAGCTCTATTTGGGATCATTTTCTTTTTTGGCCTTTAGAAGGCGTTTTTGGCGATTCTGAGCTCAATTTGGGATCATTTTCTTTTTTGGCCTTTAGAAGGCGTTTTTGGCGATTCTGAGCTCAATTTGGGATCATTTTCTATTTTGGCGTTTTCTGGCCTTTAGAAGGCGATTTCGGCCATTCTGAGCTCAATTTGGGATCATTTCCTTTTTTGGCCTTTAGGAGGCGATTTTGGCCATTCTGAGCTCAATTTGGGATAATTTTCTTTTTTGGCCCTTTCCGGCCTTTATAAGGCGTTTTGGCGATTCTGAGCTCAATTTGGGATCATTTTCTTTTTTGGCGTTTTCTGGCCTTTAGAAGGCGTTTTTGGCGATTCTGAGCTCAATTTGGGATCATTTTCTGTTTTGGCGTTTTCTGGCCCTTAGAAGGCGTTTTTGGCGATTCTGAGCTCAATTTGGGATCATATTCTTTTTTGGCCTTTTCTGGCCTTTAGAAGGCGTTTTTGGCGATTTTGAGCTCAATTTGGGATCATTTTTTTTTGGCGTTTTCTGGCCTTCAGAAGGCGTTTTTGGCGATTCTGAGCTCAATTCGGGATCATTTTCTTTTTTGGCGTTTTCTGGCCTTTAGAAGGCGTTTTTGGCGATTCTGAGCTCAATTTGGGATCATTTTCTTTTTTGGCGTTTTCTGGCCCTTAGAAGGCGTTTTTGGCGTTTTCAGCGATTTTGAGCTCAATTTGGGATCATTTTCTTTTTTGGCCTTTTCTGGCCTTTAGCTGGCGTTTTTGGCGATTTTGAGCTCAATTTGGGATCATTTTCTTTTCTGGCGTTTTCTAGCCCTTAGAAGGCGTTTTTGGCGATTCTGAGCTCAATTTGGGATCATTTTCTTTTTTGGCGTTTTCTGGCCTTTTGAAGGCGTTTTTGGCGATTCTGAGCTCCATTTGGGATCATTTTCTTTTCTGGCCTTTAGAAGGCGTTTTTGGCGATTCTGAGCTCAATTTGGAATCATTTTCTATTTTGGCGTTTTCTGGCCTTTAGAAGGCGTTTTCGGCGATTCTGAGCTCAATTTGGGATCATTTTCTTTTTTGGCCTTTTCTGGCCTTTAGCTGGCGTTTTTGGCGATTTTGAGCTCAATTTGGGATCATTTTCTTTTCTGGCGTTTTCTAGCCCTTAGAAGGCGTTTTTGGCGATTCTGAGCTCAATTTGGGATCATTTTCTTTTTTGGCGTTTTCTGGCCTTTTGAAGGCGTTTTTGGCGATTCTGAGCTCCATTTGGGATCATTTTCTTATTTGGCCTTTAGAAGGCGTTTTTGGCGATTCTGAGCTTAATTTGGGATCATTTTTTTCTTTGGCGTTTTCTGGCCTTAAGAAGGCGTTGTCGGCGATTCTGAGCTCAATTTGGGATCATTTTCTTTTTTGGCGTTTTCGGCGATTCTGAGCTCAATTTGGGATCATTTTCTTTTTTGGCCTTTTCTGGCCTTTAGAAGGCGTTTTCGGCGATTCTGACCTCAATTTGGGATCATTTTCTATTTTAGCGTTTTCTGGCCTTTAGAAGGCGATTCTGAGCTCAATTTGGGATCATTTTCTTTTTTGGCGTTTTCTGGCCTTTAGAAGGCGTTTTCAGCGATTTTGAGCTCAATTTGGGATCATTTTCTTTTTTGGCCTTTTCTGGCCTTTAGCTGGCGTTTTTGGCGATTTTGAGCTCAATTTGGGATCATTTTCTTTTCTGGCGTTTTCTAGCCCTTAGAAGGCGTTTTTGGCGATTCTGAGCTCAATTTGGGATCATTTTCTTTTTTGGCGTTTTCTGGCCTTTTGAAGGCGTTTTTGGCGATTCTGAGCTCCATTTGGGATCATTTTCTTTTCTGGCCTTAAGAAGGCGTTTTTGGCGATTCTGAGCTCAATTTGGGATCATTTTCTATTTTGGCGTTTTCTGGCCTTTAGAAGGCGTTTTCGGCGATTCTGAGCTCAATTTGGGATCATTTTCTTTTTTGGCCTTTTCTGGCCTTTAGCTGGCGTTTTTGGCGATTTTGAGCTCAATTTGGGATCATTTTCTTTTCTGGCGTTTTCTAGCCCTTAGAAGGCGTTTTTGGCGATTCTGAGCTCAATTTGGGATCATTTTCTTTTTTGGCGTTTTCTGGCCTTTTGAAGGCGTTTTTGGCGATTCTGAGCTCAATTTGGGATCATTTTCTTTTTTGGCGTTTTCTGGCCTTTTGAAGGCGTTTTTGGCGATTCTGAGCTTAATTTGGGATCATTTTCTTTTCTGGCGTTTTCTGGCCTTTAGAAGGCGTTTTCGGCGATTCTGAGCTCAATTTGAGATCATTTTCTTTTTTGGCCTTTTCTGGCCTTTAGAAGGCGTTTTTGGCGATTCTGAGCTCAATTTGGGATCATTTTCTAGTTTGGCCTTTTCTGGCCTTTAGATGGCGTTTTTGGCGATTTTGAGCTCAATTTGGGATCATTTTCTTTTCTGGCGTTTTCTAGCCCTTAGAAGGCGTTTTTGGCGATTCTGAGCTCAATTTGGGATCATTTTCTTTTTTGGCGTTTTCTGGCCTTTTGAAGGCGTTTTTGGCGATTCTGAGCTCCATTTGGGATCATTTTCTTATTTGGCCTTTAGAAGGCGTTTTTGGCGATTCTGAGCTCAATTTGGGATCATTTTCTTTTTTGGCATTTTCTGGCCTTTAGAAGACGTTTTTGGCGATTCTGAGCTCAATTTGGGATCATTTTCTTTTTGGCCTTTTCTGGCCTTTAGAAGGCGTTTTTGGCGATTCTGAGCTCAATTTGGGATCATTTTCTTTTCTGGCGTTTTATGGCTTTTAGAAGGCGTTTTTGGCGATTCTGAGCTCAATTCGGGATCATTTTCTTTTTTGGCCTTTTCTGGCCTTTAGAAGGCGTTTTCAGCGATTCTGAGCTCAATTTGGGATCATTTTCTTTTTTGGCATTTTCTGGCCTTTAGAAGGCGTTTTAGCGATTCTGAGCTCAATTTGGGATCATTTTCTTTTCTGGCGTTTTCTGGCCTTAAGAAGACGTTTTTGGCGATTCTGGGCTCAATTTGGGATCATTTTCAATTCTGGCGTTTTCTGGCCTTTAGAAGGCGTTTTCGGCGATTCTGAGCTCAATTTGGGATCATTTTCTATTTTGGCGTTTTCTCGCCTTTAGAAGGCGATTCTGAGCTCAATTTGGGATCATTTTCTTTTTTGGCGTTTTCTGGCCTTTAGAAGGCGTTTTCGGCGATTCTGAGGTCAATTTGGGATCATTTTTTTTTCTGGCGTTTTCTTGCCCTTAGAAGGCGTTTTCGGCGATTCTAAGCTCAATTTGGGATCATTTTCTTTTTTGGCCTTTTCTGGCCTTTAGAAGGCGTTTTTGGCGATTTTGAGCTCAATTTGGGATTTTTTTTTTCTGGCGTTTTCTGGCCTTTAGAAGGCGTTTTCGGCGATTCTGAGCTCTATTTGGGATCATTTTCTTTTTTGGCCTTTAGAAGGCGTTTTTGGCGATTCTGAGCTCAATTTGGGATCATTTTCTTTTTTGGCCTTTAGAAGGCGTTTTTGGCGATTCTGAGCTCAATTTGGGATCATTTTCTATTTTGGCGTTTTCTGGCCTTTAGAAGGCGATTTCGGCCATTCTGAGCTCAATTTGGGATCATTTCCTTTTTTGGCCTTTAGGAGGCGATTTTGGCCATTCTGAGCTCAATTTGGGATAATTTTCTTTTTTGGCCCTTTCCGGCCTTTATAAGGCGTTTTGGCGATTCTGAGCTCAATTTGGGATCATTTTCTTTTTTGGCGTTTTCTGGCCCTTAGAAGGCGTTTTTGGCGATTCTGAGCTCAATTTGGGATCATTTTCTGTTTTGGCGTTTTCTGGCCCTTAGAAGGCGTTTTTGGCGATTCTGAGCTCAATTTGGGATCATATTCTTTTTTGGCCTTTTCTGGCCTTTAGAAGGCGTTTTTGGCGATTTTGAGCTCAATTTGGGATCATTTTTTTTTGGCGTTTTCTGGCCTTCAGAAGGCGTTTTTGGCGATTCTGAGCTCAATTCGGGATCATTTTCTTTTTTGGCGTTTTCTGGTCCTTAGAAGGCGTTTTTGGCGATTCTGAGCTCAATTTGGGATCATTTTCTTTTTTGGCGTTTTCTGGCCCTTAGAAGGCGTTTTTGGCGATTCTGAGCTCAATTTGTGATCATTTTCTTTTTGGCGTTTTCTGGCCTTTAGAATGCGTTTTCGGCGATTCTGAGCTCAATTTTGGATCATATTCTTTTTTGGCCTTTTCTGGCCTTTAGAAGGCGTTTTCGGCGATTTTGAGCTCAATTTGGAATCATTTTCTTTTCTGGAGTTTTGGCCTTTTCTGGCCTTTAGAAGGCGTTTTTGGCGATTTTGAGCTCAATTTGGGATCATTTTCTTTTCTGGCGTTTTCCAGTTCTTAGAAGGCGTTTTTGGCGATTCTGAGCTCAATTTGGGATCATTTTCTATTTTGGCGTTTTCTGGCCTTTAGAAGGCGTTTTCGGCGATTCTGAGCTCAATTTGGGATCATTTTCTATTTTGGCGTTTTCTGGCCTTTAGAAAGCGATTCTGAGCTCAATTTGGGATCATTTTCTTTTTTGGCGTTTTCTGGCCTTTAGAAGGCGTTTTCGGCGATTCTGAGCTCAATTTGGGATCATTTTCTTTTTTGGCCTTTAGAAGGCGTTTTTGGCGATTCTGAGCTCAATTTGGGATCATTTTCTTTTTTGGCGTTTTCTGGCCTTTAGAAGACGTTTTTGGCGATTCTGAGCTTAATTTGGGATCATTTTCTTTTTTGGCATTTTCTGGCCTTTAGAAGACGTTTTTGGCGATTCTGAGCTCAATTTGGGATCATTTTCTTTTTGGCCTTTTCTGGCCTTTAGAAGGCGTTTTTGGCGATTCTGAGCTCAATTTGGGATCATTTTCTTTTCTGGCGTTTTATGGCTTTTAGAAGGCGTTTTTGGCGATTCTGAGCTCAATTCGGGATCATTTTCTTTTTTGGCCTTTTCTGGCCTTTAGAAGGCGTTTCCAGCGATTCTGAGCTCAATTTGGGATCATTTTCTTTTTTGGCATTTTCTGGCCTTTAGAAGGCGTTTTAGCGATTCTGAGCTCAATTTGGGATCATTTTCTTTTCTGGCGTTTTCTGGCCTTAAGAAGACGTTTTTGGCGATTCTGGGCTCAATTTGGGATCATTTTCATTTCTGGCGTTTTCTGGCCTTTAGAAGGCGTTTTCGGCGATTCTGAGCTCAATTTGGGATCATTTTCTAGTTTGGCCTTTTCTGGCCTTTAGATGGCGTTTTTGGCGATTTCGAGCTCAATTTGGGATCATTTTCTTTTCTGGCGTTTTCTAGCCCTTAGAAGGCGTTTTTGGCGATTCTGAGCTCAATTTGGGATCATTTTCTTTTTGGCCTTTTCTGGCCTTTAGAAGGCGTTTTTGGCGATTCTGAGCTCAATTTGGGATCATTTTCTTTTCTGGCGTTTTATGGCTTTTAGAAGGCGTTTTTGGCGATTCTGAGCTCAATTCGGGATCATTTTCTTTTTTGGCCTTTTCTGGCCTTTAGAAGGCGTTTTCAGCGATTCTGAGCTCAATTTGGGATCATTTTCTTTTTTGGCATTTTCTGGCCTTTAGAAGGCGTTTTAGCGATTCTGAGCTCAATTTGGGATCATTTTCTTTTCTGGCGTTTTCTGGCCTTAAGAAGACGTTTTTGGCGATTCTGGGCTCAATTTGGGATCATTTTCTTTTCTGGCGTTTTCTGGCCTTTAGAAGGCGTTTTCGGCGATTCTGAGCTCAATTTGGGATCATTTTCTATTTTGGCGTTTTCTCGCCTTTAGAAGGCGATTCTGAGCTCAATTTGGGATCATTTTCTTTTTTGGCGTTTTCTGGCCTTTAGAAGGCGTTTTCGGCGATTCTGAGCTCAATTTGGGATCATTTTCTTTTCTGGCGTTTTCTGGCCCTTAGAAGGCGTTTTTGGCGATTCTGAGCTCAATTTGGGATCATTTTCTGTTTTGGCGTTTTCTGGCCCTTAGAAGGCGTTTTTGGCGATTCTGAGCTCAATTTGGGATCATTTTCTTTTTTGGCCTTTTCTGGCCTTTAGAAGGCGTTTTTGGCGATTTTGAGCTCAATTTGGGATTATTTTTTTTTCTGGCGTTTTCTGGCCTTTAGAAGGCGTTTTCGGCGATTCTGAGCTCTATTTGGGATCATTTTCTTTTTTGGCCTTTAGAAGGCGTTTTTGGCGATTCTGAGCTCAATTTGGGATCATTTTCTTTTTTGGCCTTTAGAAGGCGTTTTTGGCGATTCTGAGCTCAATTTGGGATCATTTTCTATTTTGGCGTTTTCTGGCCTTTAGAAGGCGATTTCGGCCATTCTGAGCTCAATTTGGGATCATTTCCTTTTTTGGCCTTTAGGAGGCGATTTTGGCCATTCTGAGCTCAATTTGGGATAATTTTCTTTTTTGGCCCTTTCCGGCCTTTATAAGGCGTTTTGGCGATTCTGAGCTCAATTTGGGATCATTTTCTTTTTTGGCGTTTTCTGGCCCTTAGAAGGCGTTTTTGGCGATTCTGAGCTCAATTTGGGATCATTTTCTGTTTTGGCGTTTTCTGGCCCTTAGAAGGCGTTTTTGGCGATTCTGATCTCAATTTGGGATCATATTCTTTTTTGGCCTTTTCTGGCCTTTAGAAGGCGTTTTTGGCGATTTTGAGCTCAATTTGGGATCATTTTTTTTTGGCGTTTTCTGGCCTTCAGAAGGCGTTTTTGGCGATTCTGAGCTCAATTTGGGATCATTTTCTTTTTTGGCGTTTTCTGGCCCTTAGAAGGCGTTTTTGGCGATTCTGAGCTCAATTTGTGATCATTTTCTTTTTTGGCGTTTTCTGGCCTTTAGAAGGCGTTTTCGGCGATTCTGAAATCAATTTTGGATCGTATTCTTTTTTGGCCTTTTCTGGCCTTTAGAAGGCGTTTTCGGCGATTTTGAGCTCAATTTGGAATCATTTTCTTTTCTGGAGTTTTGGCCTTTTCTGGCCTTTAGAAGGCGTTTTTGGCGATTTTGAGCTCAATTTGGGATCATTTTCTTTTCTGGCGTTTTCCAGTTCTTAGAAGGCGTTTTTGGCGATTCTGAGCTCAATTTGGGATCATTTTCTATTTTGGCGTTTTCTGGCCTTTAGAAGGCGTTTTCGGCGATTCTGAGCTCAATTTGGTATCATTTTCTATTTTGGCGTTTTCTGGCCTTTAGAAAGCGATTCTGAGCTCAATTTGGGATCATTTTCTTTTTTGGCGTTTTCTGGCCCTTAGAAGGCGTTTTTGGCGATTCTGAGCTCAATTTGTGATCATTTTCTTTTTTGGCGTTTTCTGGCCTTTAGAAGGCGTTTTCGGCGATTCTGAGCTCAATTTGGGATCATATTCTTTTTTGGCCTTTTCTGGCCTTTAGAAGGCGTTTTCGGCGATTTTGAGCTCAATTTGGAATCATTTTCTTTTCTGGAGTTTTGGCCTTTTCTGGCCTTTAGAAGGCGTTTTTGGCGATTTTGAGCTCAATTTGGGATCATTTTCTTTTCTGGCGTTTTCCAGTTCTTAGAAGGCGTTTTTGGCGATTCTGAGCTCAATTTGGGATCATTTTCTATTTTGGCGTTTTCTGGCCTTTAGAAGGCGTTTTCGGCGATTCTGAGCTCAATTTGGGATCATTTTCTTTTTAGGCGTTTTCTGGCCTTTAGAAGGCGTTTTTGGCGATTCTGAGCTCAATTTGGGATCATTTTCTTTTTTGGCCTTTAGAAGGCGTTTTTGGCGATTCTGAGCTCAATTTGGGATCATTTTCTTTTTTGGCGTTTTCTGGCCTTTAGAAGGCGTTTTCGGCGATTCTGAGCTCAATTTGGGATCATTTTCTTTTTTGGCCTTTAGAAGGCGTTTTTGGCGATTCTGAGCTCAATTTGGGATCATTTTCTTTTTTGGCGTTTTCTGGCCTTTAGAAGGCGATTCTGAGCTCAATTTGGGATCATTTTCTTTTCTGGCGTTTTCTGGCCTTTAGAAGGCGTTTTCAGCGATTTTGAGCTCAATTTGGGATCATTTTCTTTTTTGGCCTTTTCTGGCCTTTAGCTGGCGTTTTTGGCGATTTTGAGCTCAATTTGGGATCATTTTCTTTTCTGACGTTTTCTAGCCCTTAGAAGGCGTTTTTGGCGATTCTGAGCTCAATTTGGGATCATTTTCTTTTTTGGCGTTTTCTGGCCTTTTGAAGGCGTTTTTGGCGATTCTGAGCTCCATTTGGGATCATTTTCTTTTCTGGCCTTTAGAAGGCGTTTTTGGCGATTCTGAGCTCAATTTGGAATCATTTTCTTTTCTGGCGTTTTCTGGCCTTTAGAAGGCGTTTTCGGCGATTCTGAGCTCAATTTGGGATCATTTTCTTTTTGGCCTTTTCTGGCCTTCAGCTGGCGTTTTTGGCGATTTTGAGCTCAATTTGGGATCATTTTCTTTTCTGGCGTTTTCTAGCCCTTAGAAGGCGTTTTTGGCGATTCTGAGCTCAATTTGGGATCATTTTCTTTTTTGGCGTTTTCTGGCCTTTTGAAGGCGTTTTTGGCGATTCTGAGCTCCATTTGGGATCATTTTCTTATTTGGCCTTTAGAAGGCGTTTTTGGCGATTCTGAGCTTAATTTGGAATCATTTTCTATTTTGGCGTTTTCTGGCCTTTAGAAGGCGTTTTCGGCGATTCTGAGCTCAATTTGGGATCATTTTCTTTTCTGGCGTTTTCTAGCCCTTAGAAGGCGTTTTTGGCGATTCTGAGCTCAATTTGGGATCATTTTCTTTTTTGGCGTTTTCTGGCCTTTTGAAGGCGTTTTTGGCGATTCTGAGCTCCATTTGGGATCATTTTCTTTTCTGGCCTTTAGAAGGCGTTTTTGGCGATTCTGAGCTCAATTTGGAATCATTTTCTATTTTGGCGTTTTCTGGCCTTTAGAAGGCGTTTTCGGCGATTCTGAGCTCAATTTGGGATCATTTTCTTTTTTGGCCTTTTCTGGCCTTTAGCTGGCGTTTTTGGCGATTTTGAGCTCAATTTGGGATCATTTTCTTTTCTGGCGTTTTCTAGCCCTTAGAAGGCGTTTTTGGCGATTCTGAGCTCAATTTGGGATCATTTTCTTTTTTGGCGTTTTCTGGCCTTTTGAAGGCGTTTTTGGCGATTCTGAGCTCCATTTGGGATCATTTTCTTATTTGGCCTTTAGAAGGCGTTTTTGGCGATTCTGAGCTTAATTTGGAATCATTTTCTATTTTGGCGTTTTCTGGCCTTTAGAAGGCGTTTTCGGCGATTCTGAGCTCAATTTGGGATCATTTTCTTTTCTGGCGTTTTCTAGCCCTTAGAAGGCGTTTTTGGCGATTCTGAGCTCAATTTGGGATCATTTTCTTTTTTGGCGTTTTCTGGCCTTTTGAAGGCGTTTTTGGCGATTCTGAGCTCCATTTGGGATCATTTTCTTTTCTGGCCTTTAGAAGGCGTTTTTGGCGATTCTGAGCTCAATTTGGAATCATTTTCTATTTTGGCGTTTTCTGGCCTTTAGAAGGCGTTTTCGGCGATTCTGAGCTCAATTTGGGATCATTTTCTTTTTGGCCTTTTCTGGCCTTTAGCTGGCGTTTTTGGCGATTTTGAGCTCAATTTGGGATCATTTTCTTTTCTGGCGTTTTCTAGCCCTTAGAAGGCGTTTTTGGCGATTCTGAGCTCAATTTGGGATCATTTTCTTTTTTGGCGTTTTCTGGCCTTTTGAAGGCGTTTTTGGCGATTCTGAGCTCCATTTGGGATCATTTTCTTATTTGGCCTTTAGAAGGCGTTTTTGGCGATTCTGAGCTTAATTTGGGATCATTTTCTTTTTTGGCGTTTTCTGGCCTTAAGAAGGCGTTGTCGGCGATTCTGAGCTCAATTTGGGATCATTTTCTTTTTTGGCCTTTTCTGGCCTTTAGAAGGCGTTTTCGGCGATTCTGACCTCAATTTGGGATCATTTTCTATTTTAGCGTTTTCTGGCCTTTAGAAGGCGATTCTGAGCTCAATTTGGGATCATTTTCTTTTTTGGCGTTTTCTGGCCTTTAGAAGGCGTTTTCAGCGATTTTGAGCTCAATTTGGGATCATTTTCTTTTTTGGCCTTTTCTGGCCTTTAGCTGGCGTTTTTGGCGATTTTGAGCTCAATTTGGGATCATTTTCTTTTCTGGCGTTTTCTAGCCCTTAGAAGGCGTTTTTGGCGATTCTGAGCTCAATTTGGGATCATTTTCTTTTTTGGCGTTTTCTGGCCTTTTGAAGGCGTTTTTGGCGATTCTGAGCTCCATTTGGGATCATTTTCTTTTCTGGCCTTTAGAAGGCGTTTTTGGTGATTCTGAGCTCAATTTGGGATCATTTTCTATTTTGGCGTTTTCTGGCCTTTAGAAGGCGTTTTCGGCGATTCTGAGCTCAATTTGGGATCATTTTCTTTTTTGGCCTTTTCTGGCCTTTAGCTGGCGTTTTTGGCGATTTTGAGCTCAATTTGGGATCATTTTCTTTTCTGGCGTTTTCTAGCCCTTAGAAGGCGTTTTTGGCGATTCTGAGCTCAATTTGGGATCATTTTCTTTTTTGGCGTTTTCTGGCCTTTTGAAGGCGTTTTTGGCGGTTCTGAGCTCCATTTGGGATCATTTTCTTATTTGGCCTTTAGAAGGCGTTTTTGGCGATTCTGAGCTTAATTTGGGATCATTTTCTTTTTTGGCGTTTTCTGGCCTTAAGAAGGCGTTGTCGGCGATTCTGAGCTCAATTTGGGATCATTTTCTTTTTTGGCGTTTTCGGCGATTCTGAGCTCAATTTGGGATCATTTTCTTTTTTGGCGTTTTCTGGCCTTTAGAAGGCGTTTTCGGCGATTCTGAGCTCAATTTGGGATCATTTTCTTTTTTGGCCTTTAGAAGGCGTTTTTGGCGATTCTGAGCTCAATTTGGGATCATTTTCTTTTTTGGCGTTTTCTGGCCTTTAGAAGGCGTTTTCGGCGATTCTGACCTCAATTTGGGATCATTTTCTATTTTAGCGTTTTCTGGCCTTTAGAAGGCGATTCTGAGCTCAATTTGGGATCATTTTCTTTTTTGGCGTTTTCTGGCCTTTAGAAGGCGTTTTCAGCGATTTTGAGCTCAATTTGGGATCATTTTCTTTTTTGGCCTTTTCTGGCCTTTAGCTGGCGTTTTTGGCGATTTTGAGCTCAATTTGGGATCATTTTCTTTTCTGGCGTTTTCTAGCCCTTAGAAGGCGTTTTTGGCGATTCTGAGCTCAATTTGGGATCATTTTCTTTTTTGGCGTTTTCTGGCCTTTTGAAGGCGTTTTTGGCGATTCTGAGCTCCATTTGGGATCATTTTCTTTTCTGGCCTTTAGAAGGCGTTTTTGGCGATTCTGAGCTCAATTTGGGATCATTTTCTTTTCTGGCGTTTTCTGGCCTTTAGAAGGCGTTTTCGGCGATTCTGAGCTCAATTTGGGATCATTTTCTTTTTTGGCCTTTTCTGGCCTTTAGCTGGCGTTTTTGGCGATTTTGAGCTCAATTTGGGATCATTTTCTTTTCTGGCGTTTTCTAGCCCTTAGAAGGCGTTTTTGGCGATTCTGAGCTCAATTTGGGATCATTTTCTTTTTTGGCGTTTTCTGGCCTTTTGAAGGCGTTTTTGGCGATTCTGAGCTCCATTTGGGATCATTTTCTTATTTGGCCTTTAGAAGGCGTTTTTGGCGATTCTGAGCTTAATTTGGGATCATTTTTTTCTTTGGCGTTTTCTGGCCTTAAGAAGGCGTTGTCGGCGATCCTGAGCTCAATTTGGGATCATTTTCTTTTTTGGCGTTTTCTGGCCCTCAGAAGGCGTTTTTGGCGATTCTGAGCTCAATTTGGGATCATTTTCTTTTTTGGCGTTTTCGGCGATTCTGAGCTCAATTTGAGATCATTTTCTTTTTTGGCCTTTAGAAGGCGTTTTTGGCGATTTTGAGCTCAATTTGGGATCATTTTCTTTTTTGGCGTTTTCTGGCCTTTAGAAGGCGTTTTCGGCGATTCTGACCTCAATTTGGGATCATTTTCTATTTTAGCGTTTTCTGGCCTTTAGAAGGCGATTCTGAGCTCAATTTGGGATCATTTTCTTTTTTGGCGTTTTCTGGCCTTTAGAAGGCGTTTTCAGCGATTTTGAGCTCAATTTGGGATCATTTTCTTTTTGGCCTTTTCTGGCCTTTAGCTGGCGTTTTTGGCGATTTTGAGCTCAATTTGGGATCATTTTCTTTTCTGGCGTTTTCTAGCCCTTAGAAGGCGTTTTTGGCGATTCTGAGCTCAATTTGGGATCATTTTCTTTTTTGGCGTTTTCTGGCCTTTTGAAGGCGTTTTTGGCGATTCTGAGCTCCATTTGGGATCATTTTCTTTTCTGGCCTTTAGAAGGCGTTTTTGGCGATTCTGAGCTCAATTTGGGATCATATTCTTTTCTGGCGTTTTCTGGCCTTTAGAAGGCGTTTTCGGCGATTCTGAGCTCAATTTGGGATCATTTTCTTTTTTGGCCTTTTCTGGCCTTTAGCTGGCGTTTTTGGCGATTTTGAGCTCAATTTGGGATCATTTTCTTTTCTGGCGTTTTCTAGCCCTTAGAAGGCGTTTTTGGCGATTCTGAGCTCAATTTGGGATCATTTTCTTTTTTGGCGTTTTCTGGCCTTTTGAAGGCGTTTTTGGCGATTCTGAGCTCCATTTGGGATCATTTTCTTATTTGGCCTTTAGAAGGCGTTTTTGGCGATTCTGAGCTTAATTTGGGATCATTTTTTTCTTTGGCGTTTTCTGGCCTTAAGAAGGCGTTGTCGGCGATTCTGAGCTCAATTTGGGATCATTTTCTTTTTTGGCGTTTTCGGCGATTCTGAGCTCAATTTGGGATCATTTTCTTTTTTGGCGTTTTCTGGCCTTTAGAAGGCGTTTTCGGCGATTCTGAGCTCAATTTGGGATCATTTTCTTTTTTGGCGTTGTCGGCGATCCTGAGCTCAATTTGGGATCATTTTCTTTTTTGGCGTTTTCTGGCCCTCAGAAGGCGTTTTTGGCGATTCTGAGCTCAATTTGGGATCATTTTCTTTTTTGGCGTTTTCGGCGATTCTGAACTCAATTTGAGATCATTTTCTTTTTTGGCCTTTAGAAGGCGTTTTTGGCGATTTTGAGCTCAATTTGGGATCATTTTCTTTTTTGGCGTTTTCTGGCCCTCAGAAGGCGTTTTTGGCGATTCTGAGCTCAATTTGGGATCATTTTCTTTTTTGGCGTTTTCGGCGATTCTGAGCTCAATTTGGGATCATTTTCTTTTTTGGCGTTTTCTGGCCTTTTGAAGGCGTTTTTGGCGATTCTGAGCTCCATTTGGGATCATTTTCTTTTCTGGCCTTTAGAAGGCGTTTTTGGCGATTCTGAGCTCAATTTGGGATCATTTTCTTTTCTGGCGTTTTCTGGCCTTTAGAAGGCGTTTTCGGCGATTCTGAGCTCAATTTGGGATCATTTTCTTTTTTGGCCTTTTCTGGCCTTTAGCTGGCGTTTTTGGCGATTTTGAGCTCAATTTGGGATCATTTTCTTTTCTGGCGTTTTCTAGCCCTTAGAAGGCGTTTTTGGCGATTCTGAGCTCAATTTGGGATCATTTTCTTTTTTGGCGTTTTCTGGCCTTTTGAAGGCGTTTTTGGCGATTCTGAGCTCCATTTGGGATCATTTTCTTATTTGGCCTTTAGAAGGCGTTTTTGGCGATTCTGAGCTTAATTTGGGATCATTTTCTTTTTTGGCGTTTTCTGGCCCTCAGAAGGCGTTTTTGGCGATTCTGAGCTCAATTTGGGATCATTTTCTTTTTTGGCGTTTTCGGCGATTCTGAGCTCAATTTGGGATCATTTTCTTTTTTGGCCTTTTCTGGCCTTTAGAAGGCGTTTTTGGCGATTTTGAGCTCAATTTGGGATCATTTTCTATTTTGGCGTTTTCTGGCCTTTAGAAGGCGTTTTCGGCGATTCTGAGCTCAATTTGAGATCATTTTCTTTTTTGGCCTTTAGAAGGCGTTTTTGGCGATTTTGAGCTCAACTTGGGATCATTTTCTTTTCTGGCGTTTTCTAGCCCTTAGAAGGCGTTTTTGGCGATTCTGAGCTCAATTTGGGATCATTTTCTTTTCTGGCGTTTTCTGGCCTTTTGAAGGCGTTTTTGGCGATTCTGAGCTCCATTTGGGATCATTTTCTTATTTGGCCTTTAGAAGGCGTTTTTGGCGATTCTGAGCTTAATTTGGGATCATTTTCTTTTTTGGCGTTTTCTGGCCTTAAGAAGGCGTTGTCGGCGATTCTGAGCTCAATTTGGGATCATTTTCTTTTTTGGCGTTTTCGGCGATTCTGAGCTCAATTTGGGATCATTTTCTTTTTTGGCGTTTTCTGGCCTTTAGAAGGCGTTTTCGGCGATTCTGAGCTCAATTTGGGATCATTTTCTTTTTTGGCCTTTAGAAGGCGTTTTTGGCGATTCTGAGCTCAATTTGGGATCATTTTCTTTTTTGGCGTTTTCTGGCCTTTAGAAGGCGATTCTGAGCTCAATTTGGGATCATTTTCTTTTTTGGCGTTTTCTGGCCTTTAGAAGGCGTTTTCAGCGATT
This sequence comes from Wyeomyia smithii, assembly GCF_029784165.1. Lineage (NCBI taxonomy): Eukaryota > Metazoa > Arthropoda > Insecta > Diptera > Culicidae > Wyeomyia > Wyeomyia smithii. Next base: position 279,319,088 of record NC_073695.1, read on the forward strand.
TTGAGCTCAATTTGGGATCATTTTCTTTTTTGGCCTTTTCTGGCCTTTAGCTGGCGTTTTTGGCGATTTTGAGCTCAATTTGGGATCATTTTCTTTTCTGGCGTTTTCTAGCCCTTAGAAGGCGTTTTTGGCGATTCTGAGCTCAATTTGGGATCATTTTCTTTTTTGGCGTTTTCTGGCCTTTTGAAGGCGTTTTTGGCGATTCTGAGCTCCATTTGGGATCATTTTCTTATTTGGCCTTTAGAAGGCGTTTTTGGCGATTCTGAGCTTAATTTGGGATCATTTTTTTCTTTGGCGTTTTCTGGCCTTAAGAAGGCGTTGTCGGCGATCCTGAGCTCAATTTGGGATCATTTTCTTTTTTGGCGTTTTCTGGCCCTCAGAAGGCGTTTTTGGCGATTCTGAGCTCAATTTGGGATCATTTTCTTTTTTGGCGTTTTCGGCGATTCTGAGCTCAATTTGAGATCATTTTCTTTTTTGGCCTTTAGAAGGCGTTTTTGGCGATTTTGAGCTCAATTTGGGATCATTTTCTTTTTTGGCGTTTTCTGGCCTTTAGAAGGCGTTTTCGGCGATTCTGACCTCAATTTGGGATCATTTTCTATTTTAGCGTTTTCTGGCCTTTAGAAGGCGATTCTGAGCTCAATTTGGGATCATTTTCTTTTTTGGCGTTTTCTGGCCTTTAGAAGGCGTTTTCAGCGATTTTGAGCTCAATTTGGGATCATTTTCTTTTTGGCCTTTTCTGGCCTTTAGCTGGCGTTTTTGGCGATTTTGAGCTCAATTTGGGATCATTTTCTTTTCTGGCGTTTTCTAGCCCTTAGAAGGCGTTTTTGGCGATTCTGAGCTCAATTTGGGATCATTTTCTTTTTTGGCGTTTTCTGGCCTTTTGAAGGCGTTTTTGGCGATTCTGAGCTCCATTTGGGATCATTTTCTTTTCTGGCCTTTAGAAGGCGTTTTTGGCGATTCTGAGCTCAATTTGGGATCATTTTCTTTTCTGGCGTTTTCTGGCCTTTAGAAGGCGTTTTCGGCGATTCTGAGCTCAATTTGGGATCATTTTCTTTTTTGGCCTTTTCTGGCCTTTAGCTGGCGTTTTTGGCGATTTTGAGCTCAATTTGGGATCATTTTCTTTTCTGGCGTTTTCTAGCCCTTAGAAGGCGTTTTTGGCGATTCTGAGCTCAATTTGGGATCATTTTCTTTTTTGGCGTTTTCTGGCCTTTTGAAGGCGTTTTTGGCGATTCTGAGCTCCATTTGGGATCATTTTCTTATTTGGCCTTTAGAAGGCGTTTTTGGCGATTCTGAGCTTAATTTGGGATCATTTTTTTCTTTGGCGTTTTCTGGCCTTAAGAAGGCGTTGTCGGCGATCCTGAGCTCAATTTGGGATCATTTTCTTTTTTGGCGTTTTCTGGCCCTCAGAAGGCGTTTTTGGCGATTCTGAGCTCAATTTGGGATCATTTTCTTTTTTGGCGTTTTCGGCGATTCTGAGCTCAATTTGAGATCATTTTCTTTTTTGGCCTTTAGAAGGCGTTTTTGGCGATTTTGAGCTCAATTTGGGATCATTTTCTTTTTTGGCGTTTTCTGGCCCTCAGAAGGCGTTTTTGGCGATTCTGAGCTCAATTTGGGATCATTTTCTTTTTTGGCGTTTTCGGCGATTCTGAGCTCAATTTGGGATCATTTTCTTTTTTGGCGTTTTCTGGCCTTTTGAAGGCGTTTTTGGCGATTCTGAGCTCCATTTGGGATCATTTTCTTTTCTGGCCTTTAGAAGGCGTTTTTGGCGATTCTGAGCTCAATTTGGGATCATTTTCTTTTCTGGCGTTTTCTGGCCTTTAGAAGGCGTTTTCGGCGATTCTGAGCTCAATTTGGGATCATTTTCTTTTTTGGCCTTTTCTGGCCTTTAGCTGGCGTTTTTGGCGATTTTGAGCTCAATTTGGGATCATTTTCTTTTCTGGCGTTTTCTAGCCCTTAGAAGGCGTTTTTGGCGATTCTGAGCTCAATTTGGGATCATTTTCTTTTTTGGCGTTTTCTGGCCTTTTGAAGGCGTTTTTGGCGATTCTGAGCTCCATTTGGGATCATTTTCTTATTTGGCCTTTAGAAGGCGTTTTTGGCGATTCTGAGCTTAATTTGGGATCATTTTTTTCTTTGGCGTTTTCTGGCCTTAAGAAGGCGTTGTCGGCGATCCTGAGCTCAATTTGGGATCATTTTCTTTTTTGGCGTTTTCTGGCCCTCAGAAGGCGTTTTTGGCGATTCTGAGCTCAATTTGGGATCATTTTCTTTTTTGGCGTTTTCGGCGATTCTGAGCTCAATTTGGGATCATTTTCTTTTTTGGCCTTTAGAAGGCGTTTTTGGCGATTTTGAGCTCAATTTGGGATCATTTTCTTTTTTGGCGTTTTCTGGCCTTTAGAAGGCGTTTTCGGCGATTCTGACCTCAATTTGGGATCATTTTCTATTTTAGCGTTTTCTGGCCTTTAGAAGGCGATTCTGAGCTCAATTTGGGATCATTTTCTTTTTTGGCGTTTTCTGGCCTTTAGAAGGCGTTTTCAGCGATTTTGAGCTCAATTTGGGATCATTTTCTTTTTGGCCTTTTCTGGCCTTTAGCTGGCGTTTTTGGCGATTTTGAGCTCAATTTGGGATCATTTTCTTTTCTGGCGTTTTCTAGCCCTTAGAAGGCGTTTTTGGCGATTCTGAGCTCAATTTGGGATCATTTTCTTTTTTGGCGTTTTCTGGCCTTTTGAAGGCGTTTTTGGCGATTCTGAGCTCCATTTGGGATCATTTTCTTTTCTGGCCTTTAGAAGGCGTTTTTGGCGATTCTGAGCTCAATTTGGGATCATTTTCTTTTCTGGCGTTTTCTGGCCTTTAGAAGGCGTTTTCGGCGATTCTGAGCTCAATTTGGGATCATTTTCTTTTTTGGCCTTTTCTGGCCTTTAGCTGGCGTTTTTGGCGATTTTGAGCTCAATTTGGGATCATTTTCTTTTCTGGCGTTTTCTAGCCCTTAGAAGGCGTTTTTGGCGATTCTGAGCTCAATTTGGGATCATTTTCTTTTTTGGCGTTTTCTGGCCTTTTGAAGGCGTTTTTGGCGATTCTGAGCTCCATTTGGGATCATTTTCTTATTTGGCCTTTAGAAGGCGTTTTTGGCGATTCTGAGCTTAATTTGGGATCATTTTTTTCTTTGGCGTTTTCTGGCCTTAAGAAGGCGTTGTCGGCGATCCTGAGCTCAATTTGGGATCATTTTCTTTTTTGGCGTTTTCTGGCCCTCAGAAGGCGTTTTTGGCGATTCTGAGCTCAATTTGGGATCATTTTCTTTTTTGGCGTTTTCGGCGATTCTGAGCTCAATTTGAGATCATTTTCTTTTTTGGCCTTTAGAAGGCGTTTTTGGCGATTTTGAGCTCAATTTGGGATCATTTTCTTTTTTGGCGTTTTCTGGCCCTCAGAAGGCGTTTTTGGCGATTCTGAGCTCAATTTGGGATCATTTTCTTTTTTGGCGTTTTCGGCGATTCTGAGCTCAATTTGGGATCATTTTCTTTTTTGGCGTTTTCTGGCCTTTTGAAGGCGTTTTTGGCGATTCTGAGCTCCATTTGGGATCATTTTCTTTTCTGGCCTTTAGAAGGCGTTTTTGGCGATTCTGAGCTCAATTTGGGATCATTTTCTTTTCTGGCGTTTTCTGGCCTTTAGAAGGCGTTTTCGGCGATTCTGAGCTCAATTTGGGATCATTTTCTTTTTTGGCCTTTTCTGGCCTTTAGCTGGCGTTTTTGGCGATTTTGAGCTCAATTTGGGATCATTTTCTTTTCTGGCGTTTTCTAGCCCTTAGAAGGCGTTTTTGGCGATTCTGAGCTCAATTTGGGATCATTTTCTTTTTTGGCGTTTTCTGGCCTTTTGAAGGCGTTTTTGGCGATTCTGAGCTCCATTTGGGATCATTTTCTTATTTGGCCTTTAGAAGGCGTTTTTGGCGATTCTGAGCTTAATTTGGGATCATTTTCTTTTTTGGCGTTTTCTGGCCCTCAGAAGGCGTTTTTGGCGATTCTGAGCTCAATTTGGGATCATTTTCTTTTTTGGCGTTTTCGGCGATTCTGAGCTCAATTTGGGATCATTTTCTTTTTTGGCCTTTTCTGGCCTTTAGAAGGCGTTTTTGGCGATTTTGAGCTCAATTTGGGATCATTTTCTATTTTGGCGTTTTCTGGCCTTTAGAAGGCGTTTTCGGCGATTCTGAGCTCAATTTGAGATCATTTTCTTTTTTGGCCTTTAGAAGGCGTTTTTGGCGATTTTGAGCTCAACTTGGGATCATTTTCTTTTCTGGCGTTTTCTAGCCCTTAGAAGGCGTTTTTGGCGATTCTGAGCTCAATTTGGGATCATTTTCTTTTCTGGCGTTTTCTGGCCTTTTGAAGGCGTTTTTGGCGATTCTGAGCTCCATTTGGGATCATTTTCTTATTTGGCCTTTAGAAGGCGTTTTTGGCGATTCTGAGCTTAATTTGGGATCATTTTCTTTTTTGGCGTTTTCTGGCCTTAAGAAGGCGTTGTCGGCGATCCTGAGCTCAATTTGGGATCATTTTCTTATTTGGCCTTTTCTGGCCTTTAGAAGGCGTTTTTGGCGATTTTGAGCTCAATTTGGGATCATTTTCTTTTTTGGCGTTTTCTGGCATTTTGAAGGCGTTTTTGGCGATTCTGAGCTCCATTTGGGATCATTTTCTTATTTGGCCTTTAGAAGGCGTTTTTGGCGATTCTGAGCTTAATTTGGGATCATTTTTTTCTTTGGCGTTTTCTGGCCTTAAGAAGGCGTTGTCGGCGATCCTGAGCTCAATTTGGGATCATTTTCTTTTTTGGCGTTTTCTGGCCCTCAGAAGGCGTTTTTGGCGATTCTGAGCTCAATTTGGGATCATTTTCTTTTTTGGCGTTTTCGGCGATTCTGAGCTCAATTTGAGATCATTTTCTTTTTTGGCCTTTAGAAGGCGTTTTTGGCGATTTTGAGCTCAATTTGGGATCATTTTCTTTTCTGGCGTTTTCTAGCCCTTAGAAGGCGTTTTTGGCGATTCTGAGCTCAATTTGGGATCATTTTCTTTTCTGGCGTTTTCTGGCCTTTTGAAGGCGTTTTTGGCGATTCTGAGCTCCATTTGGGATCATTTTCTTATTTGGCCTTTAGAAGGCGTTTTTGGCGATTCTGAGCTTAATTTGGGATCATTTTTTTCTTTGGCGTTTTCTGGCCTTAAGAAGGCGTTGTCGGCGATCCTGAGCTCAATTTGGGATCATTTTCTTTTTTGGCGTTTTCTGGCCCTCAGAAGGCGTTTTTGGCGATTCTGAGCTCAATTTGGGATCATTTTCTTTTTTGGCGTTTTCGGCGATTCTGAGCTCAATTTGGGATCATTTTCTTATATGGCCTTTTCTGGCCTTTAGAAGGCGTTTTTGGCGATTTTGAGCTCAATTTGGGATCATTTTCTTTTTTGGCGTTTTCTGGCCTTTAGAAGGCGTTTTCGGCGATTCTGAGCTCAATTTGAGATCATTTTCTTTTTTGGCCTTTAGAAGGCGTTTTTGGCGATTTTGAGCTCAATTTGGGATCATTTTCTTTTCCGGCGTTTTCTAGCCCTTAGAAGGCGTTTTTGGCGATTCTGAGCTCAATTTGGGATCATTTTCTTTTTTGGCGTTTTCTGGCCTTTTGAAGGCGTTTTTGGCGATTCTGAGCTTAATTTGGGATCATTTTCTTTTTTGGCCTTTAGAAGGCGTTTTTGGCGATTCTGAAAGGGCCCCTCCCATACAATGAAAACACAAATTCCTGCACATCTCGAGAACTGATCAAGTGATTGGAACCTAATTTGGTAGATGAATGTTTTTTGGGGTGAAATATATGTCCATAGCGTTCGACACCCCTCTCTCTTCTTGAGGGACGGGTCCCATACAAATAAAACACAGATTTTGCACAACTCGAGAACCAGTCAAGCAAATACAACCAAATTTGGCATATGGATGTTTTTACTGGCAACAAATTAGTCCATAATGGTTGATTGCCTCTCACTTTTCTGGAAAGGAGAGGTCCCATACAAATGAAATACAAATTTCTGCACATATCGAGAAATAATCAGATAAATGGAACCAAATTCGATATGTTAAGGTTTTTGGGAGCAAAAAATATTTTCATGGTGGTTACTTCTGGATGGGAGGGCTCCTATGCAAATCAAATACAAATTTCTATGTTGGTTTGGCAATGCTCCGTACTCTGGAAGGGGAAAGATATTTCAACCAGTTTTTCTGAAAAACAGCCCAAAATGATCGGGAAGACAATGGATAGCACACTAGTTGCAGCGGATCTCAGCATCGATAGCAGCTGGGCCAGCTGATGCAGGGGCAGCGTATAGCGGCCACAACTGTGACATGGCTACGAATAGCGTAGCAGTTGCAGCGGGTATATCTGACAATGAAGCATTTATGCAATAATTGAATTAAAATTGCAATTGCAGCAATCGGCCTTTTTCGAGGCTACTAAATGTTTTTGGAAGAGCATAATGAATGGTTAATAATAAACTGCATCTGAGGTTTGATGCTGCTGCAAATGAACAGCAGTGTGATGTTTATTATTATTTGTTGATACTGTGCATAACAAGCGGTGTATACGAAACAAATCCGATTTCAAACAGAAAAGTTCGGCACATTCTGCTCACGATGCTGGCTCTGTTTTAGAAAATTCACAACACTTTATTAACAAGGATGTAATGTCGTGAAGAAGACGGTTAAAGTTTGACATCCCAGCAGAATTTCGACCTTCATTCTCATGTCTACCATCGGCAATATCTAACACGCAACAATTTGCTTCCATGCGACACGGAGACGGGAACATTTTTTACGTCCATGCCGCACAACACGACACAATACATATTATTTGTTGCCCTAATAAGAGCTCTATCGGTCCGGCTCGACATAATTGTCCACAAGAAATCGTTTTTTGTACATCCGTGTTACGAAATTGAGAAAATCTGTAGGAACTGAAAATAAAGGCGGGTCTAGAATGAATGAGATGTATTTTTCGTACATGAGTATTACGATACACGAAATAAATTTTTTCGAACGTTGTAGAATGGTATAACTGGAAATAATTTAGACACACCAATTTTTCCAGTTATATCATTCCACAACGTTCGAAAAATTTATTATGTCAGAGCGGATATCGCACGCTATCTGACCATGAAATATTAATGCAATAATTGAATGAAAATTGCAATTGCAGCAATTGGCCTTTTTCAAGGCTACACAATGTATTTGGAATAAATGGTTATTAACAACTGCAACTGAGGTTTGATGCTGCTGCAAATGCAAATGTGCCTAACAAGCGGTAAATACGAAACAAATCCGATTTCAAAATGACTGACGCGCAAGCAGCCGGGTTATCTTTCTTGTAAAAGTATTCTACTTCAATCTTGCGGTCGTGGCTTTGCACACAACCCTCCTGTGATTTTCAATGTAATTTTTAAATCCAATTAACTGTCAACACACGAATGTAGGATCCGACATGCCTTCCAACATCCAACTGCCACAAGGTAAAACATACAGGCGACTAGCGGTAGAAGAGCCGCAGCAATTACCACTCGACAGTCGGTGCAAGCTGTACTTTCAATTCGTGGTTTACGGTACGTGTGTTGTCGATAACAACGAATGAGTACGGGAACAATATCGTTGGGAAGTGGATTAGTTTCGCAAGTATCTAAATTCTTCAAGCACATTTTGAGGCGTCTTCTACTAATTTCCTCCATGCCTACCTCTAGGGTTGACTGCTTTTTATCATCTTCACTGTCACTGTTTATATGCAATGTAAATCCAGCTTCGTCGCGAATAGTGTATTTTGGCTCCACCTTAGTACACTCCGTTAAATTGAGATATTCCAACTTTTCGGTAGTTTGCAAACCCAAATAATCTATCGCAAGGCAAGGCCCACGATGATGCATTACAATATAGTATGATCCTGAAAATATTTCATACTCCAAAGCTAAGATGAAATAGTCGTGCAATTTAGCCCCATAAACAGAATTATTGATTTGGCTTAGATATTTTTCATGTAAACATTAGCAGTTCGAGATGTCAGCGAATGTTTCCAAGTATTTTTTCCTACTAGTCCAGCGGTAATTGATAGAATAATCCTCTGAATCCCAAATGTCAATAAAATCCGAACGCGGAATAGTAGCACATTGTGCTAAAACTATTTTTATATGCACAGACTCTGACCACAGAGGCGTTCGGTGACTGGTACTAAAAACGAATATGAAACTGACTGCCGCTCTCCAATTCATCGTTGACTGATTAATTTGTTATGACCATCCAATCCACTATACGTCTTCTATTTAAACATTAAGCATTCCCTAGGGAACACTAACAACAAGCCCTAATTTTCTTTAGATCTAGAAAGCGTAAGCTATTGTTACTTTTATTTTCCATTGACCAGTGCTAACTTCTTTAATGTATTTAATGGATTTGGTAGTGATAATCACTTTGGCATTATGCATGCATACACCTTTTAGACAAAAACATAATGTTACGATTAATAATCGTTTATGTATCCTGTATTTAACACCGCTCATTTTGGTTATAGTCTGTATGTAACGTACATGATAAACAGACTGTACCTAGTAATATTACTCCAATTATGAATAGATTAATGATGATGATGATGATGCGTGGTTTGTTTTTGCGTGCTCAATATACAAATCCTATAGGCTCCTATCCTCTACGAAAAATGTTCACGTCATCAAATATAATGATAACACAGTGCAACAATTTTTTTGCCTTGGCTCCTATGTATGATTTTTTGATGAAGTTTGATGCGAAAATAAATTTCCCTAAGTTTGAACAAATTTTAACTTAAGGGGCAACAATGGCGCCATTTTGAATTTTTGAGAAACCGATAATTTTTGTGATTTTTTCGACGCCATTTTGTTTTGAGGCAAAATATCAAAATTCTAAGAGTTTGTCCACATATTAGCATCTTTTTACCCATCTTTTGAAAAAAAAAAACAGATCTTAAATTGGACAAAAACTGAGCTCAAAACGGTGATTCTACGAAGCCGGTTTTGGCATAGTTTTAGTATATTTCACAAAGCAAAATAATATCGATTATTTCTGAGTATTAAGTAATTCGCTAATATCTTAAAGTGGTAGTCAAATTATATCTTATTTTGAGTAAAAAAGTCTCAGAAATCGAATGGTAGGTGTCTGATCAACGTAAAATGTTAGCAAAATGTCGATTTTGCCCCAATTCCCCTACAATACTAAAATAGGTTTATCTGCTGACCAAGCTCAGGAGAATGACTGGAGAGCGACACTATACTGACGACTTTTCTCTCTTTTCACTCTAACAGCCTCATGCATGAGCCGTTCATGAGAACTCACATACAGCTACAGCTTACACAAGGTAAAAAAACTGTCTTGTGTTGCGTACGACAGCTCATTCTTGCGCATGTATTTTGTTCTTTCGGACATGACAGCCTAGTTTTCTCAGTGTGACAGTCTGCTGATCGGCTGCGGCTGTCATCGACTCGAATTTTTTCGTTTCTCCTTTTTCACAGGCCGGTGGCATATTGAATACAAAGCAAACCGTTTCCATTGTTGATACTATTCCCCACGTAAGAAAAAACGTGCTTCGCACCATCTCTCTTTCATTCTTTCATCGGCCTTACTGTCGTGTATCATAATCACCTGACATCCCGCTCGGATTCGTGCTGAAGGATGTCGGAAGATTATAGGCTGTCATTTACGACAGTTTGGAATAACCAACAGACATAAGGAGATGAAAACTAACAGCCCGTATGGAGTTGCATGTGTGCTGTCGTCAGTTGCTGTCGGACTGTTAATCGAACGTGTAAGGAACAGAGAGAGCTGTGCAATACAATGAGAGCCGGATCAGTTAAAAATTTGCTGTCATTGTCATGCAGTCATTTTCATAACACTGCTGCTGACATTTTACGTAGATCAGACACCTACCATTCGATTTCTGAGACTTTTTTACTCAAAATAAGATATAATTTGACTACCACTTTAAGATATTAGCGAATTACCATTAATACTCAGAAATAATCGATATTATTTTGCTTTGTGAAATATACTAAAACTATGCCAAAACCGGCTTCGTAGAATCACCGTTTCGAGCTCAGTTTTTGTCCAATTTAAGATCGGTTTTTTTTCAAAAGATGGGTAAAAAGATGCTAATATGTGGACAAACTCTTAGAACTTTGATATTTGGCCTCAAAACAAAATGGCGTCGAAAAAACCACAAAAATTACCGGTTTCTCAAAATTTCAAAATGGCGCCATTATTGCCCCTTAAGTTGAAATATGTTCAAACTCGGGGAAATTCAGTTTTGCATAAAAATACACAATAAAATTATATATACACTGGGGTCGTTTTTTACGCGGGTTGTTTTTATGCGTTTTTTTAAACGGGGTATTTTTACAATAACGTGAATTATTTTTACTCGATTCGGAAGATTATTTGTACGCGGTATCAAATAAGTTTAGTATAAGTATATCTAATCTAATCCTTTAAAAGCGGTAATCAGATTTTTAAAAGAACTTTGAACCCAAAATTTGCTAATAAAAGTGGAAGAGGTTGTTTATAAGAAACGACCGCAAGGTTAACGTAGAATTACGTCAGCCTGTCTTATGTCAATAAAATTTTGCAATAGCTTTGGGAGTACATTCGATTAGGGTTAATCATTTTAATGGTGTGAAACGATATATTTTATCGTATATTATTTTCGTATATTATTTTTGCTTTAATTGAATTGGATGGGAAAGCTGGAAAAATAGGTGTGACTAAATTATTTCCAGTTATACCAGTAATAACCATTCATTATGCTCTTCCAAATACATTTAGTGTGAAGCGATATATTTTTCCGTATTTGTTTCGTATATTATTTTTACTATAAAAATAAACGGAATCCGTTGGAAACTAGCTGAGTTCAGAACTTTTGAAAGTGGGCAATATTCGTGACGCTCTCGATGCTTTCGGTTTAACAATTTGTACCCCTATATATGTTGCCGTAAGACATAATTCTACGTCGAAAACGCACTAATCGATGTGCTCAAGACTATTGAAAAAAAAAATAAAAAAAAAATCGTATAATCAATTCATAAATGTTTGATATTAGTTGTATTTACCAGAAACTTGAACTTTGCAGTAACAGTTAATAATTTCAGCCTTGTTAAATGTTTAAAATAAACAAAGCAGAAAGAATTTCAATTTTCCGAAGGTATCGTCGGAATCCTTGGCAAGTATATGAATATGAAGATTGTTTGTATTTCATGATGCTGTAAGAAGACGGAGTTTAACCAGAGAAAGGCCGGAATCCTCAATCGGCAAAGATGCCCCTTCTGTAAATTGTTATGAACCATGAGTATAATCGAGATGCTGCAAGAAGTGACTGGTTTGTAATGATGAAAACTTAGTAAATTGACATTTACGGATTCGTTTCGCATATACCGCTTGTGATGCACAGTGTTAATGAATCGTAATATACATCACACTGCTGCGCAATTGCAGCAGCATCAAACTGCAATCAAAGTTGCAATTTAGTAATAACCATTCATTATGCTCTTCCAAATATATTTAGCAGCTTCGAAAAAGACTGGTTGCTGCAGTTGCAAATTTCATTCAATTATCGCATAAAGGCTTCATGGTCCATATAGCGCGATATCCCCTCTGACAAAGATTTTTCGCACGTTGTGGAATGAGATAACTGGAAAAATAGGTGTGACTAAAGTCGCAACCAACGTCCGTGTGGTATCGGCACAATCATGGAATGTATTATACATAAAACACACAGCGCGCATTCTTAGTCAACTAGGTATATTCTGTCGACCTTGTTAGGGAAAGAAGCATTGTGCGACCAATCAGAGGTCGACATTTGCGTTTCGACAAGGCTTGACAATTTTCAATAGTACAATCGTTCGAATAATCAGATTATAACTTTCTGCATTTGGACGGGTGCTTGGTTGATTTTCCAATCGATTACTGCAAAAATGACGAAAATCGGTTGGAAACTAAATGAGCTTAAAACGGTTGAAAATGGACAATTTTTGTGACGCTCTCGATGTTTTTGGTTTTTGAAATTGGATCCCTGTAATGAAATTGGTCCCCTGTATATGTTGCCGTAAGACGTAATTCTACGTCAAAAATGTTGGTAAAAATCAGTTTATTTTATATTCAATTTCCCAACAACAGATGAAAGCAAAATGTCTCCTCCAAGTCAACATACTTCTAACGTAGCTCGGCACCGCCAAAGAACGGCACCGGCGAGCGGGTACGTGACCCACACTTTCCCATATCGGGTAATTGCATTCCCAACACATACTAAACTCTCGAAAATCGTCAACTATCTCACCATCCTTCCACACGTGAGCTCGGGCCGACTCGACTGTGTATTCCCGGTGGAACTGCGATAAACTGCGCGCGCGCCTCGTTGTGTACACGGTAATAATCTGGATAATTCGCACAAAAATTACATTCATCCGACTTCGATTACTTTCCGTAAAGCAGCAAATTGACATCGTTTGCTACGGTAGCGATACAGTGGGTCCAGGACGGCAACCGAAGGGCAGTTCTGCGATAGCATGTGGTATTTAATTCTTGTTCTCTCCCTCATTTAATTTAATTTGCCCGTGCAAAGTTATCTCCGTTAAGTGAGAGGCCCCGGTTGCCACACCGAGCAAACGGTTGCACGGTCCACGGTTCATGGAGTTTTGATTCACGATTCTTGAGTTGCGAAAAAGCCTCGAAGCAATGGTGAATTGATTGTGCGTTTATTTATAAGTGTAGGATATAATTTAGAGCAAAATGAGCTAAACTAAGTTGGTGGAAACATATGGACGAAGCAGGTAACCAGACTGTGCAGAGGCTAAGGTGGCAATTATTGGTATCCGAAAGACAGGTCGGCGGAAGATATCAACGAAGTGTGCGATTCTTTCATTTCTCTGCGATAGAGGCCATCCCTGGCGTAAGATATCATTATGCAACTGAAACCTTTTCCTTTATTTCGTGCTCCAGTGCTCGGGCGGTTTCGAGAAACATATTGCCGTGCGCTTGTTGTTTACAGCAAATTATTATCATTCATTGTTTAGGTGGATTATTCCTTCGTTATGTTGCTGGGCAAAATCATACCTCTTTCCTTGAAGTACACCCGATGAGAACGTTCGCCAAACTGTTAAAACTAATAAAACCGTTATAATAACAACGATAATGAGAAACGAGAGTAACCCGTTCACGTTCCTTACTTCTTCGCCCGATCTGCGAACATTTCCTGAAGATGCGATGATGCTGAAACTCCGCCTCGAAATTATTCGCCGTTGTCGTCGTCGTCGTAGTAGGAACATTGCTTAAAACTTGAAAGATACTGGACAAAATACTGAAATTTATTTTTTACTGAATTTAATAAAGAATTTTTTATTAAACAACGTTCATGAAACTGTGCTGAATAAGTAAATAGAATAATAATAGAAAAGGATGGAAGCGAACGATAGCGATAGATTTGCTTTCACACACTGTGCAGCCCAGTTGCAGTCAGCAAGCATGATACAGGATAATGTGCGCCCGAAGCAACAGCTCTGCAGTATCAGTTTGCACATACTTTAGCCCTTTGTGGTCTCCAAGGCGCTGGCATAGATGCTGCGGTACCTTCCGCGCATCCAATGCCACCTCACACGCGCGCCCTCTTTCTCTCGCTGGCTCAATCACCCACCGCCATATCATTTGGGATTCCACAAAATGTGCACAACCACACCGCGTGATGCTCTGACGACCGACCTCCTGCTCGATGATTGAGGGGCAGGCCCCGATGCAAGCCGATAATTGTCACGATTTTTTGCTCAAACAATATTATTTTTTAATCTGCTCAAAAAGCTCAACTTCTTGGGGGCGAGCAAGTTCACAGTTACTGCGTGGATGGAGCGAGAGAGAGAGAGAAAGAAAAAAATCAAACACATTCCTATCCGCTGCGAATTCAATGCAGGTCAGATTGGAGTACTCTTGCAAAGTGAAACCCGGACAATTATTGCGCATAATATTTGTACTAAAGATGATTTTTCGAAATTTTTCTGAGATACTTCCGAGCGAGTTAGTTTTTACCTCGAAAATTTAGATTTCAAATCTAATTTTTCTTCAACTACAGTCACAATTGATATGAAAGGTCGTAATAATTATATAGATCATCACTTCTTGTATAATCATAAAAATGAAGTTGAGTCGTCCGGTGATGCCATGTGTGAAATATTACAAATGACAATCCGCGTGCCACGTTTTACTATGAAGTTAATAAAGAGATTGTAACTAAACAAGAACTGAAACAGATGAATGTGGATCTTGACACGTAATATGAAGAAGTAACATGAATACAGTTTATCTTTCATTCATAACTATCAATTCACTAGCGTCATTCTTCCTGGCTCTGAAGTGGCACTTAACAGACATCACACATTAACCACCCTTTTGACAAACGCATTCATATTGGTTCGTGAAAAAATTGCCTCCATCAATTCCACCACCGACCAAGTTAGCTTTCCCTTATGACATTCCCGACTTCACAGAGCAAATGAACAACCGTAAATCATGTTACCGTTTATTACGATTGCAAAAGAAAAAAAAACACTTATAATCCTACCGCATTCAGTTGCTTCTTATTAGCAGTAAAAAAATTTCATCCTTTAGATAATTAATTCGTTCTCTGCTTGGTGAAAAACTGTTCGTGTATCGCTCATAAGATAACAATATCCTCCTCACTTCCATCTTCCCCCCCTACAAGCACCCGATTGCAAAACGTAAAAGGATGGCGGTGTGAATGTACCGCTACCATGCGTTCAGTGCGGTACGATTAAATCCTTGCCGAACAAAAAAAAATACATTACATGAAACCAAAATCCAGCGATGAACTGCCGTGGCCGTGGTTCGGTGCGGTAATAAGGAAAGATTAACTGCTTCATAAATTATAAACGAGTGGGCTTCAAATCGAAACCCTGCTCTAAATGGCAATGCACTGTCTGGATTCCGAATCGCAGGACATCAGGACTCTCTCTTCTTTTTCGCGGAGCTGGCAACCGAACCGCGATACGCGCAATTTTGCGATTTTTTATGCCGTACTGACATTGCCATTTCACGAATTAGAATGGTTCAACATTTCTTTTATTTCCCAGTAGTCAAATGTTTTTATCTCAACAGTTTTGAAGCAAGCTAGTGGGTGATAGGGAATGAACCAGCAGCAATGCGTCCTATCAACAAAAAGCAGTCTTAATGGCGTACGATTAATCTAACCGAACGACGAAACTCTCGAATGTTTGGTGTACCGGAGGCTTCGAAAGCATTTCGGCTTGTGCCAGAGTTGAATTTTTGCTGTTTTGTTCGTGATGATAACAATAAAACCGATAAATGTGATCGAGTAGTTTTTTTTATCTTCTCCTGCGTGCCAATGGAATTTACCTCGAATTTCCTTCTGAAAAAAAAGATGTTACTCGTAGGCTAGTTACCATCCTGCGAATATCAAGATTTTAAGTCTAGTCAAAGTGGAGAAACGAGCGGTTGTCATCAGTTTGGCTATCCTGCCGCCAGTGCACTTTTATTGCTGGAACCTAGTGTCGTTCCGCAAATCCTCTCATCAAACACAGCCGTCATCATGGTAGCGTCATCATGGTGCTGTGTATCGGGTGGAAAATTGAAATGTTATGCTTCACTTCTTGCGAGCATATCATGCTGTACTTTTTCCTTCGATCCGCGTAGTAAAAATCCCACAACCTGTACTCGGGTTCAGTACTAGCATGCACCAATGATTGTGCTGCGGAAAGCGATTTTTACCAGAGGAATTGCTAGACGGCAACAATAGCGTAAACAAGGAGTAAAATGTAAATAAAATAAATAAAATTTACTCATTCTGATAGGTGCTTTGACAATTTTAATAAATTTATGTACAGTTGTAACGTTACTCAAAGGTAAGGATTATTTTTTTTAATTGTTTCATTTACGATAGAGTTCTGAATTTCATTTACGATAGAGTTCTAAAGTTCAGTTCTCGACATTACATGCATTCCTAAGAGATTTCTGAAACTTCAAGAACTACGCTTGTGCATTGTTAGGTTGTTCAAAAATGTAAGACTTTCACGACTGTAAGTGAAACTCTCTCAGAAGTTCGATTAAGCTAAAATTTTGGATGGAAACTTTTTTCGAGAAGACAAAATTGTTGAGTCCTAACGTTAGCATTGAAAAACATGCTCAAAAAAGGCGGATTTTTCATGAGTTTACCTTCACACGCACTGACGAAACTATCCATGAAGCATCAATCATAGTAATCCATGAGTCAGCAGAAAAAATTGACTCAAACTCTAACCATAATGGCGAAAACAGTGAAGCTACTCCGTTCAGAAGTGTGCGCGATCAAAAAACGTTCCCCGTCGCGTCGAAAATAGACTTCGTACGGAAAAGGGACGCCGGTTACGCTTGTTCCAGTATCTACAACATCTTGGCACTGCTGGACTACAATCAGAGCATCGAAAGAAAGACCGGTTCCGGACGGCCGACGACCCTGAGCGACAAGAAGCTCCAAAAAATTCTGAAGAGGAAAACCGAGGGGGAAGTGGCTACATCGCTGCGTACGCTTGATCGGCAGGTCGGTTCAACCGGCCAAACAGTGGAAAAGTACCCTGGAACTGGCAGGGCAGGAAATTCATTTCACACACCAAGTCCCCAAAGAAGGTGCTGCTGTGGCTGACAATCAGCGAGAAGCTCCGTACTGGCCGTGAACGGGGAAATTTATAGTACGAAAGCCTGCCAGAATTTGCGTCGTTTATCAAGAAATTCCGTAGAGGCGAAGACGCGGTGCTCTGGCCCGATCTGTCGGTCACTACCCGAAGCAATCGTTGGAGGAGATGGAGCGGCTGAAAATCGATGCGGTACCCAGGTCGGCCAACCCACCCAACGTTCCCCAGCTGCATCCCATCCAGAGTTTCTGGACAAATCCGAAGCGTGAGACCTACTTCAACAATCTTGACGCGTAAATTGAGGAGAAATTCATAAATAGAACGAAGAAAAAACTCAAAAACATGCCTACACGCATGTCCACCATGGCGAATGTTCCGGTTAACTCTCGGAAAGCCACTCGCAAGGGCGTGGATTTACTTTTGCAAATGAGCCAAATTAGATTCCAAAAAGTGTTTCAGCCGTCTGTTAACTAATCTCTCCATGGCCTTCTATAACCAGCCGGATCTGAATTCCGACCATTCTGTACCTTGAGTTTGAAGTAGGGGTAAGACCGCCCACCGTTGTTTTACAACCAAGTTATATAATAATATAAAAATTTCTTTAACATGGCTACTACAGTACATTTACATAACATTTTGCACCCCTTTCTTTTTTTGATAGTGCGCGAACGGTCACAGAAATAATCAAAAACAACCTTTCAGCTGGCAACCAGTCAATGCGCTATTGTTTTGCGGCAACGGGACTTTAGGTTTTTCTGTCTAAAAATCTATTGTTCTATTCGTAAATATACGTTTAACCGCTTGCCTAAATCTGTCTTCTTTCGGAGATATCGAAGGCCGTGAGTAATCTTGTAAAGTCGCCCACTATACATGGGGTAAACCGTCAGGTATACAACTGTTTGTTGTTTTACTTCAAGACCCAAATGCCTCGACACTTCAAAGTAGTTTTTACTTTAGTAGTTTTTAGTTTAGTAGTTTTTTACTTCCGAAAAAAGTATACTCTGTAAAAAAATTTAAAGAAAAGATATAAAAATAGAATTATATTTTTTTTTAATTTATTAAAAAAATCACGTTTTTGCCTGCAAAATCTACAAAAGGCAAGCTAAAATTTGATGGTTGTTGGATCATAGAGTAATAGAAATATTAATAGCTCGAAATTTGAAAGTATTTGTGTTGGGCGGTTTGTTTGATGTATAGAATCGTTGGTAATTTTGTTCTTCAAAAAAAACCTAAAAAATTGAAAATATGAATAAAAACTTAATAATTATTATTATTACTCTATACATAATAAGTCTTCAAAAAAGTTAGACAGACAGGTTTTAATGACTTTTTATTTTTAGCTGTTTTTTTTTCAGATTTTTCACAGTGTGTATTTTATAAAAAAAGAAAAAAAATACCATCTACAACTTTGTCAAAGACACTATACCGATAAAATAACAGTTTTGGTCCTAAAAATGTTTTTTATCCTCAAAAAATAGTGGGCGATCTTACCCCGCTGGTGGACGGGCTTACCCCGCATGAAAAAGATGTGCACATTTTCAATGAATTTTCAAATTGACAAAAAAAGCTGGAAAATAAACAAAAATATTTCAGTTCTTATTTTTTAAATGCGGATATTGAATAGAAGAACCTCTTAGCAAAGAAAAAATGAAATTGCAGCCGCAACTTCTTTTTCTATAAACAGAATTGCTTAAAGGGGCGGTCTTACCCCGCTTATCCCTACCAGATTATTTGGAGTCACTTCACGGTGAAATCAGAGTGAAGTGAATAAAATCCTATCACGGGACTCACGTGAGTGAGAAAAACGTTGCAAAGTGACATCTGCCGCGGAATCTGGGTTATTATGAGTGTTATATCAGTGAAGTGAGAACGGAAAAAGCGACGTTTCGCGTGGAATTATTTTTTGCCCGATGAAAAAAAAGCAGGAAATTTTCGATACCGAAAAAAAACATTTTTTCTGATGCCGAATGTCTTAGAAATGCAGAACACGTCAAGATCTGGTGTTATCTGAAAAAACGGAAAAAACGACTTTCTCCGACTTAGAGATTTTTGAGCTGGGAAACAATCTCATTTCACTTGTCCTATTCTCAATTGCACTTCACTGTCAATCTCATTTTTGTCATCTCACTTGAGGTGGAATCGGGAATAGGTCTAAAAAAGTGAAGTGAGCGAGAGAGTGAAATATATTTCACCGTGAAGTGACTCCCGTAATAAGCACCATTATATTTCAATAAACCTCGGATTTTCTTTCACCAAAAGTTAGCTCGGGTCCTTACCTTTCAAATTCGGTTGGTTTTAAAAAATTCCATCGGGGAAAAATTATATAAAATTGATTTGAAATTTTAATAAATAATTTTTTAAGTTAAAAATTTTAAGCTATCTCTCATTGTTACATTTAGCTTTAGTTCTCCATATGAAAATTTCAAAAAATGAAGTGGATTAACTAAAAATATTTGTGATTTACTATTCGCAATTGTCTAACATCCGTAATTCCAAGGTACCGTTGTTGATATGAGATCATCAAGTATCAAGTCCTCTAGAACAAAAGTGACATTTCTTTTAGGTTTCCTAGAACAAAAATGAGTTTTGTTGAAGAAATAGTAAGATATAGGGGAGAACCGTACAGAAAGCACCAACGGGGTAAAAGGACTCATGCTATGATTCACCCTCCTGAAGGTGACACCCGGGGCGAACCGCCCCCGCCGCCCCACCACGCTACGCCAGTGTGTTTGACATTTTTGACATTTGTCACATTTTTTACAATTTTTAGTTTTATTGGTGGCGTTGGTCTCGAGTTAAATAAAGAGATCTTTGAAATAGTCCCCGAACTCGTGAGCAAATATTAAATAACCTCACACAAAAATAGATCTTGACGAAAACAAGAATACTGCCCTTCCTTCCTGGCTACGTCAGTGGCTATGAACCAGAAAGTGGCGCTTGTTTAATGACTTTTTGACTGTTGGTGACACTTCGTCAAAGCGGCGCAAAGCACAAGAACTACTAGTGTGCACCCTTCCCGACTAGGGACAGCAACAGAGTTATTACAATTTCTGTCGGGATATCTCATCGTTTGCATCTGCGGAATGTTAACAAGGCGATCTGCCTGCCTCCACACCCGTTTGTCTGCTCAATGATCTGGCCGTCGTCTGCCAGCCAGGAGCAAAGCGCAAAAACAAACATTCATATACTACTTCGGTGCTTAATGGTAACTGCGCTAGATGTTTACAGCATGAAAGCAAAAGCGAAATACATGCAGAAAAATATGGTAGCGATGATGATCTGAAGCCTGCTTGGTGGCAGGAGACCGACCCTAAAGAGTTGCTTACCGCTACGGGATGCTGGTTCGCGACTCCGTCAGGGCAGATCTGTCTACACCATCGCCGACAACGAGAGCGGGCGTTCGAAACGAGTGCCGAAACTTGAACGGTATAATACTCCACAATATGCTAAAATAGCATGACAAACACAAGCTTCGAGTGCACTTCGCAGTCGATTTCGCTTATATTGTGCAGTAGGGTGCAGAATGCGAATTGTTATGAAGCACAAGAAGGAGTTGAAATCAACGAAAATAATAGCTTAGTGAGTCGTGATCATGTAATGTTTTCGTTTATTAACAAATTCTCAAACCCTTCTTCAAGTTTCGAGTTTTTTAAGCTTTTTATACGACTGTTATACTTTTGTGATTGAAATACGCCACCCGTATGGCAGTAGAACTGTTTCTAAATTTTGTTTTTCGCCGCCGTTGCTGCAACCACGGAGGTCATAAAATTTCCCAACAATTCAATTATCTGGCCAGCAATAACATTTTTCCCGCGTGCATAACAAACAAGTCTCCCGTGGTTTCGAAGAGAACAAAAACAATTCCTTCGTTCCGTAACCGTGCGTTGCATCGCCAACCGATAGCCAGCCGGGTGTGCCGGGTAAAATACGGAACATAGCTTGTATAAGCTAACTGGCCAACACTTGTACAGGACGGGAGGACATTCCACGTGGTGACGTGAATATTTTACGAATTTCAATTATATGTTTGCTCCCTCTACGGTTTTGCCATCGACAGGTTGTCGAGTTGATACTTTTTATCAAATTTCAAACTGAAGAATTTCTAATTTGTAAAAAATATTGGTACGACTATAATTTAAATATGTAACTATTAACACAGTTCATTAGATTACAAAATTGTCTCCATATCTGACAAATAACAATCATTCGTTTGTGTTTTTTTGTCTGCGTCCAGCTGTATCCAATTGTAAGCTGCACGACATAAAACGTTTTCGTTCTATGTTGTGCGAACTCGATTAGCGAGATAAATAATTGTCATGCTTAGCCGGTCTTGAGAACAATTAGAATAAATACGATATTGTCACAAGTATCGGGGAAACAGTTCCGACAAGCCCTCCACCGAAGTCTCGGTTTAGAGTTCTTTTTCCCCTTTAAGGTATTGAAGGGTCCTACCATTCTATCGTTTAGTTCAAATTCTGTTCCTAGCTGACTGAGCAATACATTTGCATGGAGTTCTCGCGCGTGCGGGACATTGGAGCTCATTAAACTAGACCGATCATTATCGATAATATTTGAAGCCTTGTCGCATTGCAGCAGCCAAACAATGGAATCTATTACACCACTGGATTTTCTTCATGTTTTGTCCTCAAATTGACGATAGATTACTTTGAAGTAGCTCACGAATACGTGAGCACGAGTCGACACTCCTGCCGGCTACCTACGGAAGCTGCATTTAAGAAGCATGATTGATACTAGCACCGAGTCGCTAATAGACTGTTATAGTGACACGAATATTTAGAATAAAATTATGACAGCGGTGTCGGCTAATGAGAGACACACCCAAAAAGTGTCTTGATTGAGCGTGGTCCATGTCTAGATATCCAATTTAGTTGAAATATGTTTAGGAAAACTCACTTTCACTATCACTATCAGATTATATTCTCAGATTTGAATTTTGAATAGTACTTTCACGAATAATGAAGCAAAATGAATTTGCGCTATACTTTTTTCTAACTCATTTATAAGTACTTGAAACGCTTCATTTCCGTTTGTGATCAATCTGAAAAAAGCAATGATCTAAAACGAGGCCAACGGTATTACTTTCCCTTCCGGAGCAAGACATGACTTTGGTTCGATTATGGACGACTTGGACTTACTTTTTCAACAAATGAACGCACCAGGCCATAAAAAGTCGTTCTGTTTTTAGATCAGAGCGTGATATAGAAACTGCCCTCAACTTTCTTTTGCTTTTTGTTTCAAACATTCGAACTGAATTACTAGTGAAATCGTAGCTTTGCAGAATTCAACAATTTTCTTTTAACTTCATCAACACAACACAAATCCATCCAGCTTTCCGTTATGGAACACTAACTACGCACACATCAACTGGCGATCACACCCGGGAAGCATACTTTTTCCGTAATGAACCGCAATCTCCAGCCACTATAGCAAATCGCACCACAGGCAAGATTAATAGCTCACAGTCGCAATAAAAATCAATTACATAAGGCCCCTCCTTTTTCATGTCACGCCATTGAGAAACGGCTGTCCTGTCACGTTTATCAGTGTTGCGGTGCTCAGCCATAACCATGCGATAGACGATGCGACCGACTTGTGTAAAATACATACTCCAGTTAGTGCTCCAGAAGAAAAGAGCCCGAGTTTGCGTTCCGAAGAGACACTGGCAAATTAATTTATGCAACCGCTTCGTGCTCATCCTAGCCACTGCAACACACGAGAACCTTAATCTGCCACCAGGCAGACACAACCCAAACGGAGTCTGTTAGCACTTGACATGTAATTGGTGGGTATTGTGGGCCGTTTTTCACTAGTGGATCAACACCAAATGAACGATCACTCATTTGAAAAGAAAAACGAAGGCAAACAGGTGTGTTGCCTTACTACCACCACCCCAATGTATCGGAAAATAATAATTTTCGGAGCAAATTAAGTTACTAAATGCTTGCACCTTTGAAGGATTTGGCTTAAGTAAAATCACTATCATTAACTAAGCTTTACACATGTAATCAACTTTGAAACCGTCATAGAGACACACAAACGACACTTATGATTTCCCAAGAGGTTGGCCTTCCCACAAGCAGTATACCCAATAAATTACCCAGTCGAGAGTAAAAACTACCCACTACTGGAAGTGGCAAAGGAAGTTCGCTTTACCGATATTCCAACCGATGTCATTAAGCAATCTCCAACCTCGTGACCTTCTCTCCGAGCAATCTCCGCCAGTAGATAGTCGGGTATAAACAACGTACGTTCTGCAGCGATGCCAGGGAATTTATTACCAACAATTAAAGATTTTCATTCCCATAAAAAATGGACAAACATCGAAACCTCAAATTGTTTCTAACGATGGGTGATTTATCTTTGCCGTCGATGGCTGTACCTACGCTCCGCATCACGTATGAGTTTCCAGTGGTTATTACTAGTGTAAAATGTACAGTGAGCTCTCTGGTGGACAGTCACAGTGCTGCCTCTGTGTCGTAGCCTGACTGTGCCAAAGGGTGCAACTTTTACGATGCCTCTCACTGAGCCACGTACGGAACCTGGGACAAGGTGTGAGGCGCAAAACACGTCACCCATTCGGCAGTGCCACCACGGATGGCGTCCAATAATGCCGAAGGTCGATCAGCCGCTTAGAGGCAACGGTGATCGATTTATGTACTACGCGATTAAGTACCGCCGCACAACCGGCACAGCACATGCAACTGTTTGCTCAATTTATTCCTCGTACCTCCTGTTCTCAGCATCAATTCGGTGCATAATTTACAGCCTGTTTAGTCTCTCTGATGGGTTTTTATTAATAATTAGAAATTAGCTGTATAGTGAAATGCGAACATATATGGCGGCAATTAATGATATTTATGCAACGATCGCCCGAGGGTGTTTGTGTGCTGTACAATCACGAATGTGAAGCAGAAGCCGTCGGATCGGAGCTACCTCGGAGTAATGTATGAGCATACGTATTAGCACAATCTAGCCTTATACTTTTCGTGCCGTACACAAGACTTGCTTTCGATAGATTTATTGACTCGCGAATCGTGCCGTTTCGTGATCTGTGTATTACATACCTAATTTTTCCCATTATCGCCTATGTCGAACGGTTCAGATGCAATAATCTACAATCTACACATGACCGTAACACGTGGTACGCGCAAATTAAATTCAGATTTGCTTGCATTACCGCGCAGCCATTCGGTCGTTCACTTAGTATTGTAATTTCAGCGTATTCTGTAAGCAGACTATAGTTTAAATCCAATTTCAACAAATATTTACATATGAATGCACTTCGATTTTGACTAATTTGTAGCGAAAGAAGATTAGTTAGAGATCCGGAAGCATATTACTAACTCTACGGCGAACCCAGTATGCAAAAGGTGACTAAAGCTGGACGAATACGCATGGCAGAGCATGTTGCAAGAATGCCGGACAACTACACTGGTTTTTTTTTTCTCGCTTATTTTCCGTCGGTCTATTTCCGCCACTGTTGTGGCCAATCACCGACGCCCAGGGAGGCGACTTCACACCCAGGACCCTAACTCACGACCCGTTTATTAACGGACCGGCGCCAACGGCTTTATGCGATGGAAGGCGTGATCCCAGAGATTTTTCGCCTCAGAAAATCTTCCGGTGTCGGCTAGGATCGAATCTAGACCAGTTGGGTTGGTTGTGAGTGGATCACGCCACCTCACAACCATCGACACCTATGTCTGGTTTGTATCGCACAATTTTCCCGGACTCATCCTCTTTGCACTTGTATACAGACTTACAAACTTACAACTTACTTATGTTATCATTTTAGGGTAACTTGGCAAAGGTCGACGTTCGGTTGCCACGTACAGATATTATTTCCGTCCTTGAGAACTTGATTAGCGCCTTCCTTGTTCCTTAACATTTGTATGAGCTCGTCTTTTTTGTCTGAGTCAAACTTTTAAGTTATCCTAAAGGTTATGGGCAAATTCAAAATCTGTGCTGACAGAACCAGCTTTGTCGGTTGACCATGCTCTCACGACGTGAGATCAAACAGACGGAAAAGCCAAGTCAATTCTCATTGGATTCACAACGGATGAAATCTTTAAACTTGTTCGGCAAAAGTCTCTGGTAATCTGGAGGGAAGAAACCTTTGTGGAAAAACCCGTTCCGAAGTAAACATTCTAAGAAAACAGTTAGCACGATCACGGAAGAAGGAAGGAATCTCGTTGCGAGCTAATTTCGTTGCATTTGATGATCTTGTCCAGCAACTCAAGACCTCAGAGTGAAAATGGAAGAAGGTGACTTGATAGCTCAACTATTCTTAACCTTACGAGGCAGCAATGATATCCGGGTGATGGTACTCGATAATCTAGAGGAAAAGTATGGTCAAACAGCGACTGTTGACCAAAGAGAGAAAAAGGGCAGACCGCCAGGATGACTTAAGTGGTGCGGGACTCGTCGGAGGTAGGACGAAACAGCAGTTTACCGGCAAGTGCCATCATTCTGGCAAGTTCGAGCACACGCTTAGGAACCGTCGTTTTAAGAAACCAGACGGAAATGCTATGGTGGCAGTCGACACTAAGGTTCTTTACCACGACCAGAAAAATAATCCGAAACCGAGAAAATTTGGTTCCGCCTAGAAACAGAAGGATGCAATTCATCTGTGGTCTATGCGGAAAATAAAAGATGCTCGCGATTCACAATGGTCGGAAAATTAAGATTTTTGACCAAAATTAATTATTTGGTGTCAAATTGTTAGTTTTGAAGTAGAATACTTCTCTCAGGAAGTTCGGCTACATAGGGATGTGAAATGAAAATCTAAAACCGAAAAAAGTGAAAAATATGTCCAATTTCAAATGCTAATAAATCGGTTAGTATTCGATGGATTTCCTTCGTTCTTGCAGCAATAGATTGGAAAATCTTCTAAGATTCTTCCCAAAATAAGATAATTGTAATTTTATTATTCACACTATTGTACTATTGAAAATAGTCAAGCCTTGTCAAAACGAAAAATTCGACCTCTGATTGGTCGTTATATGCTTGCTTCCCAAGCACGGTCGACAGGATCATATACCTTGCAATTGAAAACATGCTCTTTGGCCTATATAAGAGCCTGTTTCAGCCGGAGCCGCTCATAATAGTTCTAGACAGCGACAACAGCAGTCGTCCTTTCTTAGCAGCAGCACTAGCTCTGTGGTTGGTCACCACGTTTAGGAGCAGCGCGGTTTTTCTCAGCGTGTGTCGCCAGACAGCCATTATTCCCCCCGTGTTGGGGCAGCATGATGATTGCCATCAGGAAATCCAATTTTGGAAATCAAAATGCCTTTTTGAAGACAAATAAACAAGTCATTGAAAGTTAATAATTTTTGTCAACACAAGCAAGCATTCTGTGTTACATCCTAGCAATTCAAATTTGTCGCACCCGTCTAATTTACTGAATGTGAAATAGCTTCTACAGTGCATGTTGTCCGTGTATCTTAATTCCCCCAATGTTAGGGTAGCTCAAAGGTTGTAATTAGCAACCGATTTTGAACCGCAACATGCTTTTTTCAAGGCAAATAAAAAAATAATTGAAGGCTAATAATTTTTTGGCATCAACACAAGCAGACATTCTGTGTGGGATGCAATCAAATTCTGTTGTAGTTGTCTAATTTTTACTTTATTTAGTAAACCCCCCACTGTAGGGGCAGCGCAAAGGCTGCGATCAGCATAACCGACATTGAATAATAAACTGCCCTGTTAGAACGCATTCACAAAAGCAGTTAGTTCGACTATGCAGAGCTAATATGAAGTCGATTCAATCAATCAGCATAAACAGAATTTAGTCGTCTCCCAGCTGCCAAGTTGCAACATGATGCAACACGCAACAGCGTGCAAACGAAATCGCTTGATGTTACAAACCGCAATAAGATACGGGTTAAAACCGTTGCGTGTGTGAGAGCACCATCGGTGTTTATTCGCTGGATACACTATCTACTGTCTACTGAACGCTGTAATCTGCTTACATGCGACACGGGGACGGGAACATTTTCCTCAACCAAGCTGCACAACACGACACAAAACATGTTATTTTGTTGCTTCAATGAGAGTGCTATCGGTCCGGCTCGACAAGAAATCATTTTTGTGCATCCGTGCTACGAAACTGAGGAAAAACTTTAGAAACTGAAAAAAGAGGTGGAGCTTATCAAATGATCGCTCTGAGCCATGAGCTATATCATTCCACCACGTACGTAAAATAATTCATTCCTATTTTCATCCCTATATAAGAGCCTGTTTTAGTCGAAGCCGCTCATAATAGTTCTGAACAGCGACAACAGCAGTCTTCCCTTAGCAGCAGCGGGAGCAGAGCAGTGGGTACCATCGATAGCGGATAGCGGCCACAACTGTGGCATGGCTGTGGATAAGCGTAGCAGTTTCAGCGGATCTCATCATCGATAGCAGCAGGGCCAGCAGATGCAGGTACAGCGGATACCAATGGCGGCCACAACTGTGGCATGGCTACGGATAGCGTTGCAGTTGCTCAGCAGTTGGGCCAGCGTATAGCGGCCACAACTGTGGCATAGCTATGCATAGCGTAGCTGTTGCAGCGGGTATATCAGCATCGATAGTAGCAGGGTCAGCTGATGCAACGACACTCCCTTCACTAAAATGCTGTTTCAGTGTGGTAGCGGGAAGCATTAGCAGCAGGCTTGCATGAGGTGAATACATCAGCCAGCAACTTTCTCTAAGGCCTCTACCATAGTAGACGCGAAAAGCGGCGCGAACCGATTCGCTCGGCCGTAGGTTAATGTACAGCTCTACTCTGATGGCTGTACATTAACCTACAGCCGAGCGAATCGGTTCGCGTCGCTTTTCGTGTCTATTATGGCAGAGGCCTAATGGGAAAGTTGTATCATTTTGTTCAGAAGAATATT
Organism: Wyeomyia smithii; assembly: GCF_029784165.1. Lineage (NCBI taxonomy): Eukaryota > Metazoa > Arthropoda > Insecta > Diptera > Culicidae > Wyeomyia > Wyeomyia smithii. The sequence continues at coordinate 279,346,680 of NC_073695.1, forward strand.
ATTGTCGGTAATATTACATAGATGCGATTGCGTAAATCCGATTTTGAATTGAACAATTGTTCTTTTGAGAACAAATAAAACACTTATTTGAAGAGTTAATAGCTTTTGGTACCAATAGCAGTATAGTGACAGCCTCAGCGGTAGATGCAGATGCAGCCGGTACTTCCCTGAGGCCGATGTAAAGGAAAATGGGAGCAGCACGGCGAACCAGTTCGGGTTATGCTTAGACGCGCGTCATTTTTCGTTGTTGATATTCCCCACATGAAACGACGCGCTTTCGTATGATAGCGGTGGTATTAGCGGTAGATGCATTTCCCAACACTTCCTCCAGTAAAGCCGTGTCTAGTTTTCAATGTGAAAACACCTTTCTCATTGTGTTGACCGTGCGCCTTAGTCCTCACTATCAAGGTAACAAAGAGATGTAAGATAAACACTACATCCTATGAAAAATTGAACAATTGTCCTTATAAGGGCAACAAATGAATTAATGAAGATTTAATTTTGAATTAGAATACTTCTCTCAGGAAGTTCGGCTACATAGGGATGTGAAATGAAAATCTAAAACTGAAAAAAGTGAGAAAAATTCCAAATGCAAATAAATCGGTTAGTTTTCGATGGATTTCCTTCGTTTTTGCAGCAATCGATTAGAAAATCTTCTAAGATTCCTACCAAATGCATGAAATTGCAATTTTATCATTCGAACTATTGTACTATTGAAAACTCTTAAGCCTTGTCAAAACACAAAATTCGACCTCTGATTGGTCGTTATACCGCGCTTTCCCAAGCACGGTCGGCAGAGTTATGGACCTAGTAAAATGGGAATGCATCATTTGGCCTATATAAGAGCTTCATCAGATAATAAACAAACATTTCATCGGATATTAAATTGAACAACTGAAATTTGAAGAACACAAATGATTATTTGAAGAGTTAATATTTTCTCGTTTTGCGCTATAGTCCAAAGTTAATTATCTTCATCTACATGCATACTCTGACTATTATTACGTGTTTGCGTCGCTTAGTGTTTTGGCTACGGTCATGCAGAACGCAAATAACGGCGCGATGCGATTCGGCAAGACGAAATCTGTTGAAATGTATAGCTCTACTTCGCCTTAAAAAGAGCTGTACATTTCACCACGGTAAGGCGAATCGCATCGCGCCGGCATTTGCGTTCTGCATAACCGTAGCCTTTGTTCCGTTCCCGTTTAATGATGTCGTATTAAATGTGCATATTACAATTCGGCAGCACTTCAACTTCTCATTTGCACAAAATTTAAAAATATTCAATGAACTTCATTCAGAATATCAGACAAAAAGAAATTACAATACTGCCAATGAACGATCAACGTTTATTTACTAGAAAAAATGACTGACACGCAAGCAGCCAGGTTATCTTTCTTGTAAAAGTATTCTACTTCAACCTTGCGGTCGTGGCTTTGCATACAACCTTCTTGTGATTTTTTACTATAGATTATTTTGTCATTTGAGGTAGTGACAAGGGGTTGTCCATAAACCACGTGAATTGAGGCAAATCTTATTATTTTTCGAAATAATAAAATAAATCGTCAATGTATACAAACGAAAAATTATACTAATTTTACGTTTTCTGGATGTGGTTTACCAAATTCTTACGATATGCCATGAATTTCGTTGATCAATCACCCAAAAATTCAAAATTTGCATGAAAAGTTAAAAACTTTTATTCATCTTTTTCTACGAAAACGTAAATTTTCCGCAAACTTTTAAAATTGATTCTTGGAAAGCACAAACTGGGCTTTCAGGCACACTATCAGTAACTCGGCTTACACGTGCTTACATTTAATGTTGTCAAATGTCAAAATTAGGAAAGTTTCATATATTTTCTATGTAGCCTGCGGCAGACTCTGTTGGGTTAAAATTACTCTTTCAGTTTCATGAAGCTAATAAAACAGCTTATTATTAATTAATTATAATTATTAATTAGCTTTTAATTGCATACAAACATAGCATAACAGCTTTAGTAAGATTTTGTACAGTCATGGAGAAAATAATAAATACACTTGCAGTGTTGGATAATTTTTCATATTTGCGCACTGACTTAAATTGTTGTATGATGATATGCTACGTCATTATGATCTGCAGACACTCCTTTTAAAAAAAAAACGGGGAAATAACTGGAGAAATTTCTGTGTCGGTGATTCCGAATTTTTTTTTTTTTTTTGCATGAGTTAGGGTTTTTAAAGTGGCGAAAAAAATAAATTCACTATTGAAATATATATACAAAACAATCCAAATTAGCTTTATTTCTCTACATACCGTTAGCAAAGTGACCTTTTACGTTGCAAAAGTCACTTTCAATATTTCGTGGCTTGTCCTTTGTTTCGTAAAACCGTATTTAATCTTCGTAGTATGTTTACCACCAGGTTTCAACGAGTAGAAGCTGGACTAGCATTTCACGCTGCCTGTACGTCGTTCCATAAGTCGGTTTCATTCTTTAAATGATGCTTTGCAACGTAGGACTTAATAATCTTCCATAGATTGTTGATACGGTTTAACTTAAGAGACTAAGCTGGCCAATACAACAATTTTATATTTTCCTCTGAAAATCATCTTCAAGTTTTCAATACTGTATGTTTAGGATCGTTACCCTCCAACGAAGAAGCATGTTTTCTTTGGCATACGGAAGCATTACGCTACGTAAAATATCTACATAGTCGTTAGTATTCATAGTCTATGTCATAAAATGAATGGATTCCACACCCGCATCAGAAAACAGCACCACACTGTTTTGTAGTCACTTCCAAATTTTACTACTTTCTTGGTTAATTGTGCGTTGAAGGCAGTATTTACCGGTCTTCTTACCAGCTGCTGACTGCTTGGACCAAAAAGGTTAAATTTCAACTCATCCGATCAACACACGATATGCCATTTAGTTGCACCATAGTCTAAAAACTTTTCAGAAAATTTAGTTCTTGCCAAAATGTGTCGCTTTTAAAGTATAAGAAAGTTTCCTGTATACCTAGGTGGTCGATTTTGCTTCCGTATGCCGAATAAAACATGCCACTTTGCTGGATCTCTATGCATTATAACGATCCTAAACATACAGTACTGAAAACACGAAGATGATTTTCAAACGAAAATATAAAATTATTAGTTTGACCAGCGCAGACTCCTAATTTGAATGCTTTAGAAATTCTATGGAAGATTGTGAAAGTCTAGGTTGCAAAGCATCATCCAAAGAATAAAACAGATTTATGGAACGTCGGACAGGCAGCGTGAAATGCTAGTCCAGCTTCTACTCGTGAAAACCTAGTGGTAAACTTACCACGAAGATTGAATATGGTTTCACATAACAAAGGACAAGCCACAAATATTGAAAGTGAATTTTGTAACGTAAAAGGTCACTTTGCTAACGATATGTAGAGAAATAAAGCTAATTTGGATTGTTTTGTATATATGTTTCAATAGTGAATTTATTTTTTTCGCCATTTTAAAAACACTAACTCACGCAAAAAAAATTCGGAATCACCGACAAAGAAATTTCTCCTATTCTCTTTTAAAAAGAGTGTCTGCAGATCGTAATGACGTAACATAACATCATACAACAATTAAAATCACTGCGCAAACATGAAAAATTATCCAACACTGCAAGTGTATTTATTATTTTCTACATGACTGTATATTCCAACACATTCAGAAAAACTGTTTTTCTTTATTTTTGAGAAAGGTAACTTTGGAGGTGTTTTTCAACATGAATCGTGCTAAGTATCGAGATTTCATTGATAAATTATAAAAAATATAGATCAAAAACTACAAAATGATGTGCTCAAAACATCTTGAATATGAAATTCGCAGTTTAGTAATTTTGACCGCTCCTTTATATGGGGACTGTCGTATGTGCGATGGCCAGGACTGAGCAAAGTTCAAGCAGGAAGCCAATATCAGCGTAGCTTAGATAAGTAAGTTGTGGCATCGTCATATGAGTCATACAAGTTAACAAACACTGAACATCCTCACGAAACACGAGATTGCAGATAAACCCATTGGTTTGCAGATAAAAGTCTCACCGTAGACTAAGATCGTCAATATTCTTCAAATTAGCAATTTAACTACTACAATAATCAAGGAACCCCACAGCAAAACAGGGTATCTAAACGCTTCAATCAGATGCTGATTGAAAACCTAAGAACCTCAATTCTGCCAAATTTAAAAGCTGCGAAGATGTTTTGGTCACCATTGCTGAACGGTTGTCCTACGGTGGCTTTAGCTGTAAACGTAATCCCTACAGAGAAATGGATGAACGCTTAACCTAACCTAGCTAGGATACAGATTGTCGGATGTAATGCTCTGACATGAATCTCGAACCAGAAGAAATACAAAATATTTTAAAATCTAAAAACTCATCACTATGGGATTATTATAACTTGAAGCTTAAAAAAAAAACTTGAAGCTAGATGAATAGTAAGCTCGAATACATTACAGTTGCACCTGATGATCAGTTTACTGGAAATAATCTAAGAGAAGAAAGAGCAGCTGCATAAATACTACAAGGTATACAGCCCTAGGGGTTGTATGGAATGGTGACGTAGGACTAAATATTTAATATATGCTAAACTAAACATTATTATATGCTGCGCTTAACTGTTCATAGGTAACACTACCGTTTATTTTTGATAGTCGTTATTTTAAAACTAACGATGCATGAATACATGAAAATTTTACACTAGTAGTAGTTGCGAAAATTCTCATAACTCTTATCTTCAAGCATCTATAGTTCTGAAAAGAACCGATTCCGTAATATTCAGTTAAAAATTCGTGCTACAGAACGCTGATAATCGCTGCCGTATGCAAAATAAAGGTGTAACATGCTCCGCAGTGCCTGGAAGTTGACTCGTATGCAGCTCTCGTTTCTCAATGTCGCGTACCTTTAACAGCTGCACTGCTCTCGCTTATGTGTAACAAACTAAACTGAAGCTTAATTTTCTACACGCAGTCTTTTGTATCGAGTTCAGAGCAGATTTTTGCAATTAAGGCGTGGCTACGTAGCTTCGAGAAAGAGGAACAAACCAAAACACCTTCGATACTACTGAGTGATTTTCATAAGCATCAAAAGAAAGGTTTTGCTTTCCCGATGCGAAAATCACTCTGGTTCTTAGATTAACTAATTTTCGTTGCTAATATTTGACTGATAACGGTGTTCGAGTGAACACAAACAAACAATTAAACCGGAAAATCACTCAATTTAGCAGTGAAAATTCTTGAAATGAGGGTTATGTCTTGTTGTGATAAACTATTCATAGGCAACACTACCGTTTATCTTTGGTGCGCCCTGGTCGTTATTGTAAAACTGATTATTGAGAAATAGATGGACATTTCACACTAGGAGTAGTTGTGAAAATTCTCGTAACTCTTATCTTCAAGCATTTATAGTTCTAAAAAGAACCAATTCGATAACCTTCAGCTCGAAATGTATGCTACAGAATGCTGATAATCACACCACCACCGGTAGCAACGATAAAATATAAAATTTGCTCTCCGCTGTGCCCTCCAGCAGCTGTGCCAGCAAAATATCCTGCAGCGTACAATGGTTATTATTGCTGCCGTGTGCAGAATACAGGTAACATGCTCCGCGGTGCCTGGAAGTTGACTCGTATGCAGCTCTCGTTTCTCAATGTCGCAAAGCTTTAACGGCTGCACCGCACTCGCTATTGTGGAACAAACTAAACTGAAGCTGAATTTTCCACACGCAGTCTTTTGTATCGAGTTCAGCGTAGATTTTTACCATTAAGGCGTGGCCACGCAGCTTAGACAAAGACAAACAAACCAAAACACTTTGTTGAGTCAAAATATGTAGGCAGTGGAATTTATTTCGTCCATGTTATTGTTATCTGTGCTTGGGAAGCAAGCCAAGAACAAGGGAAATGTATGGGAAAGCTTGACCTTGGAACTTTTCACCTTTTTCCACCATTAAGCAGTAAAGCAACAATGTTGAACATAATATCAAAAAATTGTTATACATTTTATCTATCCACCGAAATATAAATGACTAAGATGCATTAAGTCGTTCGCTTGCTATAACCGTTTGAAATCTGGCGCAACATTTGCCAGTTTCATTTTCATTTTCACAAAGTGTAATCTAGTATAGAAAACAAAGACGTAGTCCTACGTCAAAATAAAATTAGACCCCAAAAGCTGAGAAATGGCACGGATTGGCTACGCACTGAATGGATACTAGCTTTGGGACAAATTGGCGAGCAAAATCGATAGAGATGTCACGTTCAACAAAGATTATTTCCTATACACTGAGGTGGACACAGGGGTTTGCAAATCAGTAAGTGGCTTCTTGTTCGAAGTTAACGGCCACAGTCAAGCAAAAAGCACGTGGCATTGAGCGCTGATATGGCTGGAGTGATTTAACTAGCCGGAAATCGTAAAAACCTGCACTAAATATTTTTGTATGGCTTGAAGAAAAAATAAACGATTTTTCTGATGAAACAATTATACCTCATAGTTTTTCCAATTTTTTGGTACTCTAAATCAATACCCTCACAAGAAACATAGGGAGGGATATATAACTCCAATTGATATACGATTACAGGCAGTATCGGCATCACCAAATTAAAATATCGTAGCTAATATCTTGCATTCTAGAATCAAAGTCAGTAGGTATACGAACCTGCAGTGAAATTTACTCAACAGTGTTCTTTTTTTAATTTACACTGGATATTTATTAGCCAATATTCACCTACTTTACGTTCGATTTTGGCACGGTGATCTTTTTTATTCTACGCCATTTCATAATACGGTAAATTCGACCACAAATAATCCTAAATGCTGGAAGCATATTAGTTCAAATAACTCAATACTTTAAAGATCGTTAACGGCGCCGGTCACGTCCTTGCGAACATTTGGGAAGAAAGAAGGGATGTTGGTGTGACCTTTGCTGCTTGAAGACTGCATTAACCTTTGCATCTCCACGAAAATCTTAGAAAGGAGATCCTTGTTAGTAGGGGTACGTTGGATCAGGATTAGGGACGTTGCGATACCATTAAACATCGATACTTAGGATCGATACCTGTATCGAAAGCATGTACTGATATTCCGATTGTATCGAGGCTAATGTATCGATACCGGATTGTATCGTTGTGCGATACCAGTTCATTCAATTAAACCATTTATATAGACCACTTTACGAGACGTTTCTGAACTCAATCTATGAATGAAATTTTGACAGAAAGCTCTGAACCGCTGACATAACGCACGTAAAAGCAACATCATTAACAGCAGAGTACGTGACACCTGTCAGTTCGTAAAATGGTCTATATTGATGAAGTATCGCTGGTAAAACATCGATACCAAATATCCGAGTATCGGAAGCAGAAGGATCGATTCTGTATTAGTATCGGTGGTATCGCAACGTCCCTAATCAGGATTCACTTTGATAAGTGATGCGATCATACATATTCCTACCTGTCTCTTTTTAACTGTTTCCGGTTTATTCTATATTCAGCCGGCTGAATAGAGAAGCACAATTAGCTTATTCATATTCGGTACCGGTTTAGATGAAGAGACATTAAGAATGCTGTTGGGGCCACGCACAGGTGTGCGTGGTTTATTGTGATAAAGCACAAAATTGTTTGAATTTCTTGATTTTAGACCGATTCAGACAAACAGACAATCAATGTGTGTGGTATATCTCAGTAAATGCAAAATATCATACTACACCATGTGGATCCGATTTAAACCAATAGACAATAAGAAGTATTTTTAGGGCCACGCACAAATATGCGTGGTTTACTTGAAATGAATATAAAAGTTATCATTTTCATTTTTTTTTAACCGAGTTAAGCCAACACATAATAAGAATGTGGTTTATCCAGTAAATATCAAAATGTATCAAATTTTACGATTTTAGACTAGCTCAAACCAACATTAAAGATGCTGCAGGAGCCAGGCACACGTAAACGTGGTTTGTATCATAAAATAGGTGAATTTCTATATATATATATATATATATATATATATATATATATATATATATATATATATATATATATAAATATATATATATATATATATATATATATATATATATATATATATATATATATATATATATATTTATATATATATATATATATATATATATATATATATACATATATATATATATATATATATATATATATATATATATATATATATATATATATATATATATATATATATATATATATATATATCTACGTAGGGTGTTTTAAGGAAGCGAAACTAAAATCTCTGCCGGAAAAACTGCTAGCCGTTGCACTTCTTCAATACCGGGTGCAATGTGAAGCACATCTACCAAGCTTTGCTTTTCATGCTTCCTCTCCATCAATTCATACAGTTAGAAGCAGGAAACAGCGCTTCACGGACCTAAAGATCTTTGAAACTCTTCGAGGGTGACCTAACAGGTCATCTAAATATTCTGGAAACTATTCGTATCAATCCCCTTGTAGTCAACACTGAACAAAAGAAAAGACACAATTCTGAAAAATGATTCCGAATACTCGAACCTGAGCGCGATATTTGGAAACGCGATGGTTCCGATCTCCGTCCAAGATCAATTACTTTTTACATAGCAAAGCAAAGCAAAGCCTTGGTGCTACATTCCGATTCGGAACTTGACGTTCTGTTTACTATACACAGACTTCGCAGCCAACCGTTAAGTGTACAGGACAGTTGCGGGGCTAGCGCTACGACCCTACTGACACTAACAGTCTCTCCCGAGTCGAGACTCGAACCTACGACGACTGGCTTGTTAGGCCAGCATCGTACCTCGAGACCAGCTGGGGAGGCAACTTTACTTTTTACATACGTGGTTCAAAAATGAACTGGCCCAGGGGTAGACCTATCTACTTCAATGGAACAATGGTCAAGTGTCTTCCAAGCTGGAGTCCGAGCAATACAAAATCTTCCTTAGAATGAATCCAAATACATGGGAAATGCTGAAGGTGGAATCCAACTGGACAAATATTTCCATTGGTAGGCGATCGAAGCAGTTCATCACACCAAACGTTTCCATGACTCGCAAAATATTGGAACTTTCAAAGAAAACTAGACCTAACACTAGACCAACTAACACTAAGCACATATGCTGGTCTAATAACAGGGCATTATCCACGCACTCCAACATTTTTCCATAATATCGCATCTACGGCCCCGCCTACTTGTGGCTTTAGTGCATTCCATAGGTATTGAAGACAAACGCAAGGGTTTGTTTCATCATTTGTCCAATGACTTTCTCGCGATTCGGATGTTTATTTTAAAATGGTTCCAGTTCACACATATTCTTCACGTTTCTCGCTTTTATTTAACCTTCCTACCACGTGAGTTTAAAAATTTGCATCATTTGCGTACCTCACCAATTTCCAGTAGCACGAAACAAAATCTATGTGGGCTCTTCAATAAAGAGTTACTTGATTTAAGCAGATACAATTAAAATTTATGAAAATTTATGATTCATTAATGAAACACTCTGAACAATGCATTAGCGAATAGCAACCCAACAAACATATAACAGCTTAATAAACTCTAGTTCAGCAGAAATCCCCGTTTTATAGCAGTTTTGCAAGCTATAAATCAACAAAATTGTTTGTCGGGAAGTGTGCGTATTCTACGTCAATTATGCGGCCGTGTACTGGATACAACCTCCTACTATTTTCGTAGGTGATAACTGCGCGTAGATTTATCGTTTCCATTTTATTTTATACCAGTCCGTATGTTTTTTCATGTTTGCGATTCAAATAGTTTATTTTTAGTTTCGCTTCCTTAAAACACCCTACGTAGATATATATATATATATATATATTGGACAAATGATGAAACAAACTCTTGCGTTTGTCTTCAATACCTATGGAATGCACTAAAGCCACAAGTAGGCGGGGCCGTAGATGCGATATTATGGAAAAATGTTGGAGTGCGTGGATAATGCCCTGTTATTAGACCAGCATATGTGCTTAGTGTTAGTTGGTCTAGTGTTAGGTCTAGTTTTCTTTGAAAGTTCCAATATTTTGCGAGTCATGGAAACGTTTGGTGTGATGAACTGCTTCGATCGCCTACCAATGGAAATATTTGTCCAGTTGGATTCCACCTTCAGCATTTCCCATGTATTTGGATTCATTCTAAGGAAGATTTTGTATTGCTCGGACTCCAGCTTGGAAGACACTTGACCATTGTTCCATTGAAGTAGATAGGTCTACCCCTGGGCCAGTTCATTTTTGAACCACGTATGTAAAAAGTAAAGTTGCCTCCCCAGCTGGTCTCGAGGTACGATGCTGGCCTAACAAGCCAGTCGTCGAAGGTTCGAGTCTCGACTCGGGAGAGACTGTTAGTGTCAGTAGGATCGTAGCGCTAGCCCCACAATTGTCCTGTACACTTAACGGTTGGCTGCGAAGTCTGTGTATAGAAAACAGAACGTCAAGTTCCGAATCGGAATGTAGCACCAAGGCTTTGCTTTGCTTTGCTATGTAAAAAGTAATTGATCTTGGACGGAGATCGGAACCATCGCGTTTCCAAATATCGCGCTCAGGTTCGAGTATTCGGAATCATTTTTCAGAATTGTGTCTTTTCTTTTGTTCAGTGTTGACTACAAGGGGATTGATACGAATAGTTTCCAGAATATTTAGATGACCTGTTAGGTCACCCTCGAAGAGTTTCAAAGATCTTTAGGTCCGTGAAGCGCTGTTTCCTGCTTCTAACTGTATGAATTGATGGAGAGGAAGCATGAAAAGCAAAGCTTGGTAGATGTGCTTCACATTGCACCCGGTATTGAAGAAGTGCAACGGCTAGCAGTTTTTCCGGCAGAGATTGGCTGTCGGAACCCAGAAGTTTTGGATTATTTATGTCATCCATATAAAATCCCACGAATAGCTAGGTAAAGAAAGGTCCGCTGCATCAGTGACCCGCGTAATACAGTAAGGGCTAATTTGCTGCGAAGGGTGCCCTGGTGCTCCACAGGCTCCGTTAGCGGCTGGAAATTTGTGTTCACCTTTGAGTCCTAATTTTTTGTGTAAATGGAACGATAACAGTTCACATTTAAGCCCTCCTCATCGCACCACGTGGAATTAATTGCAGTTTGCATTAGGTTTGCGATCATACATGCCACGAACAATTTTGACTATATCGTCACTAAAACCGTCTTTTTCACAGCCGGTTTCAATCAATTTTGTGAGAATATCATCAACTATTATAAGTCTTCCTATGAGTCGATTATTGACACGGGAAAGTGTGTTCTCATTAGCTCTAATGTTTCGCTGGCAGAGCTTGTATAAGCTAACATTTACCTTAACATTTAGCATAACAGTTTTTGTAGAGTGATCTTTCGCAAGGATTCTTTGCAGCTTGGAAGTTTCTGGAGTGTTTTAGATGTTTTCCCATGGATGCCTCCAATCTATCCTTTTTGATCTTCTTATTTCTTTATTGGTGAGAGATTGTTAATATTCGTTTTTTCGATGTTTTTGTTACAATTGATTCCACTAAGGTATATCCCTATTCGTTGAGCGTATCTTTGTGGGGCAGCAATCAAGGTATGATTGTTGGATCAAATTTGAGAGATTTTTTGCGTTTACTTCTAGCTCTCTGTGTGATTTAGGATAATCTTCAAGGCTGGTTATTCCATATCATACACAGAGCTGCATCATACGAGTTAGCAATTGGACACAATCAAATAATCAGGTAAAATCATTACAAATTTAAAAAATAAATTTGCTTTTTTCTCACCATAATCTTCTTTGCACTTGCAGAAGGTAGCGTTTGACGACAGAAAAATGGATCTAGACTGACATGCAACATGAAACTGCCTTTCGGAAGATTTTTTTCGTTTTATTGACCAACAATCGTGATCACCAGAAAATCACCTTTAGCTTTATTACAAATATGTCAATACTAGCTCCAAATCCGCTCCTCCAGTCACCAGTCCCATGGTCAACAGTACCGAACTGACATAGCTAACTAGCGCCACAATTATAGAAACCTAGAACAGTTCCGTAGTACAGACAGTTCTACCGACTAGACAGCGCAATAAAATTAAATGACATCATATTTTCCTGAGGTTTCGTTACTGCTCAAAGTTTATTTAAACTAGCACATTGACCGTTCACCATCTAAACTCACTTTTCTGAAACATCTCGGCTATACCTTGCACACAAAGTGCACTTATATGTATCGTCAATATTCTTTATTAGTTTATTTTTCCTCAATCCAATGGCCGAAGCGCACCACTTCACGGTATACCTCTAAGTCGTTGCTTTTCCTAATCCAGGTTGGTGCTGAGTGTCCGGTCAAGAGGGCGTACGACAAAATATTGAACAACAATTTATTAACTCGATTTACAGTTTATTAGTGGTGCCCCACTATTAGTGTCATTACGGAGAAAAACTCGCCGAGTCATGCGGATATTTGAAAAGAAACGCCTCTAACGAGCATATTTTATGTCTACCCTGGAAGGCTGTCTCCATCTATTACGGCGGGGGTTAGCTGTTATGATAAATTGACACATTGCATATGAGATGTCATATTTCATTGTTAAGCTCCCTTATATCATTCGCTGCTAAAACTTGTAAATTTAACGGTGTCGTCAGTCGGAGCCACTTTTGCGCAATTGAACTGACCGACGCAGCTCTCGCAATGAATGCAAAACACGGGCTTTATAAAGCTGCTGGCGCGGACTCCTTAAATTGGCGCTGGGGGCGAATTTATGAACTCCTTAGTCATTGACATCAGCACCACGAGCTCACGATAAGTCACACCATCGCGTAGCCGGTACAACTTCATTAAATGCGCATTTATCCCATTTGTAAATTTCAGTAAAAAGGCGTAAGCCAACAGGCTTGCTCTGTTTGGCGGCCGCGATAGAGCTTAAGCTTGCCTTTTTTCAATCCAATTGAAATATGTGAAATGTTGACAGCGAACAGAACAGAATCGTTCGCCACAAGTGAGAACCAAATGTAGTAACATTTTCAATAAAGGCAAAAACATCAAGCTTCAATAATTTTAAGACGATGGTCGTGGCACTACCGTACAAAAAGAATAATGATCGTAAGCTCATTAAAAATTGAAGCTCTTTAAGTTGGTGCATGAATCCACAAAAATAAAATACTTCCAAATGTGGAAAGCTTTTGCGCAGACAAGTGCAGCACAGTGGATGCACTAATGGTGACAAGTTTGCGCAAATTTCCCCTTTTCCGAAACCCAACAACGGGCGCAGCCTGCGGATGAGTAAGTAGCGAAAAAAGTTCAGCTTTAAACAAGATTGAAGCGAATAAAAAGTAAATCGTTTTGCTTCGGTTGCGTTTGAATTCCGAACGGGAGAAAAAGTTATAGAGTAACGACCCCATAATTCGCCCGCCTATTTTTTTTTTTTTCATTGTTCGCAATATAGTGTCAACTTTTAGAACCGTGTTTAAACATAAAAAAGAAACAGCTGAGATTGAAAATAAATTATTATTTGGCATAATTCAATGACAAACCCCGTAAACAATTCGTTGATTAGTGGGTGGGCGAATTATGGGGTCAGGGCGAATTATAGGTCCCTTACCCTACACACATTCAAGGAGACTGAAACGGGAAGCTTTTAATCGGATTAAGATTCTGCCAAACTGCGTTTGGCAGCGTCAATCGTTCCGGGAGCCGTGGAATATGTTGGGAGTTTTTGTTTCCTGGTCTCTTTTTTTGTGAAATAAACCTCTTCCGTTTTATTTCTTTTGTTCTGATGCGGCTTATTAGTTGAGTTATGCGAACGGTGATTTTAACTAAGGCAACAGTCGATCATCAGTTGCAGGCTGCTTCCACGACAAAATAATGTGGAGTAACAACCATTTCTACATTTCATGTAGAAATTGAAAAAAAAAAACTATTCCGCTTTAGAACCTGTTATTAAAATCTCAAATATGAACCACAAAATCATCTGGTATGACATTCTAAAGGCGAAAAACGCTACAAAACAAATTAATTACGAATGAGTTGTTGTGAGCATTTAGAACTGCGTACAAGTGAATCGTATTTTATAGCAACAGGGCATCCAAGTTGATCGTTTTTTGGTATCATCGTTCCGTGAGTACGCATCGTCGTTATCGGTCCTGGTGATTGTTTTTCATCGGAACCACTGCAGACTGGGTGTTTGGATGTCGAACTCGTGATATGTATAGCACAAAATGGTATGTGGACTTCCTCTTATGTACCAGTTGGAGCCAACGTTTGGGAAAAAGCTCGGATAAGCCCATCGACCTGCAAGCTGCAACGCTTCCCGCTTGGTCGATTCTACATCAAATAAACACTAAATAAAGCATACCCCACTTGTGGGTGTGCCGGCTCGGGCTAACATGTGTTCTAATGCATAATGCTGTCATCGCAGGCAGTGCCTCGGTGCGGAAGTAGACGGTGGTGAGAAAAGACATGAAAAACACGGAGTATTTGCTCCGACCCAGAGCACTGCAGCGCCCCCAAAATGCGCCATTAGTTTAAGGAATTGCAAACGACAAGCAGTTCCAATAAAACAACCCAAGCTAGAATGTGGTCATCAGTTGCTTTTTCTGGCGGAAACATGCCGAGATTTTCGGGCTCGGCTGTGTATGAGCATATTTTGCCTACATAAATTCGTTCCAGCTTGCAAGAGAAACCACCGACACACCGAAAAAGCCGCACGAGCAGACTGCGGACAAAGTTGCTCCGATACAAGACAGTTCGTTTTACGGTTTTCGGACGAGAAAATATTGCCATCATGTGCGAGATTGTGCGGAGTGCTCTGGGGACTCGTGGATTATCAACTATAATAAATTTTTAGCATGATTTTTTTTTCATTCTGGTGTTCAGTTCATCACTGGGTGGATTTTTATGCAAAAAATAACAGGTAGTGCAAGTGCAATCAGCATTCATTAAAGTAAAAATTGTTTTTATCATTGAGCAAATTTTCGAAACATACTGTAACGATTCACACAAAGTTGGCTGTTTAGTCAGATATTATCTGTTGATACTGCTGGTAATTTAAAATTCTCGTAAACAATAACGAATAATCAGATTACACTGAAATCCTCTTCCAGTTTACCTTTCTGATTTTGACGTTTGCCTTAACAACGGTACTTACAAACAACAAAGCACTCTTCGAGCCAACGGATGTTTCAATTACGGATTCCCATTTCGATCGAAGGGACAGAACAGACGGACGCTTTTTTTGCAACTCTCTCTCTCTCTTTCTCCGCAGTTTATCGGCAGCATTGATTATCATCCGAGAGAATCTCCCAGCTCCATACTAAAAAGATATCAGTGGCTTCGTCCTCGGGGAACTTCATAACAACAAGTTCTGCTAATCCCAACTGAACAGCACTTACAGTTTGGATCATGTTTTATCTTCCCCGCTTTAGTGTTCAACCCGAAGGAACTCTCGAAGGGAGCAACAGTGGACATTTAATGTGGAGCACAATGAGCATCGATTTTTTTGTTCACTCCTGTTCGGAATGGATATCCTATGTCAGTGCTCATCGGATAGTGTACCGAGCAGGAATCCCAAAGATGCTCGAACAAAAGAAGACCACTTGAATGAAAATAACAGAGAAGGGATCAGAAAAAAAACTTCCTTCGAACAGATGCCTGTTCGTGCCGGCGTTTCCAGCTACGGTTAGCGGTGAAAATAAGCTGGATTAAGCACGACTTGGCGGTTTCTTTAGAATAGAAGCAAACACTGCTACCGGATGCCAGTTCGACTACTGCATTGCTATCCTCCGTGTAAAGTCCTTCACAATGTAGAGCGGAGCAAGTGCCGCAACAACATTCAGGATAATTCAATTGAATCCTACCTATCCACAAGCTTACGGCAAATAATCGCTAGCTGGTTTCAATTATCAGCAAGATTGTGTACATATCGTAGAGCATACAAAGACACAGATAAAGCTGCCGAACACGAGGGCGATAAAGCGCGCTGCCAACGATTTGATTCATTCCGTCAATCGCAGGCGTCATAAACTTATCGAATTTCAGTCACCTGCCGCGAGTGTTGATAATCACGATATGACAACAAATTATTCACAGGCTGCCGGTATGTAATATGATATTCGCGTTGGCGATCAAGTATCCGAGCAAATGGCACGGTATCGAAAATACAAGAAGCAATATAGTTGAAGTGTTTTTCTTTCTTGCGTGTGCTTGCTAGGGAGTGGTAGGAAATCACAAATATTCTTGAGAAAAAGTATATCAATTACGATGGGTAACAGCTTTGATGATGAATCTTCTTCAATTCTATGTAAATGAGAAGCATCGCGGCTCAGAAAAAACCCAAATTCATAATACGGTTTTTATACCGCAGTCATGACGTGATGATTCATCATCCCGTTACCAAGGAATCGCTTATCCGCGTGGCACATCTAAGCCCTCGACTTCAATTGCCTTTTGCCTTTTAGATCTACATTGAATATTATGTAAAGTCGTTGACACAATTTCTCACACTAAAGGCCGGTTTAACAAACATTGGAGCCCGCCCCAGCCTAATTCCTTCCCCAAGCACAACATGTGGCCCGGTATTGGCACAGAACTCCCACATTTGTCTGCAACCGTTCAGCACATGCGAGCAAACGCATTAGACAAACAAATCCATCACATCTTGCCGCACCGTGGCTCAAATCTTTTTGTTTCAAAGTCTATCAGCTCGAAAATCCCACGCAACTTCTTCTAACAAAACACCTTCATCGGTCTTTGCTGCAGAGCGTCACCGAACGAAGCGCGACTGCATAAATTGCAACAGCATAGTAAAAGAAAAGCTTAATTAAGTTATTATTTGCTGCTCTGGAATGGGGCGCTGCATATGGCTGCGAAACGCCACAAGAACGGTTAGCTCTGCCATCCGGGATACCTCCTGATAGACTCCACAGCAGCAACAGCATTAGTTACCGCACCGCTGTTGAAAGCAAACAAATTGAACTTCTATCAACTCCACTCCGTTGAGGTTGAAAGCAGAGGGGGTGAACGCACCGTACGGGTGGGTATATCCAAGCGGGACGTTATTAATATTTAAGGTAAACAAATATGAGTGTTGGTGGTTGCACCGTGATTTTCACCGCTTGCGGGTTTCCCAGGCAGCCACTTCCAGTTGGGTGGATGGATCTGTTCGGAACTCTGGTACCATGAGCAGCAATGCTTTTTTTATTTGACTACAAAAACCATGCTTAGTTAATTATCGACACACACACATTAGTACAGTGTCAAATTAACTTTATTGAACAAAATAGCACCCATCACTCTTAATCAAACATGGGGTAAAATCGATCGATAGTCTCAGAAAGGATGTACACATTGATGTATTTCTATGTGTTGTTATGTCAGGTATATAATGCAGAATTTTGACGAGATCTACCAAAATTTATATTAAACTTTTGAAACGTCGAAAATAAACATAGTCATGTGCGAAACATACACACATAAGCTTTAACTTCTTGTGGTTCATCTATATTAGAACTCCCTCTTGTGCCATCATGCTTATCAGGCAACCACCAACAACTTATGATGCAGTTGCTGCTACTTGCGGCAGTGAAGCGAAGTGTTTATACAGTTCACGCTCCACTGATTTCGATTCAAATTACACTAACTATACGCGAATTAAGCGCGTACTTTGGCTCAATGTTGACACTCTGCCGTGTTGCAATTGCGAACGTCCTACGGAAGTGATTTTACCAGGCAACACACACACCCGTGACAACATTGATTCGACCGGCGGATAATTACCTACTCTCTGTGCGAACAGCGAAATGGCTGCCAACGTTCAGATAATCACTGCAAATCTGACATGTGTTTCTCCTAAACGGTGTATGAATGGATTACGTAAAAGAGTCCAACAAATAAGGATCC
This sequence comes from Wyeomyia smithii, assembly GCF_029784165.1. NCBI lineage: Eukaryota > Metazoa > Arthropoda > Insecta > Diptera > Culicidae > Wyeomyia > Wyeomyia smithii. The sequence continues at coordinate 279,364,530 of NC_073695.1, forward strand.
GTGATATGAGGGCATCACATTGTGTCATTTCCGTTTGAATGTTTTTCCCTATACCTCCCACCGTTATCGCTTCGCGGTCTCAATTACAAGTCGCGTGGTACCAGCTTATATGTAAATGACGCTACGTGCGCTGAAAGGGATTAATTGTTTGCTGCCTAACCGCCCTAATAATGGTAAATGATCCTTTGTTGTTCGGAACAAGGCGGTTCCCTTTTGAGATATGATTCCTTCCGGTGGATAAAAAGATTAAGCTATCCTATTACTGCTGCTCACGCTCAAGCTAGAGTAAAATGTACTGGGGAGGCGGAAAAGTACTGGTAACCCAATATAGAAGCATCAATTAGAAAATTTTGATTCCGTATTTTGAATAAAGAGATCATTATTTTATCTTATATATAAAAGGAATTACCGTGACGCAGTTGTTCTTATTGATATTGTTCCCTTGGTGTCTGACCACGCTAGGCCCCCGCTCAACAATTTCAAAATAATGGAAACGCTCATTTATAGTGCCTATTCTCAAATCTGGCCGGAAATTCGACATACGTAATTATCATGGAATAGCCATAATTTCTTGCATTCCTAAACTATTCGAAGCAATTGTTGAAAAAAACTATTTCTCCAAATTAAAAACCGAATAACTGAGAAGACAACATGGATTTTTCAAGGGTCGTTCAACAACGACTAATTTACTTGAATTTATAGATTATTCATTGAATGCACTGCCTGTGATCGCATAATTGTAACATTCGACATTTTTTGGATTTAGTGCTTTTTATTGGGAAATGCTTAGAATAGTATGTACTTTTTACATCTGGAAAAATATGCTTATGTTTGTGTGAAAAAAGTCGTAAAAAATACCAAGTTGTTTTGTCACATAGCGTAAATAACCGCATAATTGTCACACTACTTAACTTTTTCAACTTTTTTGTCGAAAAAGTTTCCATCCAAATCCACATCTGCATCCTTTGGAACTCGGAAGTTATTCTGGTCCGGTAACCAACCACCGGTGATCCGTTTCTGATGTTCAGCTCATGCTTGTTGAATACATGAAAAACTTCTTTTTCCATGTGATATATTCCAGAAGTAGCTTGAAAGTGACGGCATAAATGTATCATTGCAAAAATTTCAACCAATTTGACTTCAAAAGTAATATTCAATGTATACATAGTGTAAAGTAGTGCTTTCTTCATGATACTTAGTTTAGTTAAAGTGTCTATTTGCGAGAATATATTAGTAACAATGCATTTAAGGTCAAAATATAAAAGTGCGAATTGCTCGAACAACCAATTTTGCAAATGTTACAAATATGCGATTATGGGCAGTGCAATGGATAACGGAAATCACGTAGCAGCACTTTACACAGACTTTATCAAGGCATTTGATCGCATAGACATACCAATGTTTCTCCTTAATTTGCAAAAAATGGTCTTGAGCCATTGCAAAAATTTTCGATTTTTTTTGAGTAATTCATGATTTTTATGGTAACCAAATTCATGAGATAAACTATTAACCATCAGCAACAGCATTACAGTGCAGTGTTTGCATACTAATAAAAATCGTGTACCGCTGCGATGATAGACCAGCGGCGTTTTGCTCTACCTGTGCTGTACAGTACTGTTGCCTTTACCAGCATGTTTTCTTTCGAGACATCAGTTTTTATTAGGTTACATTTTTATAAAAGTTCATGAAAACAAATATTATATGAGCTGTAGGGACGGGAGAGTAGTTGCCAATAAAATTTTTGGTTAAACTGGAAGAATGCTGAAGAAAAAACTGGATTCCAAATAAATTGAAAAAATAAAAACAAAAAAAAAATTAATTACGAAAGAGTTTTTCTGGGATTAAATCCAGTGTCTGTTTTGTTTGGTTTTGAGCTTATATTTTATAAAAATTATGAACTGCAAAATTTGCGTTAACAGCAGCAAAATTAAAATTACGCAATCAATCTTTCTAAAAAAAAAGCAAAAAAAAAACTTTTTTCAATTACTTTCACTTTTAACAAAAGAACTGTTGTAACAATTTCCATTATTCCTGAGTTCGCTCTCGCTTGGTATCCAATTCTTCTTACAATTTTCAAACTGCTACGCAACAGAAAATAAATTGAAGATTTTTTTTTCTTGATCTCATAAAACCTATTAGTTTGCTTTTATCGCAACCCCGCCATGCAGGTCTTAATTTGGCCGTGTTTCGTGCGAAAAGAAAATACTGAAAATGCCGTTAAGAATATTAAAAATTAACGTTTTTAATTTTTTTTTCTAAAACCAACTGGAGCTTAAGTGAATAAAAAATCTGGATGAAACTGGCAAACATATGAAAAAACTGGAAGATTTTGGGATTCAACTGTTTGACTGGATCACTTAAAAAAAACTGGAAGAATCCAGTTTAAACTGGAACATTGGCAACTCTGCGGGAGACTGTCATTTTTTTAAATTTTTGGATACTGATATAAAGAACGTCACAGTAAATGGCTTGACACTATTCATGTCGTCTGTGTTAGGCATGCTTGTATATGATTGGAGGTCTTGGGTTCAAATGTGTGAATCTATAGAAAGGACTCCAGGTTACTAAAGACTCTTGCCAAAGATCATACCGTTGAGCTTGGCAATCTAAAGCGTCACGACGGAATCTATACTAGTTGTCCTCGTGATACCTTAAATCTAATGATGGAAATGCATTTTCCCGGTTCTATTGAAAAGACGGATTCAGCCATCTCTGATTTAGTTGCAATTTGTTCTACGCAGACTAGCTCTGGGTCTACTAGAACGGAAAGTACTGTATCAGATGTGGCGGATGAAATTTTAACGAGAACTAGGGTGGAAAGTGCTATGAGATCCTTTGAGCCTTTCAAGTCTGCAAGTGTAGATGGAATATTTCCAGCATTGCTTCAAAAAGGTGGAGCGATACTAATTCTTTCTCTCATTGAGATTTTTAAGGCCAGTTTAAGGTTGAATCATATTTGATCAAAATGGAGGGTAGTAAGAGTAATCTTCATACCTAAAACTGGGAAGCGTGATAAGACGCATCCTAAATCATTCAGACCCATTAGTCTTACTTCGGTTTTGTTGAAGACAATGGAAAAAGTGCTGAATGATTTCCTTCGTACATCTTACATGCAAACAAAACCGCTTTCAAAGTTCCAGTTTGCCTATCAAACTGGAAAATCCACTATCACCATCACAGCGAAAATTTAAAAGTCACCTTCAGCCAAATAAATTGCTCTGTGCTCTTTCTTGGACATTGAAGGTGCTTTTGATAATACGTCCTATTCTTCTAGTGCAATGAGGAAAAAAGGATTTCACACGAGTATTGTTAACTGGATTCATAGCATGCTGGCATAAAGAGAAATCACTTCTTACCGTCTATAGCGTGGTACGCAGTTGAAAAGAAATGAGGTTCCCGAAATTTGGGCCTTTTTACCAAACGGAATTTTGACAGCTGAGAATGCTTCACAGTAACAATACCTGACGTCAGTGAGCGCATGATTTTTGCTTTTTTGACACTTGAACACACTTGTTTACCAAACGCGATCTGGGGGGGGGGGGGGATGCCAGATAGTTTTTTCAAATGTCTTCATGGTCCGCTGAAAATATGTCTTCCTACCCGAAGCCCGAAAGTTGAAAAAACTTAAAACTGTCGAGCAAATAAAAAGGTCACCACTAATGCAACATTCGGGTCATTATCACACATTTTATGTCTTCACTTTTTCGTCACAAAAATGGATGTCTTCATCGTACACTCAAAATATTTTTCACGTTATTGTTACGTGAAAGTTCCTATACTTGTTCATTTTCTGTCATTTTGCATGATTTATGTGACAAACATAACGTCTACGTGAAAATCTCATGCATACCATGGTTAATCACGTACCATCGACGTGAACGTGACAATGTCAAACAGGATGTATTGCGTGAATTCTCTGTGCGAAAATAACCAGAAAAAAATGGAGAAGCTGTTGTCTAATTCTGAACATAAAACAGAATTTCAAGATCGCTTGCAAATAAGTGAATTTTCGAAAAATCCTAATAAACTCGAGACTTGAGCTTACACGTTTCACACAGCTTCAGTTCAAAGGTGGAAGAGTTACCTGAACAAAAACAGCTGCAGCGGACGATAACAATCGACGGCGAATGTCGTAATATTTATCAATTTTTATGTTGTTTTATTCATTTACGAATTATGAATTTGTATACCTCAGTGATTTATTACGCCACATATTTTGATAATTTCTAAAACCTGTTTTCTAGCTCATTCAAATTTGTGACTGTCGGTATAATTTCTACTTAAGAATGGTGAGAGCATCGTGCGAGTAGAATAAATTCCAGTAGAATGTCAAGAAAACTCAGGTGGGATCTGATTACCAGACGTACCCCTCCCACCCTATCTCTGATGAAGCATGCAGCCGCAACGAAACAGCTTCATCCCACCCACCACCAGGGGGCGGAAAATGGAACTAATCTGCAGATGGGTGGTGATAATAAGGCGATAAAAAAAACTAGAGAGAGCAATATTCTTGGCGCGAAAAAAATAAGGCTATTGGTCGTGAGAGCAAGGACAACAAGAAGGGTTGGTCATACCAATTCCAACCGCCGAAAAGATAAGAAGTAACTTTATAGAAAAGTGGAGAAGTGAAGTTCTAGGAAAAAAAGAAGAAGTAAGATTAACCAATAGAAGCTTGGAGAAGGAGAAACAGGCGTTACGCAAAGCAAACGACAGGACCCCGTATTTTTATCCTGGAGTCGACGCTCATCGTGCATCATCACCACGCCGCCACGACGCCATTGCATTGCCGCCATCACCAGCCGCTGTTACCCTCCACCAAAAACTACTGCTACGGTTGCACCCGGCAACCTCGCCCAAACGTTACCAACAGGCGACCCACCAGACCGCTGACCGCAGTCCCGGCTTCAAAGAAGGCACGCCACCGAGTTTCGAGGTAGAAGTAGGGTGTTTAAGAAATCCAAAAGTGGAGATATTAAGAATAAAGGGGGAAGTTTTGGTGTAAGAGAAGTCACAAGTGTTTTCTTGGCAATAAGTCGCGAACCTGTGCCGACCCTGGGGCTTGTTTGGGGGTTCTCATAATTGCTAAATAGCAATATATCCCGTTAGTTACAAATTAGAGAAATAAATGAAAATTGTACATTTCGTAAAACGTGATTGCTATTAGATATCCAAATGCCTTTCACTTTACCAGTAGATGATCTACTGAAAGGATAATTCATCTCACCAGGTCAGGATGAACTCAATTGACAATCACGTAGAATCTACTAGAAAACGATAGTGGAAAATATTTACGTAACTTTTCCGGTAAATATAACGTGAAAAATATTTGAAGTGTAGGCTAAATGTCTTCCAATCTGGCATCGCTGGGTGTAAGACGACCAACCAACTGCCTGACAATTTCAGTACCTGAATAATGTCAGTGCTCATTATTCCGTGCAAGAACAAGTGACATTTTGCTTCACAGCAGTGTTCACAGCAAGTGAACTTTCGGTTTATGATTTCTTTTTAGCTGCGAAATTTCATTGCCCGATTCAGTGCCTGAATTTTACATGGGATTGAGATAGGAAAATGAATTTCTTTTTGAACTGCATACTACGCTTATTACGGTAAGGGCAACGAAAGGATGTCCGCAAGGAGGTGTTCTTTCGCCACCTATGTGGTCTTTGGTGGTGGACGATCTTCTCAAAAGTTCAAAAGCAAAAGGTTTTGAAGTTGTGGGCTTTGCAGATGACATAGTCATCTTGGCAAGAGGAAAGTTCGACAACATACAGTTGAATCGCTTTATAGCGACATCGCAAGGGACCGTCGTTATAGAGAAATGTCGCAATAAATCGAATATTTTTTATTAATATAGAGCAGAAGGGATCATTGAGAATGTCGCAATAGAGAGATTTGTCGCTATACAAATTGTCGTAATAGAGGGATTTGACTGTAGTTTCGGAAAGAATGCAGGAGGTTCTGAAGTATACCCAGTCTCAGCATTAATCCGACAAAAGCTGTAATCGTACCTTTTACTAGAAAGAGCTTGGAGGAGTAGAAATTCCATTCAGTGAACAGGTTAAATACTTGGGAGTAATCCTTGATGCCAAGCTAAACTGGAATGCACATCTTGACTATGCAATCAACAAGGCGATCAGTGCATTTTGGTTGTGCTCCAAAACCATTGGGAGAAAGTGGGGCTGGAGACCAAAAATGGTGATGTTGATATTCACATCTATTATACGTCCTAAACTGACCTACGCTGCGTTAGTGTGGTGGCCAAAAACCAAAGAGTCCACCGCTAGAACAAAGCTAGATAAAGTTCAACGACTTGCGTGCATTGCTATAACAGGAGCAATGAAAAGCACCCCGTAAAAAGCTCTAGATGCAATTCTTCATCTGCTGCCGTTGTACGAATAGATACGTGCAACTAGAAGCAAAAAAGAGGGCCTTGAAGCTCAAAAGAACAAAAACTATCTTGTCAGGTGTTCTTGTGGGTTACCTGACTATACTGAACTTTTTTCAACAGAGGGCTAGTGATGAGTATGAATGGAGATTGGATGGCACCTCAGGATAATCATGATATTCCCTACATGGTATGCGAAACGTCGCGTACAGACTGGGAAGCCAGAGTTTTCTGATGTCCGTCCCAGTTCAACGATATTTCTCACAGATGGCTCAAAAATAGGTACAAAAACTGGCGCAGGAATATTCGGCCCTGGAATTAATGTTTCAGCGGCAATGGGACACTGGCAAACAGTGTTCCAAGCAGAGATTTTTGCAATCCTTGAATGCGCGAATGTGTGTCTGACTTGAAAATACAAACATGCAAATATTTGTATTTTCTCTGACAGTCAAGAAGCGCTGAAAGCACTTGATGCTTATAAATGTACATCCAAGATTGTCTGGGAATGTTTTCTTACATTGCAACAGCTATGTCAAACAAACTCAGTAAATTTGTATTGGGTTCCAGGACATTGTGACATTGGTAGGAATGAAAAGGCAGACGAACTTGCAAAACAAGGATCTAACTCACAGTTTATCGGCCCAGAACCTTTCTGCGGTATATCAAAATGTGCAGTGAAAATGGAGCTTAAACGCTTGGAGGTGATAACCAATTGGTTGGGTGTCAAAAAGTGTTCCCAATCTAAAAGATTTATAACACCAAACAAGAATCATTTGAAAAAGCTCCTAGAGCTCAACAAAAGTGCTCTTTGTACATACGTCGGCCTAGTAACGGGGCACTGTCCGAGTAGATATCATAAACATTGGCCGGGTTCTGGATGATATCTGTCGCATTTGTAATATGGAAAGCGAGACATCGGAACATCTGCTGTGCAGCTGTGGTGCATTATTCAATCGCAGATCAAAGTTTCTTGGCAGAGGTACAGCCCAAAGAGATTTGGTTTGAATCCTGGGAAGGTGATTGGCTTCATAAACCATATTTCACCTGACTGGGAGCGTGTCGGTGCAGGTACCTGATCACTCAACAATAATGGCAACTGTATTTTGCAAGGGGACACGTATAGCAATCGACTGGGGTATATTACAAAAAATCATATCAATGGATAACGTAATTCAGATTCCCTAACAAAAAAAAAATTAGGTTGGTTCATTGTTCGCAATCAAAGCTTTAACTCTTTAAACCTCGAAAATCGAAAAACGTTTTTCGATGCCACGTCACTTGAAACGTCAACATCTGGTGGCTGAAAAATCGAGTTTTTGGGGCAACCGAGAGCTTAATTGACCACCCTCATAAATCAAATAAAATGATTTAAGTGTGGTTTGATGCGTCAGTCGTTTTAGAAGCCAATTCTAAAATATTACATATAAAGCCCTCAGTCCTATAAGGTAGATTTTCGGTCAACAATGTTTTTTTAAAGCATTCTTTCTGGGTAAAGCATTCTTTCTGGTATAGCTTAATTCAAAGTCAAACCCCAGCACTTGAACCATGATTTAGACAAGAATGAATCCCGTTAACCGTGATCTTTTCGCCAAGATTTTTGTGCAGCTCATATAGAACTGTACAATGCGCTCGCACAATACTTCTGCTACGAAGCCTTTTTAAACAAAACAAAAAATATTAGCATACAGAAAAGAAATAGCGTTTATCTATACATATTTAAATTTCATTTGAGCATGTTTGTTATAGAGTAAGAGAATCTCAAACTTTTAGTTGTCACCCGGTATATTCATCTTAAATTAGCGACTTGAAACGGAAATCGCGCGTGAAAGCTATTTACACAAGTTGAATTTTGAAAAGTGGAGGCTCGGAGCGATCAAAATTTTGCTCTTTTGATCAATGAAACAAATAGTAAATGTTCATGTAATTATCAAAATTGAAATGCATGAACCATCGAAATCTAGGATCATCTCAAAACTATTGTTTTTTGCACAATTTGACCATCTGGGGCTTTGAAATTCATGAGAATGCATGAATCGTCAGATCTTGATTTCTCAAATATTTGGCATATTTCGATTTCCTGTGCATTTATTCATCGGGCCAAAAAGTAAACGTTCGATCGCTTTGAGGCTCCATTCCAAATGCGGTTGAACTCAAATTTTGCATTGGGACTTTTTTCGAAAAAGCGGAACTTTTAAGCTCCACTGCTCAAAGAAACTCGAAAAGTTAACTTTCAATTTTGTTTGTTTTTCTGTATTTAAAATTTCACTTTATGAAAAATAGCGTTGTTGCGACACACGACACAAACAAAACAGTTAAAGCTTTTCCAAACATTTTTATGGATAATCACTAACCTTAAGAGAATATTTTTCACTGCGGAAACAACTGTTTCACACTGCTGAACAAATCGGCTTACTCACACGAACGGTCACAATAACCACAAAACAGAGCACACTGTCAATTCTTGTACAATCAGTCTCTTGAGCATATATCATACGCAAGAAGCATCTGGGTAGAAAAGTAGATTGCGTTTGCTTTGCAACTCGAAACTAGAAAAAAATCCAGGCGCCACTCCGCATCACATTCTTCTGCAAGAACTCAAGTTGTATTGTTTGAGCAGTGCACACCTCGGTAAACTTCTGTGAATTCTCACTAGAGTGATTCATCACTCTTGTTTCGCTCGGTTGTGGTGTACGCAGTAAGTGAGTTTTCCCTGTGAGCTGTAGTAACACAGCATGAAGTAGAAGAGAAAATGTATGGTGCAAAGCGCTCATACTGGAGAAGAAGTATGTGTGAGCTTTATGTTCGCTCGTTCCACATATTGAGAACAATAACAAGGAGTAAAGGAGATATTGAGAAGAATACTAGAAATGAAACCAATAAAAATTTATTGATGAGAAAATCGATGATTTTCAGTTGGTTTTGAGAGTTCGTTTCCGTTTCTCTACTCTTATTTCATGCTCTGAATGCAATACTATACTCAGAGAGAGATTTCATTGTAAAAAAAGCATTTAGCAACATTTTTCAAGCCTATGCGTTACGTTTCCCTTGCGTAAAAACGACTTTATTCTATTGATAATTATCAATTTTTTCAACATTAATTTCCATTTGGTCGGCGTGCGACCAGACCGACCAGGCCAAGCGCCATTTTCTTTAAAATTGAGTTATTAGCACCAGTGGATGTGCAAACTGATAATCTATGTTCCATTAAAGAATGAAATCATTTGAACAGTTCATAGGCGTGTTATAATAAAACATCTCTGTAGCACGTCGTGAAAAGAACGAAATTGCGTTCGACCAGACAGACATGGCATCTAAAGAAAATGATTGTTTGTGATTTAAAAGCGAAGTTTGCGATTTATTTTAACCAGTAACTGATTTCTCCGCTCCGGACAGCTCGTTAATACGACTGTCAGCAGAATTAGATAAATAAACAGCCAGGTGGTTTTCGTAGAGCCGAACTTCGTTTCAATGGGCATATCACATTTTTTCAAGATCTTGTTGAGCCAGACCGAACCAAGTGCATTTTATTTTCATTTGATATTTTTCATATAAAATTAAATTTATTCTTGGAACAAACGCCAGGACTGGGTTAATATACGTTAAATCAGTACAATTCGACGATACCCGCTTCAAAATACCAGAGCACTTCATTCTGATACTATCCTCACACTTACCACTTGGTGCGCTTTGGCACCAGGAAATAGAGCAACAGAAATAAAGCTTTGCTTGTCTATCAGCTGTATAATTTTTGATACAGATTGGACTGAGAGTTAAAGCAGCGTTGATATCTATGTATTACGTTTGACAAATGAGAAAAATTAGCTTGTTTAATAGTCAAGTTGATATGTTGTAGTAAATACGTTAGACCAGACCGAACTGAAGACCATTTTTTTAAATTTTTGTTCGACCAGAGTGAACTGAGTGCATAGGTGTCAAAAATAAAAACCCAATATTTTATCAATTATTGCTATTTGTCGTGTAATTATGATAAAAGGACATTCATTGAGCCCTGTTCATAACGTGTTAGCATTGAATTAATGATAAGTTCAAACACGATTAATTCATGGGTGGTCAAACTTCAAATGCTAATTACTCAAAACAATGTGTTTGGCGCTTGGCTCGGTCTGGTCGCACGCCGACCATTTGGCTTTAACCGTTTTGAAAAACTGTAGCCAGTTGATACCTTACATAAAATACATTTTATGAAAGGTATCTACTGTATTACGTGTTACATACAAATGTATATTAGAAACTCACTTCTCGATCAATCTACTTCCTTGTAGAATTCTTTGAGCGTTCTGTGGAGTGTTCTTGTGAGAAAAAGAACAAAACCTTTTAGTGGGGTGAAAACTAAAGCGCGCAATTTCCAAAACTTATAACCCCTCTTTTCCTTTATCGAGTGAGGAAAGATCTAAATCAAAAAAATCCAACGAATGCTTCCATCTTACTATTGCACCGTTTATGATATATCTATCACGTAACAATATCACTACTTTTTAGCTGCCCCGAAATAGACTGCAAACGTTCACATGAGTTTTTAAATCTTAACAACAAACAAAATCCTCATCGCCGTTCACATTCTAGCTCATTGCAAACCCGAAACGAAGAATGGGAACCAACGAAAAGCTGAATCTTTTTCCCCAAAATTACCGTCTAAATCGAGAAAACGCTGCCTTCCCGGCAATTAATCCGTCATTTAAATATACAAAATTCTTACATTAGATTTAAATAAATTATTCCACCCGTTCGCTGCGGCCGCTTTCTGCCAGCCGAGCCTAGCTTCCGATGTGGATGGGGACTACTCGATTACAAAAGTACAATAGGACTCAACTAGATGATGATAGTAATCCTCTTTCGAATAATTTATCACCTTTTCCGTCGCTTTCTCTATCTCTGGCTGGCCACGTTTAGCGCACCGAAAATAGTGCAGAAGGCCGCCAGACGGAGAGGAAGTAATACCTTCAAGGGCGGTGAATTTAGCGAAAAGACCATTCCCATTATAAACCTTCTGGCGCTGGCTGTCCACGGTTTAACCTACAAACGTGAAGGAATTAGCGCCAGCAGCGCCACGGTTCCATTGAATCGGTGGAATGGAATAAATAATTATTCTCAGCTCTGTGATACCCCACGGCCGGCAGCACTGAAGCCCATCGGTGGGAAATGGATTTGTCAGAATTCGTTCAATTGTAGTGGGTAAGGATCGCTGCCCAGCGCTAGCAACCAGTGAAGTGAAATATTTGGGACTAATGCGATCGCAAATGCGATTGAGACTTTAGACTAGAGTTTTAAGTAGTAGGAGAAAATCGCGAAAAACGCCATTTGATCAATTAGCTAGCGCTCTTACAACTAGGGATATTTTCACACAAGGGGGGTGATACACATAAATTATACTGTCCAATTTCAACAATTCAACAAAAATTGTGGTCCAACTAATTGGTAATAATGGTCCCATTCTAGTTTATCTAACTAATAGGCTGATACGAAAAAACGCAAACAATAATCGGTGCAAGATTTACGGTCGGAAGTGTGAGTCAATCTGAATTTTAGAAAGAGAAACAAAAAGTGAAATATAGCTTGTTTCTCATGCATTGTTTAGTTGTCAATGTTTTTCCATTCGGGAGCATTTTACGGCCCACTTTACGACCTTGACTGCCCTCACTCATCTAGCGGTTTTCCCGTTGCTAGTCCAAAAGGAAATGGAATCCAGAAGAAGAAAAAACAGAATAAATGTTCTGCTGCCAGCACGAGACAGAAACAGCAAACCATAATTGATTGAATTAAATACAAAACGAATGTCGTAAATCTATCACTGCTTTTGATTATAATAATAATTGGTCCGGCGCATTTTAGCTCTCCCTAAACACGGCATAGTCTTCTCGTTTGAAATTGAAGCTTCCACGTGGTTCCATTGGATATAAAATGGGAAAAAGGTTTTTTTTATCACTCACTTTACTATTTCATTTCTCTTCTCAAAAGTTCTCCGTCGAAGTGTGGTAGGTCTTGCAATGCACAACCGGTGGTGATGTCCACCGGCCGAGAAACGGACTTTCAATTTTTTATTGCAGCTCTCTGGCGAACTGCGGAAGAATGTCTTTTATTATTTTACGAATTTAACTTTGATTTGATAGCCGCTAATTTTATATTGTGGAATGAAATGATTCCTTCTAGCGTCGGTTTGGTCGATTTTTCACTCATTCAGAACTAAAAATGGATTGTTCTATCGTTAAAGTGAATGAAAAAATAGAATAATGTTGATATCGCCGTGCAAACTCTTTCAAATTAGATTGTTTATGTTGTTACACATTATTGTTCATATTACAGTGAATAACGAGCTCTAATTGGACAGTGGCAAATAAACAACTGATACGATTAAGTCTCCCACTTACTTCAAATGTAATTTTGCTACAATTGAACTATTGCTCGACAAACTAGTTTGTAATTTGTTGGTGGAAGGTGGTACACTTGAAGGTTAATATATATATGTAATTATAGTTCCTTGGGTCTAATATTCACCATAAATATAAAAAAGTAAGAGCACAATTTTTAGCAATAACTTTGAGTCTGATTAAAAAAAAATAGGATTTCAGTTAGGATTACAACAAAAATATAAAAAATCACAGGAGGGTTGTGTGCAAAGCCACGACCGCAAGGTTGAAGTAGAATACTTTGACAAGAAAGATAACCCGCCTGCTTGCGTGTCAGTCATTTTGAAATCAGATTAGTTTCGTATATACCGCTTGTTAAGCACAGTATCAACAAATCGTAATAAACATCACACTGCTGTGCATTTGCAGCAGCATCAAACCTCAGTTGCAGTTTATTATTAACCATTCATTATGCTCTTCCCAATACATTTAGAAGTCTTAAAAAAGGCCGATTACTGCAATTGCAATTTTCATCCAATTATTGCATAAATGCTACATGGTCAGATAGTGTGCGATATCCGCTCTGACATAATAAATTTTTCGAACGTTGTGGAATGATATAACTGGAAAAATAGGTGTGGCCTAAATAATTTTAGTTATACCATTCTACAACGTTCAAAAATTTTTATTGTCGTAATACTCATGTACGAAAAATATATCTTATTCATTCTGGACCCGCCTTTATTTTCAGTTCCTACAAATTTTCTCATTTTCGTAACACGGATGTACAAAAACGATTTCTTATGGACATTCTGTCGAGCCGGACCGATAGAGCACTCATTAAGGCAACAAAATAACATGTATTGTGTCGTGTCGCGCGACTTGGAAGAAGAAAATGTTCCCGTGAAGAAAAAATTGCCCGTGTCGCATGGAAGCAAATTGTTGCTTGTTCGATATTGCCGATGGTAGACATGAGTATGAAAGTCGAAATTCTGCTGTAATGTCAAACTTTAATCGTCTTCTTCAAGACGTTACATGCTAAGGGATGACTGCTGTTTTCGCTGTCTAGAACTATTATGAGCGGTTCCGGCTGAAACAGGCGCTTATATAGGCCAAATAGCATATTTTAAATTGCAAGGTATATGATTCTGTCGACCGTGCTTGAGAAGCAATCATATAACGACCAATCAGAGGTCGAATTTTTCGTTTTGACAAGGCTTAACTATTTTCAATAGTACAATAGTTTGAATAATAAAATTACGATTATCTTTATTTACGAAGATTCTTAGAAGATTTTCCAATCTATTGCTGCAATAACGAAGTAAATCCATCGAATACTAACCGATTTATTAGCATTTGAAATTGGACATATTTTTCACTTTTTTTCGGTTTTAGATTTTCATTTCACATCCCTATGTAGCCGAACTTCCTGAGAGAAGTATTCTACTTCAAAAAAAAATTTCATGATTGTTCAAAACGTAACCAAGCTTTCAGTGGTAAATACAAATTCAGTAACGGTTTGTAATTAATATCAATTATCGGAGTCGAACGTTTCCATCCAACGCAAACATGATAGGTTCTATTGTATCAATACAAAAATGTATGTTGAAATTTTAACCTGCACTCAATCTGCAACATTGCTCGCAGCGATATAATAAAGATATCACGACTCTTCCAACAGAGTACATACGTTTTTGACGAACTGCGCAAACACAGAACTCTTTACGTTGGGTGCTTTTTACTGCTTATAAGCAAGCATCTAACATCCAGGTAGACACGGTCGTAGTGCATCTCTGTTTATTTTTTGGGTTAATGTGCAGTGTATAGACATCGTTGCACAAACTTAATTACCGTACGCTTTTCTCCTTGCACGGTTTGCCGGAAGCAACATTCGTTCATGATCTACCTAATAGACCATAATACCAACTTTCCGTGAATGAGCGACTGCTCTAAGCAGAGGCGAACGTTAGGCACGGAAATTTGTTGACTCGCCGAGTGTGTTCGTATTAGAAAACGACTCTGGCTATACAAATGACACCGATGATACCGCGGGAGGACATCCTCCAATGGGCTTCTGTGCTTCTGGAGGCAAATGAAGGATGAATACATTCACAACGCTCAGCAGCACGACCGAGGCTCGGCGATACTCGGAAGGTATTCATCTTTGAATATTAGCATTTAATTGTAAACCTCGTTAGGCGCTGTGGCTGAAGAAGCCCGGTGGTGAAGAATGTATCGCGATAATTTATGGTTTCACCGCTTTGCAGCCTTCCGTCTGACTTTTGCTGTTGCCGGTCGTGCGTAACTTTTTTCGGTAGACTCCATTAAAGTCGGCTTAGGTCGTTATACAGACATGATGAAATTATAAAAATCTGCTAGATTCCAGAACAAGACGGACTGTCGGTTTGATTGAGACTAGTTTATCACAATAATCCGCTAGTAAGGTCACATAAAGCTATCTGAATATTAATTTAAATTAGTTCCACTCGGGAATGACTCGTCGCAGGTAGCCTATGGCGAATTTTACCGGGCGAATTACCCCAATCCCTGTCGAACGATGTCGTCGACGGTTCCCCGCGTGCCTGTGAAGGATTAATTGATGGTCGACCACACAAACCGACAGAGTGCTATCGATCTTGATTCGGGTCAACTTTGCTCTGTTTCGAAATGATTTAACTTTCCGCTGTTAATTTATAAATAATTTAGTGTCCTCACATAAATTGCTCGTTGTTGTCATACATTACAAGATTGCTTATTAATCAAAAAAGTATAACTTCTAAACTGATTCAATCAATTTAAATATGTGAAATTAACCGAAAAGTGTGAAACCAACCAAAACAATGCGCGCTAGAATAGACAGTTAACGACAATTTCAATTATTTTTCATCTTATCTAATTCACCGCCGTATGCATAAAAACAAGCTCTAAGCATTACTTTTATCACCGCATATCTTAGCATTTTCACCCTTAACTACACGAAGAGCGAAGGTTTCCTTCAAAGCACAACGAAACAGGTGCCACCGGCCGATTAATTGGTTCTCCCACATTCCGCTCATCACAACACGTTCCTAGATTCGGCTGGGACTAGCCACACACCTCAAGCAGGCAATAAAACAAGTGTGGCTCGGAAAAATTGGGCCATAAAACGCTTTTTCGGGTTGAATTCATAAATTTTAATAAGAGCTTTTAATCATTTCTCGTTGCTTGTTTTACTTTTGTTAGCTGTTTTTTTATGGGCTTCAAATGTTTATAGTTTTAAATAAAATAAAAGCACTTCGAAATGTGGCAGGAATAATTTCGGTTTCCAAAATGGAACCGACTCACAGACACTAGTAAATCATATCGACGTTAAGGCGTGATATGTATTAAACTCAGCAGGGCCCATATGAATCTCTCGACACTCGTAAACAAGTCCCGATGAAATAGGTTAGAAAGTGCCATTTCGGTGCCGTTGGCAGCGCACTTACTGTGCACCGGAGTACTCTGTGGCAGAATTCGATCGAGCAGGAAACTTCCATTGAAGTAATAACTCTTGAAACTAATATATGTTTTTCGACCCGCTCGCACATAAAATACGGAATATTCCCATATACAACTCCGGCAGCGTTCTGCAAGGATTGCTTTGAAACAAATAACACACGTTACCTCCGTCCGATTGGATCTTCCTATTGCTTTACGCACAGCACTGCTGCTGAGGTCAAACTTACGTCGAATAAAATACCTTGAGAACCAAAATCCCTCCCATTCAGAATTTGGACATATATTCTTACGTTCTGTTCCATTATGCAAGAATCGCTAAGTAATTGCATACATGTATGCACTGTCTCTGGTGCCTCTAGTACCTATTTAGCTATTAGGCAAATAATAATAATTTGTACTTCATGATACGGATGACTTAAGATATGCATCTCCATGCTACCAGTCGCTACCCTTTCGACCCACTGTACCCTGTGAACCGAGCTCGGGATCACTAATGCCCAGAGAACGGATAATTTGTTGCTTTAATTTAAATGACACCGCAATTTATGGATGGCTGATGCGTGCGCCTGTAGGGAGAGGTGCATCCTCCGCACGGACTTGCATCCGTAGCACTGTTTGGTTTCCGCAGACACACACACACATACAAAGCGGAAATGCAACAACTGGTAAACCCTTTGGCATCTATTGTAAGGCCTAAGCAGGACGCTGCACACCGTCTCACCCATAAATTAAAGGCTCTGGCTGCAGTTTTCGCCACTTGCTCTCTCGCTTTCGCTTGCACGCAGTCAAGACTCTGATACTTGCTCGAAACCTGACGATTAATGGCTTCTCGCAGAATTTATAAGCTAGTAATCGTGTAATTAAATTATAATTGCGATTATCACTTATTTACATATGCACACTCCGAGCGTAAGCAGGCTTCGTTTACAGAAGCTCACAGTTCGCGGCGGCTGCCAACGAATCTTGATCGAAAATGTCCGTGCTACTAGCCAAGCTTGGATGTGGATGTTGATTGAACGGTGCGAGCAGTCCTGCATAGCCAGTAATTTATTAATGTTGTTCACAGGAGGACTCGCTATCGGTTCAAGATTTACGGTAGCAGCGTTCGTCACTTCCTAATCTCGTTAATCGTGAACGCAAAAATGCCGTTTATTTGACGATGATGGAATGGATAGTTTTTTTTCTGGAGCGACCTAACCTGTGTGATAATAATTAGTTGTGAATAACTTAAGATTATGGTGTTTACGCCTGACAAGATGCAAAAATATAATCTAAGTTCTAGGTGGCAAAAAAGGCAAAGTCTTGGTACTACATTCCAATTCGGAACTTGACCTTCTGTTTATTCATACACTGAATTCGCAGCCGACTGTTTAGTGTACAGGACAATTGCGGGACTAGCGCTACGATCATACTGACACTAACAGTCTCTCCCGAGCCGAGACTCGAACCTACGACGACTGGCATGATAGGCCAGCATCGTACTTCGAGACCAACTGGGTTCTAGGTGGTAACCAGCCTCAAATTTTTGTTCTAGAATAACATTCATGAAAGCCTTTTGGCATCAAAAGAGAAAAATTAGAAACAAGCAAACAAAGTTTGTCCACGAACTTCCTTTTTAGAGTTGTCATACATACTGTATAGCAAATGGGCAACCCGCGTAAGTTTTAGTGTAGAACCGCAAGTTTTTCGCTTATTATTCGTAAACGTCTACAGACGCAGTTTTCGCTACAATTATGAGTTTATAAACTGAGGAAATCTTTTTCGCGACTCTTCCTTACAATTTACATATTCTACAATTGCATTTGTACTTTTCAAGCTGTTCATGCATTTATAATTATTGTAACATGCAAATTTTCTGTACCCAAGAGCTTTTCTGTGCTATTTTATGTAATTAATTCAATCAAATTTATCAAGTTTGAATCATACGTTTTGATAACAACAGTTTTATTTGTCCAATATATGTATGGGGCCATCCACATTCCACGTGGACAGATTTTAAACGATTTTGCCTCCTTCCCCCCCGTGCTCATATAAATTCTAAAAGTTTTGTATGGATCGTGGACATTACAGTAGTTGTCAACAAAGGTTAACCTCTTAGAGTTTGGGTTCTACTCTTTTACGTCTACACCAAAGGTTATTTAGTTTTATAATGG
This sequence comes from Wyeomyia smithii, assembly GCF_029784165.1. Lineage (NCBI taxonomy): Eukaryota > Metazoa > Arthropoda > Insecta > Diptera > Culicidae > Wyeomyia > Wyeomyia smithii. The sequence continues at coordinate 279,382,913 of NC_073695.1, forward strand.
CTTACTTTATCGTTTGACGTTGTTATGAATAACGTTTAGATATTCATCGAGAAATGACCAAGTTTTAATACAAACTGAACAATAAAGCTAGAGAAAAGATCGATCTTTCATATGTTATGCTGAATATGCAAATTATGCTTGCAGTTAATGAGTAATAATAGTTTGAAGGTTAGTTTTCGAAGTAAAAACTAATTCACTACGTGCGAAGTTCACTAAGCACCATTTTCATACAACCTAGCGCCCATGCGGTGCCTAGCGCAAACCGAAGTAACTTGCGTGCAAGTCACCAACTATGTGGTGTTGGATTGAAAACGAAACGAAGAGCCGGAATAGGGTAAACTGAGCTTGTCCGTACTGTCGGTTGTGGTGTTACATTTATCCACCGCCTAAATCGAATATATCGTCAGTTGACCTCAAAACTGGCACAACTCAAAATTTTGCAGTTTTGAGTTATCGATGGCAAACGATGCCAAATACTATAAAGTTTCATCTCACAGAGACCCGTTTCAAAATTCACAATGATTCCAGAAATATAAGTAGTTGTGCCTTTATTGCACAAATCTAAAATATCCCAAAAAAGGACGGTTAAATGAGGTTATAACTCCTATCACTTGCTTATTACATGCACATTATCAGTGCTGATAAAAGTCATTTTCCCCAGCAAAATTCTTCGAAAATTAGAGCCAATCATTTTCAATTTTCACTTCCAATGATCGCAGCACTCTTTCAGATACACTAGATTTTTGTCCTAGTAACGTGCTGTTATACTCAGATGAATTAGATCGCGCGCATCGTTCACGGTTACGGAATAAAATTTGACGACAAATCCAGCCAAATGATCTTCACTTCAAAACGAAAAAGAAAAACAAACAGTCCACTCAACCAAAATGAACCTCACCGAAACACTTTTTCACTGACACTGACCGATGCCTTGACAATCTTCGTTAACTGATAAACTGATTTTGTTGTCTTGATTCCATCGCATGAAATATAATGAGGTGTTTTGACAGTTCACTTCCATGCAAAAAGCGGGAAGGGAGAATTCTGAAAGGATTGTAAAAAAATAACGTTTATGGATGCTTTTTTTCACTTTCACTCAAGAGTGTCAACAAATATCAACCCTGCAAATGATAGACTCGAACAAGTTCAATTGAAATGGGAAGTCTTAAAATTGGATTTTTTCACGAAAATGAAAGAAGAAATTTTCGATGCAAATTTTCAAACGCGTTTTTCTCGAAACTATGAATTTTGAGTTGTGCCAGTATTGAATTCAACTGACGATATCTTTTGTCATCCACCATCCATTTTTCATTTCATTTCATTATTTTACTTTAAAAATCAAGCCGTTAGAATATGGATGGTAAAATTAAGTTTTCGATTATTGTTGTGGAAATGTCTTTTTTCGGAGTATAGAAATCAATACTTGAAACATTTCTTTAGACAATATAATGACAAACAACCGAAAAATATGGACAATAAATTGTTTTTAGGAGTAGACCTGCGCCGCCGAGCCACCGACTTTTTGCATACGCCGCACTGGCAGTAGCCATCGATAATTTACTTTGAAAAATAATTTAGAAAATGTGCTATAATATTGCGAAAGTGAGGATTTACAAGACTTGTAAAATGAAAGAAAAAAATTTCACAGATATTTTCCAGTAGGGCATGCAAATACTTAGAAATTAATTAGCTAACTCATATGACTCTCATAAAATAGAGTATAAACTGAAAGGAAATGTGATATTAAGACAGTTTTGTTGAACATAGGTTCGAAGGAGGCATAGTATGTCAAACAAGTTTTTTTGTAATTTTTCCTTATTTTCGGCAATATGAAAAACATAAAGTTCTGCGTTGTTCTGCTATGACACTATTATTGTACTAAAATACAAGGTATTGGCTAGTACTAAACCAAAAATCAGCTGCTACTAGTTGCGACTTACCGAGTAATTCAAGTTTTCGTAACGATTGTTTTCATGTCAATTAATGTAAAAAATCGTTAATCAGCAGGGTCCGTATTGATGTTTTTTGCCGGTGTATGCAACACGACTATAATCGTGTTCGGGGGTCTTTCAAAACTGACGTCCAGTAGTATGAAGACCCCTCAGAAATAATTATTAGCTCTAGGAAACAGTTTGTTATTGGATGACCAGTGTCTTAAACGAAAGTAAGCGTGTAGTATCTATGCCAAATGGAATAAAACATAACAAGAGGAGCTCTTAGAAAGGGAACATGACCAACTAATCTTTAATTGAACAATGTTCCTATTTGAAATATTTTGTCACAAACAATAACATTAAAATTATATTTTATATTGTTTCTCAAAAATGATGACACATTATAGGTTGGCAAAAAACGATACAAAGGCAACAACAAACTTCCAATAATTCATTTCATGATGACTCGGAAATTCGAATATATCTGAAATTGAAACATATGTACTTAAGTCCCAGCTATGATTCATTACTGAAATTTTGGGTTTATGAATAATGAAAATAATTTTATCTCGTTAACGGTCCGTCCTACAGTTGTAATATGTTCGACAACTTTATGTCTATTGATGATATAAACTTTCCCGAAGCAACAAAATGGCTAGAACCATTTATTCAGAAGATAGATGTCAGCGCCATCTGTAAAAAAAAATTAAAGCTGCCTGAATACATTTTTTAAAAAGTTGTTTCTGTGGTGAACAACATTGCCGAAGACATTGTGTGGTTTTGTCGCGCCAACGGACCAATTTGTCCCACTGTGCGCCGCCGCTACCGAGAAACTTTTTACACGCCGATTATGATTGTACATGCTGGATTTATTTCTGATTCTAGAATTATGAGAAATTTCTTCTACCGTTTTTCTACTATTTTTGTAGCGTTTTCTGGATACTCCTTCAATTTTCAAAATTAGGCTTTGCATTAAAATAAGTTTTGTGCCTTCATGGCAGTACCGCGTCACTGAAAAAAGACTTTCTAATTCGCGAACGGTATGTGGTCTGCAAATTTATAAATTTCACGACCTTATTGCCAAAAAGCACTCTCCACTACGTAAAATGTCATCATCAAATGCTAAATATTGTACAGGATGAGGCAAATTCATCAAATCAATGATTAATTTTTTGTATGGCTAATGAATATTTATTGAGAATGGCGATATTTCTATTTAATTTTACTGCAATCGGTTGCGAACACAGGCGATTCAGTTGAAAATTTGAAATCTTCATGTAAAACTGAAGATAATGAGGTAATGGTCTCGTTTGACGAAACGGATTCATTCCCTAGCGTTCCAGTCACTTGAAACCTAGAAGAGTTTATTAAAAGATTGGCTAATTTCTCAATATAATAGCATTTGGAAAAAAAAATTGTTTTACTTTTCGAGGTAAATTTTACAAAAAAAAAAAACAACACCAAAGAGAAATCCTCTTTCTGCCTTCTTATGTGTGCTTTTCAAGGCAAGCATAAAAAATAAATTGGGGATAAAAAACCTCTTACAAATCCGTTGGCAAGGGTATGTGAATAATATATATGGTATTTTTTGTAAAGGGGCGTAACTTGATTTTTTTTTCTATAATACCCACCAAGATATGTAGTTTACAATTGAAAAAGAACAAAACATTGCCTTTGTTTCCTAGACGTTGTTGATGTCAAAAAGTCTTAAGGACTTAAAATTTGAGATTTCAAGGAAGCCCACAAATACAAAATGGATAATATTTTTAACTTCTGTTCATTATTTCTAGCATGAAATGGCTTCCTTCCATTAATGACCCACTGGATGAAAACTTTTTTAGCCAAAAATAATGGCATACATTTTTTAAATCGACAGACTAATCGGTTACAACGAAGCCATTTTGAATAAAAAGAAGCAATCAAGAGCAACAATTGATCTCGAACCAGCGTGTAAGCTCTCGATTGAGAAGAAACGCAATAGGTAGGAATTTTTGCGATGATTCATGACAATAGATGTAACTGATCAATGTTACAAACACTTCTGAGTCCAATGGGACACCGCCGCTAATTTTTGCTAATAAATCACACCAGTGAGCGCAACTGTTTGTGTATTGCCATCTATTAAAAAATTGTTGAAATTATCGATTTTTTCATTCACACTAGAACTAGATGTCGTTGCTTGGCTAAGAGTATTAAAGCGGTTCATCGTCAGATGGAAAGGTTAAAACTTGATAGTAAAAAGCCAGAACAAAATTTTATTGCTTCCCTTTGAGCCCTTAAAAATTCTAAACTTATCGGAAGTCAATTACTGGTGACTCCGCTTATCGTATTGCATTTTAAATTTGTATGAAGATATCTAAGAGATAACTTGCTTTTTGAAACCTTGAACCACCTTAATGAGTATTGTGCGCATCTGCTTTCAACCACACAGCTCTCGCCCTAATTTTGATCTGTTGTCAAAATCAACACAACGGGCTCATGGACGAATGGTAGTAAGACTCAATGGAGTTATATAGGAAAAACATGTGTTTTGATAAAAATAGATTGCGTTTAGTGAAAGTAAGTACCAGAAAGATAGAATAAAATGTATAGAAGACCTTTGATAGCTGTACTCTCAGTCAATGAGCAAAATACTCGGAGAAATTTCGATTTTACTACCACTGAAAAAGCGCCATCTCTTGCCATTGAACATGTTTTCGGGTGTCCTATTGGCAGTCAGTAGAGTGCCTGGTGCGAGTTGTCCGAAGCGCTTTAAAACGCAGCAGTCGGTCGGTAAAGTTTTGGTTAATATTTTACGGGATTCGCAAGACGGAATATTCGTCGACTACCTTGAGCATAGTAAAACAATCTATAAAAAATATTATTACGCAATCTATAAACAATATTATTGCACACATTAGTAAGACAATCTATAAACAATATTATTGGACCGATGAAACGTTGAAATTAAGGACAAAATGGCCGCATATGGTGGAAAAAAGTGCTACATGCTAAAATTACGCTACAAATTGTTTCTCTCCGTTTTCAGCATTTCCTGTTCTCTCATTTAAAAAAGTGGCTCTTTGACAAGCAATTCCACTCGAATGAAGAGCAATGAAAAATCAAGTTTGAAGGACTTAACGCGCAGCACTACAAAATTGGCATCGGAGTGTTAAAGGATTCTATTTACTTATTATTTATTTATTGATTTATTTATAGTGAAATTAACATATGTCTTTCGTCACTCTAGAGCCCTCAGATAGAGACTATATTAAAAAAATGTTTTTAGATAAAAAGATTGTTTTTTTATTACATGGCCTGAAACTTTTAAGCCCATTTAGCAATCACCAAATATCCCGAAAATCTGATAGGAAGCTTAAACTGTTTTAAGCTCTATTCATCTGCTTTATCTATTCGACATCTCCTTCACTCCAATGATATATTATCGTTTTTTACGACTATTAAATAATACACATATTATAATACACATATTTGCTTTTTTAATAACAAAAACGCCGTATTGCTTTGAAAAAAAGAAAATTTCAGGTGTCAAAAAATACATAATTGCAAAATAACATTTGATGGTATAACAGCATTTTGTGTAAATCTATTTAGGGGATGGAATTATTGCGTATCGTTCTCAAAGCCAACAGCAATTAGGTACGGAAAGTGTTGGTTTTGGATAGCAATCATAACTAAATAAAAGTGATACCTTTGGTGTTAATGGCATTTTTGAGATTTGGGATTTCGAGCTGAAAATTCTAAATAGGAAGTCTGTTTCAATAGAACACCTGAAAAAATGTCCAATGGCAAGAGATGGCGCTTTTTCAGTGGTAGTAAAATCGAAATTTCTCCGAGTATTTTGCTCATTGACCGAGAATACAGTTATCAAATGTCTTCTATACATTTTATTCTATCTTTCTGGTACTTACTTTCACTAAACGCAATCTATTTTTATCAAAACACATGTTTTTCCTATATAACTCCATTGAGTCTTACTACCATTCGTCCATGAGCCCGTTGTGTTGATTTTGACAACAGAGCAAAATTAGGGCGAGAGCCGTGTGGTTGAAAGCGGATGCGCCAGGGGGGATCTATCTGTCAAAAATCGTGTAACCAACATATTCGGCAACATGGTGTTTGTTTTGGTTTTTGTTCCTTTTGGTCATGAAATTGATCGATGTGAAATATTATAGAATTGGAATGTTTTTCATCGACACTCGAGAAACCGCGGAAAACTTTCATGAATGTTGTTTAGCTATTCACATTTTCCCCCATTATTGTTCATAGTTACAAACATCATGGACCAACAAACGTCATGGACCAGAGTTGATCTGCGATAACACACACATATATGAAATTTGACAGCAGTGAATCCCCTCTGGGATGCGCACAATACTTATTAAGGTGGTTCAAGGTTGCAAAAAACAAGTTATCTCTTAGAAATCATCATACAAATTTAAAATGCAATACGATAAGCGGAGTCACCAGTAATTGACTTCCAATAAGTTTAGAATTCTTGAGGGCTCAAATGGAAGCAATAAAATTTCGTTCTGGATCTTTGCTATCAAGTTTTAACATTTCCATCTGACGATGAACCGCTTTAATACTCTTAGCCAAGCAACGACATCTAGTTCTGGTGTGAATGAAAAATCGATAGTTTCAGCAATTTTTCAATAGATGGCAATACACAAACAGTTGCGCTCACTGGTGTGATTTATTAGCGAAAATTAGCGGCGGTGTCCCATTAGTATTTAACAGCATTTACTGCAGCGCCCCTAGTTGTCACATCGAGGTACTATTGACAGACATTTTTATGTATACCGAGAAACGATGAAACTATTGAAGCCCACATTCTAAAGTTAACGACAATGGAGCGGGAGCAGAAATATGGTACTCAAACGTTATCGGGAGACCCTTACATTAGATCGTACAAAACAAATGAAGCGTAAAGGTGGAACATATGACCGGAATTTACAGGAAAGGTAATCCAAGGGACCCCCGGGCGTGATTAGGCAAACAACTTCACGGCGAAGCACAGTGAGCTTAGGGGAGCTTCGTACAGTGTTATGAAAATGACTGCAATACAATGACAGCAAATTTTTAACTGATTCGGCTCTCATTGTATTGCACAGCTCTCTCCGTTTCCCATACGTTCGGTAAACAGTCCGACAGCAACTGACGACTGCACACATGCAACTCCATACGGGCTGTTAGTTTTCATCTCCTTATGTCTGTTGTTTATTCCAAGCTGTCGTAAATGACAGCCTATAATCTTCCGACATCCTGCAGCACAAATCCGAGCGGGATGTCAGGTGATTATGATACACGACAGTAAGGCCGATGAAAGAATGAAAGAGAGATGGTGCGAAGCACGTTTTTCTTACGTGGAGAATAATATCAACAATGGAAACGGTTCGCTTTGTATTCCCCACCAGCCTGTGAAAAAGGAGAAACGAAAAAATGCGAGTCAATGACAGCCGCAGCCGATCAGCAGACTGTCACACTGAGCAAACTAGGCTGTCATGTCCGAAAGAACAAAATACATGCGCAAGAATGAACTGTCGTACGCAACACAAGACAGTTTCTTTGCCTTGTTTAAGCTGTAGCTGTATGTGAGCTCTCATGAACAGCTCATGCATGAGCAGCGTTGCCAGGTAATTTTTTAAAAAATCTGGAAAAGGCAAAATAAAAATCTGGAAAAAAACTGGCAGTCATTTCGTGGGGTGAAAGGTTAATTTTTCGGATAAAAGTCTTGGTGTACGCAAAATTTGAGGTGACAAAATTGCAAAATTTCGCGCCAAAATTGAAGTGATGACCTTTTTGCGGAACAGAGAAAATAAAATCTGGATAAAATCTGGATCATCCATGAAAAATCTGGATAATTTGACATCAAAGCTGTTTACCTGGATACATGTCCGAAAATCTGGATAATCCAGCTAAATCTGGATACCTGGCAACGCTGTGCATGAGGCTGTTAGAGTGAAAAGAGAGAAAAGTCATCAGTATAATGTCGCTTTCCAGTCATTCTCCTAAGCTTGGCTTTGTAGCCGCAAGGTTACAGAGTCCGCTTTGATAAGCGGGTGGTCGTGGGTTCGAATCTTAGTATAATCAGGCCGTTTGGTTGTCAAAGGACTTTAACATGAGTTTTTTTTATTCTCAGGCTCGCCACTACAAACCCTTCCTTCAATCCATCCTACAAAAAAATAGTCCCCTTATAATAAAACTGGTCTGAGTAAAAGCTCTCTTCAGGGGATTGTAATCAAGGTGCGGTCTAGGCTGGAGGAACGAGGTTTCGATAAGACTCCTTCCTCTTGACAAAGTAAGTCCTTTTTATAATAAAACTGGTCTCAGGAATATATATCCTCTACAGGCAGGGAATTGTAATTGGCGATATTGGCACGGGAAACGAGGTTTTGATAAGACTTCTTACTCTTGACATAATTAGTCCCTCTTAGAATTAACCTGGCCAGAGAGGAACGTTAGGTGAAGCCTCAGACCAGCGAAATGTAATGTGGTAATATTGGTAGGATAGAAAGAGGCTCGGTATAGTAGTAGTGATACTACCAATAATATGAAGTGCGAAGTACAGAAAACACCTTGGCAATATTACAATAGATCAAATGTCTCTGGTTGCAGTGATGAGTCCACACAGAGGAAAACGAAACAGTAAGGTTATGTATCAGGACCGGACTATCTTTTTAGATTTTCATATCACGTTTTCATCATTAATATCGCAAGTAGTCATAAAAAATGAGTTTATTGAAAACAGTCCATCTGTCTAGTTTACAGAAATAATTTGACTTGAATTTATTTTTATAGGTATATCGTTTTTTGTATCATAAAATTTGTATCATGATCGGACCACAAATAGGATCATAATCGGACCAACTTTTTTTTTAAATTCATTTAAAACCGAATTTTTCAGATAAACAATTTAGTTGTCTATAACTCTTCTGAATATTTTAAAATTGAGGAAAAAGTTTTTCTAACAAAAACTTTTTCATGAATTCTGCGTGAATTCCACCATTATATCAAGCATAGGTGAAGTGAGGCAGTGAAGTCTCAGAAGTAATCTGGTCCGATCTAGATCCAAACAGGTTTTCACATTTCACGAAAAGTTCCAACTATAAAGCAGATATTTGGGGAAAGAAGTGTTTCCACTAGCATTACTTAAAAAATCCTAACGAAACTTTCGGAACATCATCAGTTGGAGTTGTTTGATGATACTGGTAAATATTTATAGTAATTTTTCATTAAACAGTGGATCAATCCATTGGTACGATTATGGTACAACACGCTACAGTTCAGTGAATTAGCATCCATGAAGGCTTGCGGTTCGTGAAGAAATACGAACGAAAATTCAATTTATAACCGTTGCGAGTACTTTTAACTCTTATTCAATAAATTATGGTACTCAAGAAAACCCGTTTATAATTGGAGGAATTTTATTCTTGTTTGTACAGAATTTGTAATATTGTGTTACGGTGAGGTATGATGACTGAAGATCAACCCTCTTCTCTGAAGTCTTGTATTTCTACGGGCACCAAACAGTTTTCGCATGAATATTTTTATATATTTCACAGAGCAAAGTAATGTCAAATTTGTAGAGCGTTAATGGATCCGCTAATATCTAAATGTGGTAGTCAAATTATGTCTTATATTGAAGAAAACAGCCTTAGCAATCGATTGGTAGGTATCTGTTCCACGGAAAATGTCAGCAACATGTCAATTTTGCCACAATTCCCCCACAATATTGAAATAGATTTATCTCGACGTAGGATTGACTTAAGTTACAACAACAACAAATCAACATGTTTCTCCGCCTTTTGCGTTAAGAAAGTTTTTAATTGCATAATGTTTCTCAGGATTTTTTTGGAGATGTCTTGCTGCAAAAAATCGTTCTCAGGTCATTAATAAACCTTTGAAAAGACATCCTTTTATACGTTGTTTCTTCACTGAAACATGTCCTATTTTATGCGATCAAATCCCAACGGAAACAGGCTTTAACTTTGTGCCGTTATCAATTAAAAAAGTCAGTTCACTACCACTAACACTGTCTATAAACTTCCTACCAAATTAGCGATACTCCGCTAAATTACTATCTAGAGCAGGGGTTCCCAGATTATGCTACACGAAACTTTTGTGCCAATTGTCTTGGCTTGAAAAAGAACTCCGCCGAGTAAAAGATATGGGAACCTCTAATTTAAAGTGATAAAGTATGATGGCTAGACATTGAAAAATTCAGATAGCTGATTTTTGTATGAGGATTCAGACTACGCAATGGACGCAATTGACAAAAACTTGGTCGTATAACTGTCGTTGATTAAAAGAAAACTCGTAGTTTAAAAGAATTGTTTTTCTACTACTACTCAGTAAATGCTACCTCCAGTGGTGATTGACCCAGAATCGCCAGACAAAGATACTAACGAGTGAACCTCGCACGGGAGATAAAATCATCGATGCGCGTCAAAACAACCACCGACCTTAAAACAGCTGATAGCCACATTGAACGTACATTGTTGGTGGGATGGATTGGGGTAAATTACTGTGTCTGTGTTCATCGCATCGGCTCGGCAATATTCAGTTTGATTACAGCTACTGCCCCATTCAGTACTCACGACGATTCTTAGACAGCGATTTATTAGCCTAATTCTGCTGCCGGTCGGTGCGGCACAGACCTTTGACCGGCGCGATTCGCGGTTGATTGTTTTCAATTGTGTTTCAATGAATGTTCGATTTACGATTTTCATACACACATTCCAGTTGATCGGCAGTATCGGCTGGCACAGAGATTGCAAAACAGGTGAATGACAGTTTACTGCCCACGAGCATGGCAAGGCGCATGCGCTACAATTACGCTTCGTCCTGAAATAGATTCGTTCATTCCAATTTCGCTGTAAAATACGCATGAGGCAATCGTCGGCGTGAATGTCGTGTTTTGTCAAGTGAAAACATCGTATGAGGACGGTATTTCTTGTCGCTGATTACAATGCCACAATCCGAAGATGACATTGATCTTGACGGAGTGCTGCGCCAAATCGGCCAATTCGGTCGGTTCCAAATTCGACAATATGCCTTCATGGTTATTCCCATAATATTCAATGCTTTTTTCACTTTGAGCTACGTATTCACCGCGGGAAACTTGAATTACAGGTACGTAGGATGGTTCAACAATAAAATTAGATTAAAACATTCATGAGTCACTTTTGCAGATGCCAAGTTCCCGATTGCGATGATGTAGTTACTAGCTTTCATCCAGGATGGCTTAACAACTCTACGCCATTTCATGATGGTGAACCAGCCCAATGTGAACGATATCTTCAGATTAGCAATACGAGCTTAGACGATTTCTACTGTGATGCCAATGCCTTTGATAGAAGTAACACAATTAAGTGCGACAATTATATATATGAAGATGAAGAAGTAACAATAGTGAAAGATTTCGATATACACTGTTCAGAAAACGACTGGAAGCTAACCCTAGTTGGTATTATCAACAACATAGGACAGTTTGTGGCACTTCCGATTGCAGGGTACCTATCAGATCGCTTCGGCCGACGCTTGGTGCTGTTATTGAGTGTCGCCGGTAGTGCAGTATTTGGTGTAATCCGGTCGTACGCAACCAGTTACGAATGGTTTCTTATAATGGAGTTTCTCGATCCAGCCATCGGATCTACCATGTACACCACCGCTTTCATCCTCGCTCTGGAACTAGTGGGTCCTAAAATGCGCGTATCCGGAAACAACGTGATCTCTTGTGCCTTTTCATTCGGGGAAGCCAGCCTCGGTTTACTGGCGATGTTCTTCCGCAACTGGCGAACGCTGCTAAAAGTACTTTACATACCAGGCATTGTTTCGTTACCACTGTTATGGATGACGTCTGAGAGTGTTCGTTGGTTGATCTCCAAAGGTGAACGTGTGAAAGCTATCGGAATTCTTAAGAAAGCTGCTAAAATGAACGGAAAAACTTTACCACCGTCGACCCTCGAAAGCTTCTACCCGAGCCAAAGCAGTGAAGAAAAATCCGATCTGAAGGCTAATGCAGGGTTCTTCAAGTTACTGGGTGAAGCGTTCCGAAACCCGGGTCTTTTGTTGAGGGTTGCCAATTGCTCTTTTTGCTGGTTGACAAACGTTCTGGTTTATTACGGATTGAGTCTAAACTCGGTGACTTTAGCCGGAGATAAATATCTTAATTTCATTTTGGTGTCGCTGATAGAGCTTCCGGGATTTCTCATAATGCAACTGATATTAGACCGTGTGGGCCGCAGAATAACTCTGTGCACAACGATGCTGCTGTGTGGTTTATTCTGCTTCCTCTCCGAGTTCATTCCAACAGGTAATTTTACACCTTCATCATCTACCACAAATTTAAAATAATCTTACCCTAGGTAACGCTTGGTTGAGTCTGATAATGTTTCTGGTAAGCAAAATGACCATTACCATGTCATTCGGAACCCTGTACATCTACACGGTTGAGATCTTCCCTACAAACCTGCGTCAAAGTTTGCTGTCTGTTTGCTCAATGTTTGGACGAATTGGATCGATGATTGCACCACAGACGCCGCTGCTAGCTAAAGTGTGGACCCCACTGCCAATGGTTATTTTCGGTACGATTGGTATTACATCTGGTTTGGCAATTCTACAGTTTCCAGAAACACTCAATACTCAACTACCTAACACAGTACAAGAAGCAATGAGGATTAACATGACGGAAGAAAAAAATAATAAAAGCATGAATGAATTTTCCTAGTAAAATGAATTTATTCACTATTACACGAGTACAGATCACAGCTACAAATTTAGTGAGACCTTCTATTGTTAAACATTAAGTACTTTGAGTTCTTCTGCTGCCTCCACTGGCGCAGGTTGAGTCGGTGATAAACTGTTCCGATAGACCCACATCCAGAGGAAGATCAATCCAGAAAGTACGGCACTTGCTCCAAACGTCCAGTACGTTCCAAGTATCACATAGACAGTAACCGAAGCGGGGCCTACAATTCGGGCGGCACTTCCCGCACAGGTCAACAGCGCCATCCACGTTCCTTGTGGTCGTGGACCCAACAGCTTCGAGAATACGGCCTGACTTAGCGTTGTTCCGATAGAGAAGGACACACAGAGCAGCGTGTACGAAACCGTGAACTGTGCTATGCTAACCGGCGGTATCGACTGACACCATTCCTGAGACACCGGACAACCGATGGTACCATTAACGGAGTCCACCGATTCGCTGATTGTTTGCGTTCCGACTGGGATCATCAGCAGTTGGCTGAGGAACAACGCAAACATTGCACCGTACACAAGAACGTTAGTTTCGCCAAATCGTTTGCACAATGGATCCAGCAGCAGGAACAGTACACACGATATCAGGGCACCGGCTGTCATCAGGATACCCAAGTAGAACAGCGATTCCTCGTTGGTCCATCCGAACTGATCCAGGGCGACCGGGGAGAGAAGGCTGCAAGAGGAAAAGAAAATATATTCGCTTGATGAAAAAAAAACTTGCACTTGCGTCGCGAAGTCTTAACTGATAAGGCCAATGTCTTATCTGATGAGAGGAATTCGATGTCTGCACATCGTTTGAGAGTAACCAGTTTTGACGGGTGATTTGCAAGAATTAATCGGTTCAAAGAGTGTGATAATGCCACAGACTAACAAACCTAACACTTCGAATATGTTTACGGTGAAAATTCCATGTTAGATCTACGTAGATATTATCAGGCGAATCTAGAGAACACGTTAGTTGATATTGATGGCTTTTTCTGTTATATATGCATTCTAGTTCACCCAGTACTTATGTTTTCAAGATACAAAATTCATTGAAGAGTATATAAATTGGTTTTTCCATCTCAAGTGTGCACACCTCATGACCTTCTCACATTTGGCTCAAAATTTGAAAAATTGTTCACATGAGGTGACTATAAAAAAAATACCAACTTTGATGCCGATTGAACTCCCTCACTCCATCCCTTTTTTGGTGAAAGTGCAATTTTTCGTCAAAAATCCTTATTTTCTTTCTTTCATTGCTACAAAACATAACGTCTAGAAACAAACTGATACATGGTTTTCTAAGAAAATTAGTCAAGAAATCCAACTAGAATATCAGTTTCGGGCGGCAGTGTTGCCAAGTATTTTATTTCAGTATTAGAAAAATTGAACTGCATTTTCGACAAATGAGTTAATTTCAAATTTGACAACTTCACCGTATTCCTGAGAAAACTTTAGACGAAAAACATCTATCATCCCGAGGTATTATGAGCAGATCTCGAGTTACAGCATAGAAAAATAATGTCACATTTTCTCTGGTTTGAGTAATCCTCTTTTTTAAGCCTATTTTATATTCCCGGCTATATTATATCAATAGACATATTAAAAATCGCATTTTGAAGAAAATCAGTCAAGGAATCCTACAAATATATCGGTTTTGAAATGCAATGTAGCCAAATATGTTATTCGAAAAATTAAATTGCTTTTTTGCAAATGAATAGGTTTTACCAATACCCATCATCCTTAGGTATTATGAGCAAAAGTCGAGTATTTTCATTGAACATAATGATTTTTTTTCTAAATTATAATAATTTCAATTCTTATTTTGCTAATATCCTTGAACTATTATGATTATGGAATTGCAAGGAATTTGCCAAGAAATTCAGAAAATTTGAAAATTTGGACCGGAAGTGTTGTTTGGATATCCATGAAAACAGTTTTTTTATTATTTATAATTCCTGCGTTGTAACTCCAACACCATAGAGGAAGTTTTTTTTTCTGAAATTTCCTCTAAGAATCTGCTACCTAAACCTAAACTTGAATCCATTCAATTTTTTTCTCAGTAGATACAACATTGTCAGCAAAGAACTTCAAATTTCTGAGCTTCGGTAAAATTTCCTAGTTATTTTAATAATATTTATTGTTTGGAATCATTATCATTCATAAAATTAGAATATTTTAAATATGAAAGATTCAAGCTCTATAACCATTCTTGTAAATTTTCGTACCGTTAATAAAGCTAACATTCTCGGAGACTTTTATGAGTTTTCCGTAAGTAAATGTAGAAGCGACGAACTTGGTGTGCAATTTTTCTGCGGTCTTTTGATGCACTTCTGCATCTACTAGGGGCACCAAAATTCATAGGAATGGTTGAAAAACTATAATATTTTTAGGGCAAATTTTTTGAGCTTTATTGCAACTCGTTTTTTCGTTTCTGTTGACCAGTGTTATTATTCGTCAAGCATTAAATAATTTGAGAATCGATTCCTCAGTAAACTTTCATCAATAAAAAACATTTTTGAGATATTTTAACACTTCTAGTCAAAATTTATATATTTTCTGAAATTCTTGCCTAATTTACAGTTCCAAAGTTACTAGCAAATAAAATAGGAATTCTAAGCAAAACAGAAAAAAATAACTTTAGTTTTGCTCCTTATACCTCAGGATGAAATGTGTTTTTCATGTAAAATTAGCTCGGAAACACGAAAAAATTGTCAAATTTGAAATCAAAATTTACTCATTTGCCGAAAAGCGCAAAAATGTTAAAATAACATAGTTGGCAATACTGCCACATAAAACTGATATTTTTGTTGAAACCCTGGATTAATTTTCTTGAAAAATAATGAATCAGTTAGTTTCTAGACAGTATGTTTTTGCGGCCATAATTAAAAGGAAGCAAAGGATCCGAATGACAAAAGTTAAAAGATAAAAAAAGAAAACAATGGCTTTCGATGAAAAATTGCACCAATCGGCACCAAAGTTGGTAGTTTTTTACAGTGACTCTATATGAACAATTACCTAGTTTTGAGCCATATCTTCTCTCCTGCACACTTGAGATAGAATGGCCCATGTATTCAGCAATTCCATACTAAAGGAATTTACCCGAGCATACTGAAAATCGCCATAGTTCTTCTGTATCGAAAAATTTCAGACCAATACTTTTTGTCACAGAGTTGTCTAAAGATCAAGTTTTTTATAATTTTAAATTTTCAAAAACTTGTAACTCTTGAGCCGTTTAACCGATTTTAAATCTTTTGATATAAAATTAAATATAATTGTTGGATCTTTCTAGAAAAAATTTCACGGAGGTGTATAATTTAATTTTGGAGATAAAATCATTTCAATATTCAATGTCTGCCTCAACCACCATGCGTCTCCATTGGGAAAAGCCACTGTAATACAAAAATATCAAACAATAGATTCTCCTGGATCTTGAATTTTTCAAAACGGCAAAATACAATTTGTATCATGATACTGGATTGCAGTCGCTTTTTTCCATGAAGACGCATGGTGATTAATGTGGACATAAAAGATAGAAAAAATCCCACCTCCAAAATAGAAAATATATATGCACCTCTGGTAAATTTGACATTTAATGTAAACATTCCTGAGGAATCCGAAAAAATATCAAATGATGAGTTCACCTGGGTCTCAAACCCTCCTTAACGGCAAAAAAAAAACGGTTTGATCATGACTTTCACATGGTTATTGTTATTTTAAGCACATTTTGATAATATTTCAAGGATCCAATACTTATCATCAGTTTGGTGCCAAAAGCTTAAAAACCAATTGAATGGCTCGAAAATTTTGAAAAAAACTTGATTTTTTTATTTGAGTCTGTTTCGCATTGTAACAAATATGCACCATTTTGATTGTGCATAAAATTCAATAGTAGACTTTATTGCTACTATAAGCACAATTGCCGACATTTTATACTTTCACAACATCGGTTTTCACTTGTTTCACAGGTACAAAACAATAATGTAAAACAATTCCTGCGAATCCGACCAGGTTCTTGAAAACAATATCGAAAGTATAATGAATTTAAAATTTTTGTCCTTCTATTCGATGAGCATTTGACATTTAATTTGTTTATAATTACAATAAAATACAAAAGAACCTTTATCAATTCGTTGGATCTTTCAGAAATTAAAGAATCGAATTTTTTTCTAACAACTACAATGAATAGCAGGAAAATTCCTCCACACATCCAAATGAGTGTCAATTTTGTAAAAAGAGAAAGAGTCTCGTGGTTTCCAACGTCCCTGTCTGGAGTTTTAATGTCACTTTTTTCCTTGAAACCCCAATAACGACGTCATTGACGAAGACAAAAAGTTGAATATACAACCAATTGACACTCTAGAACAATATTTCATCAGTTCCAATTCAACCAATTAAATATCCAATAAATTCCAAGCCCGAATCACTCTACAGTGCGGTGTCGACTGGTTCGACAGTGTCATAAATAACCAAATCACTTACGTTTGATAGCCCACATACGCAAACATCAGCAGCGAAAATGCCACCACCATGGTCGTAATCGAGAAGTACTGCAGCTGGACCGACTTCCAAGTTTCCTTCGCGGTGGCAGCGCCTTGACTCTTCATTGCCTCTTTCACCGCGATTGGACTATCGACGAAAATTGAAGGCATCAACAGCACCATATTGATCAATCCCAGGATGGCACAAATCCATCCAGCAACGGTATACATATTGACCTGGAACCATCCCAAAAAACTGAAGCCATTCTCGCCTAGCTCGGCAAAAGCGGATTGGAATATTGGTCCCACCATCAATCCTAAACTTTGCGCCAGCGCCATATAGGAAATCGTTTTGGTTCTCTCCGACACTCTGGTAGCTGCCGAGATGTATGCCCTACATATCGTGACTGCAGATGTTCCGACTCCCACCAAAGCTCTTGACAGTAATAGGATGTATTCTCGATGGTCCTCAAACTCTCCAAGGACTGCGTACAGCACATTCCCAATAGTGAAGATAGTGGACAACAATAGTATCGGCACACGGATTGATGACAGCTTGTTAGTCCACCATCCGATAAAAGGACTAAATATAAGCTGCCCCAACGGAGGAACAGCGAACACATACGCCAAGAATACCTTGCTGACCGATGGCTCCAGCTACAATCGAAATTATTCAACTCAATCAATGAAGCCACTAAGTGATCAAATTTTCAATAGTTACACTTTTTAAATAAGGCCAAATCCCGGTGGCGACGATTCCAAACGCCAGAAACATAAGATATCCCGTGAAATACAACACGCGAATGGAAATCCAACGCTGTCGGTATTCGGCTTGTGTTTCCAGTCCAAGAATACGCTCCTTCTCCGGTTGCTTCAACGATATCCATTTCAAAAACTGTGCCATCACTTTCACTCAACTGACCTTCCCTAACAGGGAAAATTCGCTCACGAATAAACAACGTGAGTCAACACAATCAGAACGGGAGAACGGGTTTAAGAAAAAAAAAATACACCTTATCCGTTGTAATAACGCTTCGGTATTGAACGCTATCTTATCGATCGGGAGTGTCCTAATCGAATGTGCAGCCCGGCTCGCTCGACTACCTTTACTAAATTTTTTATCAAAGTAGCAGCAAATAGTAGTATCTAGCTAAGGCAGGAGAAATCTATAGGCAAAGGCTGCAGAATGTGTTCCGGCCAGCGAACCGCGAAAGCGCCCGAGTGTTACGAGCTTCGATACTGAAATAAATCATGAGTTCTAACACCGATAGGCAATCAGCGGGTTTCAATGTGGACGTACAGCGGGATACAGTGGTCAGAACTCGGCAGTGCGATAAAACCATTGTATGGTTTTTTTAATCTCACCTTCAAAAACTCACTATACACAGAATTCAATGCAAGTTGGACTTGAAAAAAGTGTGACACAACAAAGTTGCAGTACTTGGTAATTACCCTCACATGTTTTTCATTCAAATAGAAGTAAAGCCATATAAAGTAGTGATTCCGCCGCTTCCCAATCAACTGGATTCCTATCATAATACAGTATAGCCTTTGTTTCACTAACACAACATCCTTCTACCCTTGTCAGTTAGAAAGTTGACAGTAATAGCACGAGAAACAAATAGTGATGAAACTAATGTCATGAAAAGGGTTCAAACGATGAAGGCGCATGTGCTTTTTTGCAGGATAGCATGTGTTCGAAGCATGCACATCCATATCCTGTATAACGCATTATCATGATAGGACCATCAACAAACCCACTATGCGCAGCAATCAGCTGCCATCGATGACGTATTAGACGACATGGGAGATAACTCGAACAACATGACTTGCACTGACCGCCACAGTTGCCCACATATGCATATAGCTAAACGATTGAAAAGGGTAGAATCGACACGCAAACCAATTAACTACGAATTGAACAAAGTCCCGCGTTGTAGTTGTCGGACTAGTGAACGACCAACCGCTGCACTCTTCCCATAAATTTCTATGGGAATAAACAGACGCCGGTCTGGAACTCAAGTTCATATGACACATTTGATAACGGCGCGCGCAGGTACGGATATTCGGCAGCATCCGAAGTCACAAGTGCGCCCACTTTGCTAAATTGCTCCGTTATTAAAATGTGATCTTCATTTTAACTGATGCTATCGAAACCTGGCACGTGCTGGGAGCCGGTGTAGAAATGCAATTACCTCGTCCCTCGCCGTTTGCACCGTCATGCAGAATCGAGTGATGTGCCATTTTGTTGCACATCCCCTTCGTGTGCGGATTCCACTGAGTGGATGGTGATCGCGTCGTCGGGGTATCGGTGGATTAGAGTGATTCAGCGTTGTCTGTCGCAGGTTGGGTAGTTTAAAGTAATGGTAGGGATTGCATTTTAAAATGAATTTTGAACTCATTAAGCCTATCACTTCGAAAACTCAATTCTATTGAAATGCTTATGTTGAATGTTCTAAAAAACTTTAAAATTATTAGATATTCGAAAATATCTCAAATATCTGACATTTATACGAAAAAAAACATTCGAAAATCTTTATTCTTATTTTCTTTTTAAAAACATTAAAATTGTGTGAACGGAAATAGAAGTAGTTAGTTGCGATAAAAAATGTTCCTTAAAGGATTCACACTAGGCTATACTATACAAAGCGTAGGCAGTAAGGATCACGAAATTCCGTTGACAACCGAAAAATAAATTTATTGATTACGATGCTATAGTGCTCTCGGAAGTTCAACTCCAAGTCAAGCATAGCTCCATTGAATGGGATGTTTTTCTCCTTGCAGAAATTTTTACTGAGCATTTCGATATATATTCTGTGGCATCTGATAGTCGTCAGTAGGAAATTTTCTAGTCGTCAGCTTACACAATTTTGCAGCGGCCAAAACTGGTGAATATCAGTGTTGTCGAAATTACGACTGGACATTGAAACTATACCAAAAGGGATATTTCCAAGCGCGTCCTCAATCTGTTGATGGCTGCACACTGCGTCGTCAAATACACTAGTAGAGCGCTTCACAAATAAGTTGCAAATTCCTTAAACGGAGCTCGAAGTTTCGCTGTTCAAAAACATGCAAGTGCTCGCTTGCATAAACTGCTGTTTAGTGGCGGAGTTACGAATTGTTTGAGTACTATCGCAAAATTCTAGAACGGAGTTCAGACAGCGAAGGCATCTGTTGGTCCACGAATGTGTCATCCTCGGGCGACGAGTTGGTACGAATCTCGGGAAAAGCTTTGTGAGAGTTGCGTTAAAAATTGAACTACCTCGTTGACATCGGAAGCGTTGCAAACTCTCAAAATGAATATACTTGCCTATGCAAGCACAATGAAAGAGCTTCTCTCTATCATCAGCTTCAGAAAAAACAGCTCACGTCACGCACTGTCAATGCAGCTTACATTGTAATAAAGATATGAGTCCATGAAAATATAGGAGAAACGTGTTTTTTGCTATCATCAACGATAGCGCTTACCGTAAAACGCACCTGCTGCTTAGAAAAACCATTGCGTAGTTCAATCAATGGTGAATTCGAGAACATCATGCGAACTATTGTTTATCGAATGCCTATGGAAATCGACTTTTCGATTTTTTTCATTTTTTCGAAAAAAGTCCCTATGCAAAACTTCAGCTCAATCGTCCTTTCCTCGAAGCAGGTATAGTCAAAAAATTCTTCCCTACAGATAGACAGACATTCGATGCAACCTTCCGGTGCATAAACTGAAATAGTAAACTTTCCCGTCATTCCTTCGACGGAATGAAGTAGTGCTTCTAGACACCTTGTTTTCCATGAGAAATAGTGGCGATAGCATGTCAGTGAAAGAAAAGGCAACGAAAAATAAGTAGCGATAAGGTTCCTTTCTTGGTAACTATAAGTGATAGAGAAAACTCTTTTTGAGTTTTCAGCAGGATCTAGTGGAAGAAATGTGTTTAATAAAATCAAACTTGATTTCGGGCGGTCATTATTCTCTCTGCATGTAGGGGATTTATGTATTCTACGCCCTTGCCAAAGCCTGAAAAATTAAATTCGCCTTTACAATCGGGCCTCGGGAAGTCGTACATCTGAGTGATCGAAGTTTCAAAGTGTTTTTAAAACGCATAAATCGTCAATTCTGGGCTGAAAAACTCACAGAAAGTAAATTTTTTTCTAAACATTTCTCTGACGTAACATCTTTTACTTTAACATTTTTAAGACATTTGACTCTTAAGAAAATAGATTTCGACATTTTCATGAAATCTATTTACATAAAAGACAAGTTTTGTATGTATGTATGTATGTTCCAGCATAACTCTCGAATGCCTGAACCGATTTCAACCAAACTTGGCATGCTTGTTCTTTGTACAAAAGAAGTCGTCATAGAAATATTGGGCAGAGGGAGGGGCACACTCCAAAGGAGGATAGGGTCCTAATTGATAAGAAAATCAAGTTTTTTCATGCATTATGAGAACTTTGTGAATGAATACGATAATTTCCCGGCCTTTGGTCTGGAAGCCCAAAATTGATTTTCAGAAGCTGTAAATGGGGAGGGGCAACTATTAAAGAGGGAGGGGGTTTAATTGATAAGAAGGTCAGGTCTTATAATGCATTATGGGAACTTTTTGAATTAATACGATAATTTTCATGGCCAGAAGTTGATGGCTAGCGACCGGAATATGATGTCCGATGTTTTTCTAAAGAACAGATAGCGACTTTCGGTTTCTGGGAAGCTGTCTAAAACTGTGGAAAACGTTTACAAACCCCCCAACATTTGTATTTCCGGAACCAGGATGACCCTTAGAAACCAGAAAAAAAAGTCCAACGATATTTTTTAAATTCAAGATGGCGACTTCCGGTTTCAAAATTTTGCGAAAAACAAATATAAGCTCTTTTTGCTTTTGTCGACAAGCATACATACTCTGACAATCTATATGAGAGTTTACGTGAGTGAGTCTATCACTATTTTCTATTACTATAAATAAGTCACAGGGACAATCCATTAAGCAATGTGGAGTAGATTTAAGATCATCGTGTTTTTCCATGGTCAATTATATGTCGTTTACTCGAGGGTTGGCTCACCTGGAAATTTATTTATTTTAGCTTTTGATGGAGAAACGAAAGATGTGGTATAAAAACAAGTTTGTAACTAAAATAGAATGAAATATATAAAATGATTGGTTGGTAAAAAATATTTAAAAATAAAGAAATTTAAAAAAAACAGCAATTTTTTAACGAGCAAGGCCGGGTAAATTCAGCTAGTAACTAATTAAATTTGCATTTAACTGAGCATTGTACCATATCTTTTTTTAAAGGGGGGGATTTGTTAGAAGCTTATATATTCATGATAAATATTATTAAATAAATAATGTGTGTCCAATCACAAATGGTGACTTCTCAACACTGTTTGAAATTTGTAATTTCAATTGTTTTTGTCGAGAATTGTTAATAATTTTATTTGACATAGCTTATAATGTTTCAACACCAGTAAGTCTATGTAATTCGAGTGTACCAAACCAAGGAGGACGCTTCAAAATCATTTTCAGAATTTTATTCTGAATTCTCTGAAGCGTTTTCTTCCTTGTTGAACAGCAACTTGACCAGATCGGTACAGCATAAAGCATTGCTGGTCTAAAAATTTGTTTGTAAATCAAAAGTTTGTTCTTTAAACAAAGTTTAGAATTCCTGTTAATGAGACGACATAAACACTTTGTATATTTGATGCACTTGGCCTGTATACTCTCAATGTGCTCTTTGAAAATAAGTTTTTCATCGTAAATTAGTCCCAAGTACTCAACCTTGTCAGACCAACTTAAAATAACCCCATTCATCTTGATAACGTGATTATTGTTTGGCTTAAGGAAAGAAGCCCTAGTCTTATGGGGAAAAATTATCATTTGAGTTTTAAAAGCATTGGGAGAGATTTGGGAGTAGGAAGAAAAATTGGGAGTTGGCATTGGGAGTAGGAAGAAAAAATATCTAAACTTTTCTGCAATCGACTGCATATGACACAAAGACTTTTTCCTTTTACCGAAATGCTTGTGTCATCGCAGAACAATGACTTTGTGCATCCTGGAGGCGAATCAGGAAGATTTGAAGTGAATATGTTGTACAGGACTGGACCCAAGACTGAACCTTGAGGCACACTTGCTCTGACAGGAAATCCATCAGATTTTGAATTCTAATAGACAGCGTGCAGAGTTCGATCAGTAAGATAATTTTTTGAAATTTTGATTAGGAAAATTGGAAAATTACCAGTTTGCAATTTCACAATCAAACCTTTATGCCAAACACTGTCGAATGCTTTTTCTATGTCTAAAAGAGCAGCTCCAGTGGAATAACCTTCAAATTTGTTAGTTCGTATCATATTAGTAACTCTGAGCAATTGATGAGTAGTGGAATACCCATGGCGAAATCCAAACTATTCATCTGCAAAAATTGGATTTTTGTTGATGTGTGACATCATTCTGTTAAGAATAATTCTCTCAAACAGTTTACCTATTGAAGAAAGCAAACTCGTTGGTCGATAACTTGAAACCTCAGCTGGATTCTTATCCGGTTTTCAAATTGGAGAAATTTTAGCATTTTTCCATAATTTGGAAAATCTGCAATTTTCAAGCAGCAAATGAAAAATTTTACTAAAAATTCCATTGTACTTATAACTTCCATTACACCGGCTTCTTGCACAGGCAAAATATCAAAAGGGTTGTCGCTGCAGACTCTCGAATTGTCCGAGAGAGATTGCTCTCTCTTTCTCCTCGTAGTGAGCGCGGTTTCTTTTTCGCCCTATCATTTCAGGTGACATGAAAAAAGTTGAGAACAAATGTTAAATTCAAAAGTAGGTAGTCTTGATAAAGACTGATGTGGAATAACTTTCAGGTAGTCTTCAGAAGACGCACAGACAAAACACATACTTCGAAGCTATAGGCAGTCGAAGACCAGTCCACAAGCAACCGAAAACACGTCTGATCTGTAGGACAGTTCAAGACGCACTGATATACCATATCAAATGGCAAAATCTGCCAATCTCCAAAATGCATAGGCATGAATAACACTTGGTAATTTGCTTATATAGAGTATAAACGTATACGGAAATCGAAAAAAAAAGAAAACAAAATATAGTGTTCATACCTATATAAACTACATGCTTTGAAGAATTTTTCTCAAAAATTCAAAAAAAAAGAAAACAAAATATAGTGTTCATACCTATATAAACTACATGCTTTGAAGAATTTTTCTCAAAAATTTGTTAAGATCGGTGGAATAGAACCTGATTGATTGTCAATCTTCTTGCAATAAAATAAATCATTTAATTCAACTTTTAATAAAAGTATTGGAATTTGACAATCAGATCAGATTATTAAACACAGACTTTGCGGTCCATCAGTGTATAAGACACTTGCGTTCCTACTGACACTTCCGAGCCGAGATTCGAACATACAACGACTGTCTTTTGTTAGACTAGTATCATTCCTTGAGACCATTTGGAACTTTATTTGTTAGTTTTCTATTTTTGTTGCGAAACAAGGTTGAAAAATAGAATAGAATTTCAAACTGATATTACATGTTTAAGAAGTACGCCTTTCACAATATTGATCACAGCACGTGGGACAAAAGCGAACACGAGCGGCTAAAACTATATGCACTCAATTGAACCAAATCGCACATTCAACAGATTAAATAACAGATTGCTATGTAATAGTGAGGCCAGTGTTAACAACAAACGCGTCGATACATGGCAACTGCCGTTCGTCGCTCATGTATTGAATACTCAGCATTACACGTGCTCGAGTATCCGGCGTCTTTCTCTCACAGCTGCTTGCGCTCAACCGCGAGAGTATGAAAACTCGCACCAAAGACTACAAATTTCAAGAGTGTTCAACCGTTCGTCATATATAAGAAATTAATTATACCAATGTTGTTACATTGATTCATTCTTCACGTTATTTCACTATTGTTCCAATTTCAAATCACAATCACATGTACTCACGTTTGAAAAGCCGCATAGATGAGCATCAGTACAGCGAACGCTACACACATCAGAGTGATAGGCAGATAGCGAAGTTCCGTCGTTTTTGAGTCCTCCTTTTTCACGGTGGTTCCCTTACCGCTCATCGCTTCCTTCACTGCGATGTTATGATCACGGAAGATAAAAGGCATCACAAGAAGTAAATTTATGCATCCCAACAAAGCGCAGAACCATCCGACGACGGTGTGCATGTTGATGCGAAAAAGCCCAGGTATCCGAATGCCTTCCTCACCAAAGCCCGAAAAAATGGGCTGAATTACAGATGCACTAAGTAATCCCGTTGTGTGAGCCAACGACAGGTAGGACGTAGTTCTTGTTCGTTCCGCCAAGGTTGTGGCTGCTGATATGTAAGACCTGTATATTGCACAAACCACCATGGATATTCCAATCAGCACTCGCGAAAGCAGAAGAACGTATTTCTGCTGCGATTTAATTTCATCAGCTATAGCGTACACCAGTTCTCCTGCTATGAATGACAGCAGAAGTGGAACTAAGATCACTCGAACTGATGGCAATCTGTTGCTCCACCAGCCTAACACAGGACTAAGGACCAGTTGAAGCACCGAAGGTACTGCGAACAGATAAGCCAGAAATACCTTTCCGGCCTCTGGATCCAGCTGAAACAATTGACAATTGAATATTCAGCAACAAGAACTGCACTGGAATTTAAAAACTGCTCACAGTTCTGAGATAGGGCCACATACAAGTGGCCACAATTCCGAACGCTAGATACACCAGATATCCAGTGAAATAAATTACTCGGATCGAGATCCATCTCTGCCGGTACTCTTTTTCCGTCTCCAATCCTAGCAGTCGATCACGTTCTGGCTGTTTTAGGGCAAATATGTTGCTTAGAGATTCCATGGCTTTCGAGTCAGACAAACCCGCCGAACCAAGACAATTTCACCAGACACTAAAAAATCCGTCCGTCGTTATTGCGCTCCTTTCTACACTGACTGGTTTGGACCGGTTTTTCACGCCTCATGTAACGCCATGCGTTGTTCCCCAGTTAATAATGAACAAACGCGCACCACTAGATAAAGTGTTCAAAACGTTTCACATAACGAAAAGAAAAAAACAACACTGCTTGACCACATACATCTCGCTTGTGAATTTTGGGAAGGACAAACTAACCCACTAGAACGCCGAACGTTCCATGCTTCGGACGCCAGAAACGCGCACTGCTGACGCATGCGACTCTATTTCCACCTTTTTTTGGTGAATTCTTCTACCACACGCGGCAAAATGTTTTACTTTTAGTAACTTCAAAAGTGATTGAACAGCTATTGGTAAATATACGTTTGCGTATACGTCAATTGAACGCATGCTGCGGTGGTTCAAAATAGAAAGAAAATCCGCTGCAGCCAAAATTGACCGATTTGTATTATGCCAGCTCAGAAAGGCGCTGTGCGTGATAAGATCATACGCGTTGCAGCCCTTATACAAAATGGGTTAACGGGTAGAAAGAAAACCAAAAAAAAGATGATTACATAACGGACAAGTTTCATGGATACGAATGACACAAAATGTTGTACTGATGAAGTTTTTGAAAAACTTGGGATGCACGTGTTTCTGGTAGATCTCTTCCATGAATGAGTAGAACATCATGGTTCTCTTCCAGCGAAAACAGGTAGCAACTACCACTGTTGAATAATTTATAGTTTACAAAAGAAGATCATTTTGAACGCAGTGTTAGTTCTACAAGAATACAGTTAAAGATCGTAGGAACATCGACTGTCAAGTCAGTTATCTTACAAATGCGCATTCTTACGACTAAAGCCCTATTTAGAGTTCCAAGCGAAGTGAAAATCTCATACAAAATGTTCATTTTTTCACGCTCGTGAAAAATGCAACCTGCAAAAATTTCACTTCACTTGGAACTGTAAACAAATTCGATCCAGCGAAATCGAAGGTTGTGGATCTCATCTCTTTCCCTTGGGTTTACTTTTTTCACGCATGCAAACGCTAGTGAAAAAAGTAGCAGCAAGCCACAGCCAATTTTCACTTCGCTCGGAGTAAATTCGTGAATTTCGCTGCACTTAAACTGTAAACTGCAGGCTGGTGAAATACCTGCGTGTTCCACAAACGGGTTTTCACGACAGATTTCGCAAGCGAACATTTACGCTTTTTCACTTGTCAAATTTTTCACTTCGCTTGAAACTGTTAACTATGCTTAATTGACTAAGTGAGCAATAGTCAAAAAGTTATTGGCCGTGGGTTCACCACAACAAAACCAACTTTAATCGTTATATAAATAGTTGATTCATCCCTGTGAAACCTGTTCTAAGCGTCAGAAAATAAAAATTCAGCCGAATACGGGTTTAGGCTGGTATTATATTAAATCGATAAGCTTTCTTCTTTCGAAAAATATAATATAAATTTTCTGTCTTGATTTTCGAGAATCGCTATTATGATTTTGAGCGTAATCAGACCAGCATAAGTAAATAATTTTGAATAGCATAAAATGAAAAATAAAAAAACCTCTTCTTAATCTGACTAGCTTCAGCGAATCTGGAGAATTTTAAGCCTTTTAGTGATAAGGCTTAAAATTCTCCAGATTCCAGGTTTTCCCTATTTTCAAGCAATCGTAGAATACAGTCAGTTTTTTTACGCGGGGGATAAATACCCCCTAATGACCGCGTTAATTCAAAAACCCTAAATCCGAGACGCTCTACGACCAATATCTAAAATTGTCCCCTTTGACGGTCATTCCGGATCCTTCCTTTACTCAATAAACACTTAGACGTTTTCAGTTTCCAACTCGCTCAATTTCAAAAACCCGCGTAAAAAACCGCGTTAATTCGAAAATCCGCGTAAAAAAATTGACTGTATAGCGGAGTATTTGGAAAACCAGCAAAATTGTTCCCTCTTCCCTGGCCGCAGGTTTGTAAGGCTTCTCAATATGTGGAAAGCAGTAGCGTATCTAGGGGGGTGCGGTTGGTGCGGTCCGCACAGGGCCTACCACTCAAAGGGGCCCCAAAATCTTGCAAACACCGAACCGGTCAACATGCCCATCTGAACTCAACCTCATGTATTGGTGCTCGCCACTCTGCCCTCGCGATCCACACGGACAGATTAAATGTGATACCAATGTTCATTTTTAACATGATCATTGTGATTAGACTGACGCCGAAATTGAGTGTTTTCCGATCGCAGAAAACATTCGATGCAACGTGGAAACACGTAACAAAGGAGCGATTTTTTGCGATGCTGAAAACGCTATCTAGGGTATTTGTTTAATTATTCATCTCATTAGCCCGACGATCATGAAAAATGCATGGAGTAAACACCAGATTTACACGCAATCGTTGAACACATTAACAAAATATGATAACATGTTCCCACAGAATCGCCCATCAATGGAAATTTGGTAAACTTAGCTAGTTTTATCCTGAATTTTGTAAAACAAACAATTTTTCACAACACTCCTATACTCATCTCAAAACCTAAACCACTGCTCAATTACACAGTGCAACAAAAATAGATTTTTTTTCTGCCTTGGCTTCTATATATAATTTTTTTGTGTATTTTTATGCAAAACTAAATTTCCCCGAGTTTGAACATATTTCAACTTAAGGGGCAACAATGGCGCCATTATGAATTTTTGAGAAACCGGTAATTTTTGATGTTTTTTCGACGCCATTTTGTTTTAAGACCAAATATCAAAATTCTAAGAGTTTGTCCACATATAAGCATCTTTTTACCCACCTTTTGGAAAAAAACAGATCTTAAATCGGACAAAAACTGAGCTCAAAACGGTGATTCTACGAAAACAGTTTGGCATAATTTTAGTATATTTCACAAAACAAAATAATATCGATTATTTCTGAGCATTAATGTTATCAGCAGATGAACCTATTTTTGTATTGTAAGGAAAATGGGGCGAAATCGACATTTTGCTAACATTTTACGTAGATCAGACACCTACCATTCGATTTCTGAGACTTTTTTTACTCTAGATTAGATATTATTTGACTACCACTTTGAGATATTAGCGAATTAATGTTCAGAAATAATCGATATTATCGTTCTTTGTGAAATACACTAAAACTATGCCAAAACCGATTTCGTAGAATCACCGTTTTGAGCTCAGTTTTTATCCGATTTAAGATCTGTTTTTTCATAAGATGGGTAAAAATATGCTCATATGTGGACAAACTCTTAGAATTTTAATATTTGGTCTGAAAACAAAATGGCGAAATTTATTTTCGCATCTAACTTCATCAAAAAATCATACATAGAAGCCAAGGCAAAAAAATTGTTGCACTGTGTTATTCATCTCACGAAGCCCCCATATTCATCACACAGTTATTCACTTTGTTAATGAACGTAGCCGCATACCGCCGTAGTAGGTTACCTAAGTATCCGCTGTAGTTGTTTAAGCGCATATTGGTAGTCTCGGTATCCACTGCAGTGCAGTCGATTTATGTCAATTATGTAGGAATTATTCAAATTTAAAGGTAAACATTTTGAAGATTAAAGTATTCTTAGTGTGGTGAGTGATTTTGCTTAGTGATTATTACAAAATGTAGTCCGCAAATGATTGAAATACTACAAGGTATACAGCCCTAAAGTTGTATGAAATGGTGACGTGGGACTAAACACTGTAATTAGGGGATTTTTTGTTACAAAATATACAGAGTCTGCAGACAGAATCAATGTGTTTGCTCAGCGACTGTACGTATTTTTATTTTCAGCCTCCCTGGAAACCAATTTTTGGAATATATTCAACAACACTCGAAAGAATTTCATTTATATTTGGCGATATTATGCCTGTAGTATTTTTTTGTGCAAAAAATATGTATTTGACAAGGCTCAAGCATATCGTGCTTGTTGAAGAAGCACAAAAAAATTTCTCGTAATGCGTCAAAGTCAGAATTAACTCTATATCCTCAAAAACCAAATCCAATAATACTTACGTTATCATAATGAATGGTTTTGTCTTGTTTAACTCTAATTGAATCAAATCTATAGTATGGATCTTACTTTCAAAATAATATGGAAGCCTTTGCAAAGGTTCATCAATTGGCAAACAGAAGAAAATATTTTAAACAAAATTATTGACAAGTTCCAGCAAAAAATCGTAGCAATCCACATATACATTTTTTTTTTGCTTGACAATTTTTTTCATTTTCCTACAACTACATTCGCTGCATTACGAAGACAGGAAATATACGTTTATTATGGTAAAGCTTAGAATGATCATATATCATCTAACTTCTCTGAAATGTAAAAGAAAATATGTACGAATCTTACTAAAAAAACAAAAAAATCACAAGCATTCGCAGGCTCTCACTCTTCTATAAATGTATATATTTAGGAATTTACTCTTCCGATACTATCCGGTCACGATTATTTAGTGAATATCAAAGTTAAAATTAAATAAATATCCGTTGCAAAAATTTACAATTCATGTTGAGCAATTTATGGTAATCATATTTATGAGATAAACTTTCAATCACCATCAACAGCAGCATTGCAGTTTTTCCTCAATTGCATACGAATAGAAATGTACGAACAAAAGTGTACCACTGCAATACGAATAGTACCGCTGCAGTACGAATAGAAGTGTACCGCTGAAATGTACGAATAGAAGAGTACTACTGCAATCATAGACGACGAGAGACCTGCGGTTCTTTACTCCACTGGTACTGTTGCTTTTACCGGCATGTTTTCTTTCAAGACATCAGTTTTTATTAGGTTCTTCAGAACCTAACACGCAGGTTTAGAAATTGTTCAAGGATGGGTATTGTTTCAAACTTTTAGGAAAACTTTTACCTTCGAGACATCATATTAGTCTAAGCTCATGGAAGCAAAAATAAATTGACCTATTGGGACGGGGACACTCTGTCAATTTTTATTACGAAATTGATAAAGGGAATATCACAGGGAACGGATGGTGTCCATTCACGTCGTCTGTGCTAGGAATGCTCGCATGTAATTGGTTCATTATTCGCGTAAATTTGTTATTGAAATTTTTCATCAATTTTACCGCTTAGCAATGAAATTAGAGTGATAGTTAGCATATTACAAAATTGTTATACATTTTATCTATCCAACAACATATTGGTTATTATAATCCATCATGTGGTTATGCTGTTATTAACGTTTGAAATCTGACGCAACATTTGCCCGTTTCATTCCCAATTTTACAGAATGCATCCCAGTATAGTAAACAAAGACGTGTCCCATGTCAAAAAAACTTTGGTTGGCTGCTGAATGAATCCCGTTGTAGCCGTATAGAGCAATGGGTGGATTTCGTTTTCTTGGTTAGATGATCGAAATAAATGAGTTTTTCAGTGTAGATGCCCGACTATAATAACAAATTCAAAGATTTTAGGTAAGTTTTTGAGGATTCTACTTCATGAGATATCTGAAGTGAACTAATAAGAATCCATTCCATGGATCAAATGATTGGTTTAGTTAGAAAATATACGTTTTTTTCTAGTTTTTAATTAGGTTTACGTTTTATAATTATTGGTTGAGCTGAATAATGGAACAGTTCCCCTATCTGTGTTGTTGTGTTTCTAACATGAAACAGAGCGAGGGAAATAATCCGCGTCCGCGCGTGACTATATAATTTCTGATTTTGCCAATTAAAAAGCACGGAAAGTGAGTATCTAAATTAATCTTATTTTCGATTTTGCGGAAAACGGAATAAACAAAGTAGAAAAACCTAAATTTTTTGTTTGTCTCAATTCCTTTCATGAAAGAAACAACTGCCCAGTCATTTTCATTGGGGGCCCACATTTTTGTTACCGCACCAGGCCCACCAAACCATAGCTACGCCACTGGTGGTAAGAGCAGAGTGAATATTCGCCGCTTTCTTGTTGTCCAGCATGAGCGCTGCGTGTGGCAAATTTTTTCACCACTCTTCTTAGAATCAATACACTTGCTGCTTACACCACAGCTGAGCGGAACAAGAGTGGTGAATTACTCTAGTGAGCACTGCTGATATAAATTCGATAGTATTCGAAAACCAAACGGGCGCACAATGATCGGAAAATTAAGATTCAAATCCAATTGTTGATTTTCTACTGTATTTAGACGGTATCCATAAATTATGTAACTCTCATAGTGTGGAGGGGGTAGCACTATGATTTATTACATAGGAGAGGAGGAAGATAGGATCAACGTTATGTAACAAAAAATCTCTGGAAAGACTCTCTAAAAACGAGCATTTTTATTAAACAAATTCCTCTACTGCGTTACGTAATTTTTATGTGGGGGTGGGTGTTGGCGTTACGTTTTGTTACATATGAAGACTGGGGTCCATAAATTGTGTTTTTGCATTAAGTAATTTATGTATGTCGCCTTAGATGATTTTATAGTATGAGAAAATTGTTGGAGTACCAAGGGGCTGACCATACATTACGTGAATTGAGGCAAATCTCTTCTGTTTTTGTTTGAAACAATAAAATAAACTCGTTTGTGTATACAAAGAATAACTATATTAATTTTACGTTTTCTCAAGGTTTTTTGAACCACATTGGTAAAGGTTAAAATCAATAACTCTTCCTGTTTAACACTTGCGTACCTGACCCCTCCAGAGCCGAAAAAATAAAAAATCTTTTACCTGCCGTTCCGCAAGATCCAAACCGAATTTTATTGAACTTTTTTTTCAAAAGATCATGAATTTATCATAGTTTTTGGGACAGAACATTTCGAAATTTTCCGCTGTTCCAGATTCATCGAGAGGAACCGTGGGGTAAATACCCTTCCAGAGACACAGGCTATATTGAAAACGGTAGCACAACCTTACTTACTATTTATAAAACTTTGAGTTTTTGCAAAACAACACTATTGGCATTCGGTATTTGGCCACTTGGAAGACTAATGGCCGTTCCTGTCCGAGTTCTTTTATATGCCGCAAGCTAGGTTTCAGAACCATTCCCGAAACTCGGCCAGTAGTGGCCAAAACACGTCCAAGTGTCCAAATACCGATCACCAATAGTGTTGTTGTGCAAAAACTCAAAGTTTTATAAGTCGCAAGCAAAGTTTCGCTACCGTTTTCAGTCTAGTCTGTGTCTCTGGAAGGGTACTCACCCCACGGTTTCCCTCGCGAAATCCGGAACAAGGGAAAATTTCGGAATGTCCCCTACTGTTCCGTAAACTATGATAAATATGTGATCTTTTGAAAACGGTTTAATCAAATTCGGTTTAAATATTGCGGAATGGCAGGTGAATTTTTTTTTTTGTTCTAAAGGGGTCAGGTACGCAAGTGTTAAGGGAGATAATATAAAAACCCCTAATTGCCTGCAAACATACCATAACAGCTATACTAGGATTTTATTTAATCAAACATACTCAAAAAAACTGTTTTTCTTCATTTCTGAAAGAGGTAACTTTGAAAGCATTTTTTAATATCATGTATAATGCTTTCATTCAGAAATTGTGAAAATTGTGCTCACTTTTGAAGCTAATTTATACAAGTTGGAATCCGGCTTGAAAACGGTCAACAGTAGGCTTTCGCTCGTAAATGTAGAATAACCGTTGTCTCTCACACAAAAAACAGATGGGCAATTGACACTCGCGCATCTATGAGATGCACACTGTCATTCGTTTGGCGATGTTATTTTGGCCTATTTCTGTCTACTTCGTTCCATTTATGATGAGAAATTTTTTTACAAGATCAATGATATAAGTAATTCTCATTTCTAGAAAGAATGTCTAAGTACGCTTGAGAAAAAAAAACGTCATGGTCGCGAGTACTCGTTTGATATGTTTGTTCAGAATTGCATTTAAGCAGCGAACCTTGCCACCGCACAGTGGGGAATCGCTGGCCATCAGCCAAAAAAAATTTTTTTCATTAGCTGTTTCATAATATTTTTCCTTTATTGCTATAACATTCAAGTGTCTAAATCCAAAATTTGGGCGCAGTATCATAAAATCTGAATTTTTTATGACTTTTCAAAGCTGGGCGAACTGACGGTTTTTGTCTTTTTCTTGAAAAAAAGTACATTACTTTGAAACGCTCTGTAGCTTCAATGATAACTTGGATTTTTTTGACGTCAAAGGAAAAGTTGTTGTAAATATTGTGCAAAACAAACCCTTTTCATTAGATATTGTAAAATTGGTCATAGTAGGCCTGACACTAGAAAAAATAAAAAAAAAACGTGGTTTTATGTAGAAAAGTAGCTTAAAGGTTTAGTTGCCGCAGTTTGCCACGGTTGTGACTACATTCAAAATTTAGGTAAAAACGTAAGCTTTCAAATGCATACTGTCCGCTGCTGAGCAAAACTGCGCAAATTATCACTTTAGTGATAAAAGCGATAGCAGATTTTTTTAGTTTTTATTTTAGAAGTTGAAATTTCATCCAGGATTAATTTTAATCATAACCATGATACCCCACTAATGAAAATGTATGATATCGTACTCAATCCGTAAGGATAAAATAAAAATTTGGGCAAAAATCACAAAATTTATCAATAAAAAGTTGTAAAATAAGTGTTAAACAAGAAAACAGTAAACAAATCTGAAATTTGAATTATCTCAAACTTTATCACCTTCTGCAAATTTAAACGATACTAAAACCATTCAACCCTTTTCAACTTATGATCATGAAATTCGTTAAACTGATTGAAGTGTCAAATATTGGCAGCAAATTCATACCATCAAACTCCGGCCAACAATAGCCCGTTTGAAAATTGCTTTTGCTTCGCACTCGTTTGCATACAAAAGTAAAGCACACATTTTGCTTTATGAGAAAAAAAAAAACAAAGAACAGTCGTCGCCCTCCGCATCTTTTCGTATTCATTTAGAACGTTGTGTCATTCCAGTGTCTTAGTTTTCAAATTCATAAATTCGTTGAATTTTATTATGGAGCCTTCAACTTCAGCGGCACCACCTAATTCAATGTCTAGTAAGTTGTCAACTCATAGTGTTATACATGTATTTAAATGTACTCATTCAACCATAGAAACCGGATTAGGAAGATAACATATATACGAAACAATGGAACATCGAAAATTACTAGAAGAAATGAAAGTTGCAGCCAAAGACATATTTCCTGCTGATAAGTATAATGAACTTCATATTTTCTGGAAACAGTTCAACACGAGATTTAAGCGATCACAGCGAAAGATGATGATACTGTTGATGATTTTTCAATTTGTAATTAGTTTGTATTACTTGTGTTGTTTTAGTTTATTAAAAAAATATATATAAATTTAAGCAAAATTTGTTTAGTTCGAAGGGTCGTCCATAAATTAAGTTTTTTTTTTTTTCAATGGAAAGGACGCCCGGTGGCACTACTTGTGGTCAAAGATTATATAATTCTATAAAAAAGGAAAAAAGGGCCAAAAAATATTAAAATTGGCTTTCGTGCTTTATGGACGGCCCCAAACAAAAAATGGATGCCAAATTCGTGTTCAGCGCCCCAAAATTATGTAAATACCAAGTTGTTGTCGCATTTATCGACACTTTTTTTGCTTGGCCAGCCTTTGTATGGAGTCGCCCCACTGTGCACCGCCAGAAGAAAAAAAAAACAGATCTAATAAACATGCCTATGACACGGTCAAGCATAATACAACGACAATAAGAAATCAATAATCTCAAAAACTGTACCAATTCTAATCATATTTTTAACTGTAATGTGCTCGATGGCTGATCGAGATAATTTCCAGTCAAAACCGACGCTAACATCAGGTGTAAATTTTATTGCAGTCAGTTTCCGATAAACAAACAATCTTTCGACACGTGTTTTCAATGCAGTGGGTCATCTTGTTTGAGTCAGTAAATGCCAACGAGTGATTACATCATCATTTGAACACTGCAAGTATCACAGCTTGTTTTAATTATTAGCTGAAATAACAGCGTAGATAGGATAAATTAATCCTATTAGACAAATTGAAATTGCGCATAGCAGCAGTTATTAGTCCCAGAGCACTTGAACTACCCAAAAAGGTTTCATAAGGCATTTGATGTAAAAGCAAACGAAAATAACTGTTTTGAACAGCAACAACAAAAAACAAAACAACTTTTGCACCCTATGAAATCTCTATAAATTGAACTTATCACCAAAACAACGATTATTGAGGCAATAAAAGTGATAGAAACACAAGATACTATACATCTGTTCCATATATACTCACGTCTGGAAGGCCGCATAGACAAACATCAGCAAAGCGAACGCTACGCACATTAAGGTTATCGGGAGCCCTCGTAGCTCCATCGATTTGATACGATTTTTCATGAAAACTGCCGCATTATCCGAGGTTGCCTCTTTCAACGCGATATTGAAATCTTTGAAAATGAACGGCAGCATAAGAACTAAATTAACAACTCCCAACAGCGCGCAAAACCATCCTACAGAGGTATGCATGTTGACACGAAACAGTCCTGGAATGCGGAATCCTTCTTCGCCCAAGGCAGAGAAAAACGGTTGTAACACCGACGCACTTAAAAGGCCAGCCACGTGCGCTAAGGACAAATAGGACGTAGTTCTTGTTCGTTCGGCTACGGTGGTCGCCGCGGATATGTAGGAACGGTAAATGGAACAGGATATCATGGAAACTCCTACCAGCACTCTCGACGTTAAAATCACGTATTTTTGGTGACTCGTAAATTCCTCGGCAAGTGCGTAGATTATTTGTCCAGCGATGAAGCAAACCAAGAATGGAATTATTAAATATCTAACAGAAGATAACTTATTGCTCCACCAACCAAGCACCGGGCTGCCCACCAACTGCAGAACAGAGGGCATAGCGAACAGATAAGCCAAAAACACCTTTCCAGCTTCCGGATCCAGCTGCAATCAACAATATACAATTTATTGAACCACTTTTCCACTGTAACTTTCGATGTATCTCACAGTTTTTAAGTACGGCCATAAACAAGTCGCTGCAATTCCGAAGCCTACATATACCAAATACGCGGTAAAGTACATCACACGAATAGAAATCCATCGTTGTCGATACTCGGTCTCAGTCTCCAAGCCTCGCAAGCGATCACTATCAGGCTGATGAATGCCGAAAGTCTTTGCAAAAATTCCCATTTCTTCTATTTGAACAGCAGATTCACATTTAATCACATTCCAATACCCTCTGCAGGAGATGCTCACCGATCAGAGCCACAATTTACTCTGACATCGACGAATCGTTGCCAGAGTCTTTTCATGGCACATGTAATTAACGCCTTCATGGCAATAAAATCCAGCTTCAGATTAATTCGCGATCGTCATTCGTCACCGATAAGACAACTCTCTATCACACACTAGCTTTAGAAACCTGTCAATTGAGACGGTCTATAGCCCAAAAACATTTGTTGGTACCTTCACTCCCGTCGAAGTAAATTTTTTTCGTAACCATCCGCATAATATATCCTCGTAACCTCATTTGACCTCAGTCAGCTACTCCTATTGTATCCCCATATAGCTAATCCAGAGAGCAATGCTGAACAGTAAACACTATTCGGAATCAATTTTGCTCTCATTCTCTCTTTCTCTGTTGCCCGCGCAGTTACAATTAAACAAGCAATACTGACAGTGAGTGACTTATCCTAAGGGAACTATTTCTATGATAATCACATTTTGAAATATTGCAACAACGTTGCTGCCACTTGAATTCAAATTTATGTTACTGTTCAAATAAAAAAAAAAAATAACGATGCCACGAAGGTTATCGCTCCTGAAAGGCGTACGAACAACAAAATATAAATACTTACGGTGTTTCTGGTACATATATAACGTATACGTCTATTGCCAAAATCAAAATCTGACCTCCGTCAGCATTTTCCCATATAAATCAAATAGCTGTTCTGTCCTGTTTTGCTTACAGCACGATGATGGAGCAGTGGATCATCGCATCGGGAACATCATCAGGAAGGCAAATGAGCGGTGGTTTGTTTTTGTTTTGCAATCGAAGTCTAGTCTACTTCCTTCAACGGACAAGAGGAACACCGCACGATATTAATTATAAGTGTGCGCGCATTTTACCTATACTATTTCTAGTGCCCGTTCGTGGGTGTTGCGTGTCGATAACCGCATGCGTATGAATATCACCATATGCTAAACTGTCGCGTCGGATGACTTAATTTTTTTCTAACGATCACACAAACCGGCCGTGCGAACCGAACAAAATTTATTTATTTCCACCATCAGGAGAGATAGACAGATTTGCTCTGCCCATTCTTCACTGAACTTTATGATCACTCTTAAATTCTTTGTGTTAATTTGAGGTATCCACCATAAGTTTGATAATTGTTTAGTATGCTGAATTATTCAAAATTATATCATAAGAATGATAATGACGAAACCTTTTGCTGACGCTTCTAGCATAACGAAGATGCTACTCATGGAAACAATTATAGCAGACCTTGAACTAACGTGTGTTATGATACTGTTGCACAATACTTGTGCCGAATGAGTTGCAAGATGATTACCCAACGAAGAGTGCGATTTGATGCTCAATAAGAACAGTGCAAATTGAATTTGATAAATAATGGACCAAGGAAATCGTTCAAATTTTCTCAGAGAGTTCATGATCTGAGAGTTTTTTAAAAAAGCAAGCAAATTGTGTGCTGAATCAATGACTAAAAAAATTAGTTCGGAAGTTGCAAAATTCAAATAATTTAAGCTGATACCTTGACGATTCTTTTAACTCGAGTATCTTTAATCCTTCACCGACAATGCTTTTAGAAGTCGGTAAACAACGGTAACAATCAAAACGGTATCAAGTGGTTGTACAAATTTTGTAAGTTTATATCGTACAGGCGAGAAGTTTAGTCATCCCCGTTTTGAAAAAGTGGTTACCAGACAAGACGATTATTTCTTGTGGCAATTTTTTTTTAATTTAACAAAGATTCTATTTTTGTTGCAATAAGAAAGAGCAAGTCTTCAACATTCTCATAAAATCATGTGTGAACCGGTTCTTCAGATGCATATGTGAAAGTGCACACTTAGATTTTATTGCCGAGAACTCAACAGCTGATAAATTCAGCGAAATGTTCTACAAGTTTTCGGCAGAATTTTCAAGAACTTCGGCAAACAAAATTTAATACCTGCTGGTTCACGGTAGATCGATATATTTGCTGAATGTTCGTCGAAATATATTGCTGACATTTGTTAGAAATTTCGCCGAGCTTCATCAGCTGTTGGGAAGTTTGCCGAGATAAATTAAGTGTGTGGCAGAAATAAATTCAGCAATTTCAAGAAAAAAGCTCTATCCGGTTTTTTTCTGCTCCGATCATAACGTATGCGTTAAAAAATGGACTTCTTTCGGATGATGGTGAAAAAAAGCTAAAACAGATAATTGAGTATGATAGCAAAAAAATTCTTCGCCTTTCGGCCGTTAACCGGAACATTCGCCATGACGGACGAAAACATGCGTGTAGGCATGGTTTGTGGAAGAAACTTCAACTTGGTGCTCACTTCCTTTGTGGGAGAAGCAATATACGAAGTACCCTGCCAGTCGTTGCCATCCAGGGTTTTATAGGTTTCATCACCATCACCACCGCCATGTTGTGATTCGCCAGCCCTGAAACTAGTGGACGAGACGGCTGCTTCCTGACATGTATGTTCATGTTCGCCAGGTACTTTTCCTCTGTTTGGCCGGTTGCATCGACCTCCCGGCCAAGCCCACGCATGAGCGATGTAGTCACTTTTCCCTCGGTCTTCCTCTTCAGCTTCCTTTGGAGCTTCTTTTCACTCAAGGTCGTTGGCGGTCCGGAATCTGGCTTTCTTTTAATGCTCTGATTGTTGTCCATTAGAGCCAAGATGTTGTAAATACCGAAACGGGCGTATTCGGTGTCCACGAACTGCCCCACGATGTCCATTTTCGACGCGACAGGGTACCGTTCATTGAACGCGCACACTACTGAACGTATTAGCTTCACTGTTTTCGCCATCACGGTTACAGCTCGTCTGATAGAGTTGTCAATTTTTTTCTGCTGACTCATGGGTCAATATGATTGATGATGGCTGCATGCTTCCAATTCCGCGGGCACTCGGTGCTCTGCAGATCGTGCTTTATCTGGTCCACCTGTCTCGCTCTTTGCGCCTCTTATCTTCTTGTTCCTACCGGATTTGAAGCGAACACCAATTTTGCAGGGTAGCTATCCGGTATTCTAGCTACATGCCCTGCCCAGCGTATCCTTCCAGCTTTAGCCACTTTTTAAATACTGATTCATCCTACGTCTCCAGACTCCGTTCTCCGGATGGTTCTTGGCACCCGACGTTCAAAAACATCGAGTGGTCGCAAATCCTCCTTGAGCATTGTCCACGTCTTATGCCCTTAGCGAACGATACAGACTTGACGTGGAGACTCAGGCTTTGCGACCGTAGTTTTCTTATGGAGCCCATAGTAGGCGCGACTTTCTCCGATAATACGCCTTCTAATCTTCCGGCTGGTATCGTTGTTCTGAGTTACCAGAGAGCCGTGGTACACAAACTCGTCGAATATCTCGAACTCCTCTCCGTCGATTGTTACCGTATTACCTAATCATGCATTTCGCGCTCGGACCCGCCTACGAACATATGCTTTGTTTTCGACGCATTAATATTCAATCTGACCCTATCTGCTTCACGTTTCAGTCGAGTTTACTGGTCTGCCGCCGTCTTAAATTTTCCAGCAACAATATCCACGTCATTCGTAAACAAATAAATTAACCTGACTTGTTGAAAATCGTGTCCCGCATCCATCACTTTGTCGAAGCCCTGTGAGACTCGGAGAGTTTCGAAGTTCCACTCTAAATGCGTCTAAATCAGTCTTGTCTGCTCCCCCGGAGAGCCATTTTCGTTAAGAATTTTCCATAACTCTTGTCGGTTTATTGTGTCGTAGGTGTCTTTAAAATCAACCAAAGAATGGTGTGTAGGGGCTCTAAATCCGCAGCACTTTTGGGGGATCTGCTGCAGTGGAAAGATTTGGCCAGTCGTAGATTGTCCTTCTATGAAACCGGTCTGGTATGGTGACAGGCGTTGAGAGATGATCTGGGAAACACTTTCCTCCGGTAGCTGTAGTGGACTTGCTGCCTCCGTTTAAGTCTATATCGCTCCACATTCTAACGGGTGGCTGCGCTGCGTTCTTCTCGTCCAACACCTGCCGGCATTCTTCGTCAAACCACTCGTTACGTCGATTCGGTTGCACGTGTCCAAGAACTTTTTCCGCAGCACTGTTGATAGCTGTTCCAACAGCGTTTCAGCGATCGTCACCCTCTTCTGACAGCGCAGCTTCGAGTTATGACGTGCACTAAGCTGCGACGTCGTGTTGCTTGAAGCGCGCGAGGTTATACCGTGGCGAGCGACGTTATCGTATGTTATTCACAATGGATAGTTTTTGGTTTCTACCTTTGCGTGACGGGCAAGTCGACTTGCACGGCGCCGTGTAACGCTGTAACCAACGCAATGGGTGATTTCCTGATGGCGGCGAGCATCTTCACAACCTCCTCCTGGCCAACCTGAGTGTTTTAATCCCCAGGGCATTCACCAACTACACGTAAAATTCGTCTTTGTTATCATGGGTACTTCCAAGATGTGGGCACAGGGCACGTTAATAATACTATTGTTGAAGAAACGGCCTTTTTAGCGCTATGATGTTTTCAATTCCTCGGATAGCACGCGGATACTTCTTAGGAAGTTGAGAGATCGGCAGTTCCATGTTGCAAGTATCCGATCGTTTGTACGTTTTCGTTGTCTAGGTCATAACCGATTGTTTCGGTCCGTAATTAACGTTATTGTGTTCGCGTTCGTTTCCATTTTTTAATGGTGCGGGCTTGCAAAGCCAGCTACCAACATTGTTTGAAGTCCCGGGCACCACCAGGATATGGAAAAAAACATTGCGTTACTTAGAACGCTTCCGTTGGTGTTGATCCCAAGAAACTTCCTTCCGAGGAAGGAAGCCCCGTACCATGTCAGCATGCGACCAGCAGTCCCATCGGAGTTGGTTACCCGATCTTTCCACTAATGTTAGATCCACTTAATATTTGATCGCAACTTTCCAATTAACGGTGGCGCCATTGGTGGCAGCTACCAGAAACCAATGACAGCGCAGTGATGAGGAAGGTTTGTTTACATAATGGTGCAGGTTCATCAATTCGCGTTGACGGTGTTGCTGATATTTGTTTGGTTTTTGCATGCGAAACAGAAGGAAGGAAATATTTTTGCTTTTGTCATCACGCACATTTTGACAATTACATATGAGTGTTCACATAGGTGCGAACAGCCTTCAAAATCTCTTTCAACACGAATAACCCGAATGGAACATGAATGTCGAGAGAAAACTTTGCACACTCACGTTGAAAATCCGTCGTAGTCGGGTGCAAAAATTGCGAAGTACCTCAAATTCCCCCAATCAACCGTAAACAGCGTGCAGAAATGATTCAATGAAACTTTGACGCTGGATGGTGCGGATCACAGCAACCGCAGAAGTGAAACGATTGACAATAAGCAGCAACGATTG
Source organism: Wyeomyia smithii (assembly GCF_029784165.1). Lineage (NCBI taxonomy): Eukaryota > Metazoa > Arthropoda > Insecta > Diptera > Culicidae > Wyeomyia > Wyeomyia smithii. The sequence continues at coordinate 279,425,463 of NC_073695.1, forward strand.
AAAGTCTGCAGGGCAGAACGGACAAACCCTGAGATCATCCTGCGCGATTTGGCTAAGAAGTTCTCGGCACCGTACAGCACTGTTCGATGGATCTGTTAGCGTGAAGCCCTGCGGTCGTTCCACGCCAGCAAACAATCCAACAGGACCTTAAGGCTGTATGAGCAAACCTTGACCAAATTCGACAGCTACATTTTAATGGACGATGAGACATATGTAAAAATGGATTTTGCGCAGCTTCCATGACAAAAATTCTATATGTCCAAGCGCAAGGGTGATGTCACCAAGCGGTTTCAATTCGTTTTTGCTGACAAGTTTGCTCCCCAAGTAACACACGTTGGTATAGAATAGTTGACGTTACCTATTCCATGACATCGATATCACCAGAAAAGCGCAAAACATGAAGGCTAGTAGAACAAGTACCGATAACTGCATGAAAGCAAGCCAACTTGGTATAATTAAGTGGCAAAATACATCTCGAGTACTAATACGGCAATGCGCAAATCTGTTGCTATGGCAACTGTTAACCAGCGCATGCGCAAATGTGTTGTGTCTGCGCAGTGCAACTAGATCGACAATTGCTTTTATCAGTGGCAGTTTTAATTGATTATGATGACAAAATATAATATTCAACCTTTCAAAAAGAGCTGTTTCTTTCGCTTGAATATTGAAATTGTTTTCACATAGTTTCAATGTTATCTGGATATAAAATCTAACAAAACTAGAAAACGTTGTTAGATATACAATAACAAAAAACTGAAGTGATATTGGTTACACTGCAAGCGTTTTGTTTATCTTTTGATGGCGCGTTTTGACCCGCTTCGAATAAAGAAATCGTTCATATAATTTAAGTGTTAATTTGATCAAGTAAGTTTAAGTCGGGTGCATTTTACAGGTACGTAGTGTTGTTATTAGATGTTAATATCTTATTAGTTATTAGTTTAATATCTTACGAAAAGACCAAGTGATAGTGATTGTCATTCTTGAACTCACGTTATTAAAAACATCTCCAAAACCAGAAAAACCGACCTTGTTTTCGAAATGCGGTTGTATTAATGATAAAAAACAACGTCAAACACAATATAATAACACAAGTTTTCAATTGCGCTTGTAGTACACTTATATGACTACTTTCGTTGTTACTTATTTTCTAACATGTTTTGTGTGTTACTTGGGTCGGAAGCTAATGGTGTGGCAATCATTAATGGCCAGGTATACAAGAAACAGTGCCTCCAGAAGCGGATTTCGCCGTTCATCCATTCACACGACGGTCAGGTGAAGTTCTGGCCTAACATGGCCAGCTGCCACTACAGCCGGAAAGTCGTGGATTGGTACAAGGAGAATGGAATTGATATCATCAAAAAAGGGTTGCCCAAAACATTGACTTTTTCAATTTTAAATTTTCAGGAACTTTTGAGCCGTTTACCCGATTTAGAATCTTTTGACGTCAAATTAAAAATAATTGATGGTTTTTCAAGGAAAAATTTTATACCTTACTTTAAATAACCTTAACTATGCGTAACTTATAAAGTAAACCGTTTTTTTTGGGATTTTGGAGGGTTTTATACTCAGAAGACCATATTGTTTGATATTTTTTTAGATTTCTAAATGAATTTCACCTAGACTATCAAACTTCCACGGAAGAATATAAGACCCAGAAGACTCTTAGTTACCATACCAATTAACTCCAGGCTGATTCCTTTCTGTTCGAAGACCAAGTCGTTCGAAGCCATGTCGTCTGCGGAGACCCCCGATAGGCCATTGTCCACTTGATCGAGCGGCTTTGCTCGTGTAGATACCCACTATATGTATCACACCATTTAAACGGATGTTAAATAGCAAGCCGTCTTGCCGTAATCCCCTTCAAGATTCGAAGTTACTCGACAGTGCTCGAACTACGCACACCATCGTCGACCTAACCAACCCAGGATACCCTATCATTTGATATTTTTGCATTGCGATAACTATTTCCAGTAGAGACGCATGGTAGTTATGGTGGACAAAAGCCAAGCCTTGGTGCTACATTCCGATTTGGAACTCGAGCTTCTGTTTCTTATACACAGACTTCGCAGCCAACTGTTTAAGTGTACAGGACAATTGCGGGGCTAGCGCTACGATCCTACTGTCACTAACAATCTCTCCCGAGCCGGGGCTCGAGCCTACGATGACTAGCTTGTTAGACCAGCATCGTACCTCAAGACCAGCTGGAAGGGTTACGGTGGACATTAATGAATAAAAAGAACTCTATCTTCGGAATAAAACAATTTACCTCCGGGAAAATTTAGTGTGCTATGCGAAAGTTTTCTAAGGTATCCAAAAAATATCAAACAACAGGAATTCATGACTCTCAACCTCAAAGAAACCAAAAACGGTTTGTATCAGAAAATTCGACGACTCAAAATTTATAAGTTTTGAAATTTTATGAAAACAGTCGATTTCTTTGGCAAGTGTCACCCTAAGGCCCAATAACAAAATACAGGTCCTACAATTTTTCGATGGAGAACAACTACAGCGATTCTAAGAATGAACGGAGCAAAATAATTTTATAATTTTTTGCATGAATTTGCTGAATAATTCTAATTCTCACTAGTAAAGATAAGTTATGAGTTTCGGGTTATACAGAACTGCCCACTGCATATGTTTGGATCCGGACGTGGATCAAAGTGTTAAATCTCTATGCTTAACCAAAATGTCATTAAATTAATTTGTTAGATTTTTCGTTTAAATCATAAGTAACTCAATCGCATTGCTATGTGATAACTAATTCATCACAGCATCACAAGTAAACGCAAGCCACACCCGCTAGAAGTTTTCGAGTGGCGCCTTGTTTAGAAATCCAATTTACGTTTACGAAAATATTGAACTGCATTAGGCATACAGTTCTGGCTGAGGAATTTCGATTTTCGTTACAATAAATCGCGTGAGATCTACAGGCGAATCATAACGAATACGACAAATACGTACAATTATCACATAACAATTAAAAGTGTTAATGTTTTATTTATAGCTGGGCACAGATTGATCTCTGTTTGTTGAGCTAATTTAAAAATAACCTTTTTCCTTCTCAAAAGTTACATTTAACGCTGTGACAATTTACAAGGTAAACGTAGAAATTATTACTTTGAGTACATCGCAAACTCATGGTTTACTCAAAAAACTTCTTTCGGTGTTTAAAACATCCTAACTCGCTGCAGAGTTACGCTAGTTATCACTGTCTCTTCGTGCATGAGATGATCATCAACGTCCACTAATTGAGCGGAACATCAAATCCACGTGCTGTTTACCGGATAAAGGTATAACCAAACCAACAACTTGAGTTTGCTAATCAATTCCACAAATACGATTTAAATATGTACTAGGAAGTGACTTACGTTTGAAAGCCAGAATAGACAAACATCTGCAACGCAAAGGCCAAACACATTAGACCGATCTGAAAATATCTCAGCTCCAGTGACTTCCATAAATCATTGCAGAGCCCGGTATTATGCACTTTCATCGCTTCCCGCACCGCAATATTGTGATCCTTGAATATGAACGGCAGCATCAGAACCAGATTGACGCATCCAAGCATGGCGCAAAACCATCCAACGGAAGTGTACATATTGAAGCGCAGCGTCCCGAACGCAAGGAATCCGTGTTCTCCAAAAATTGAGAACACGGGCTGCATTGCCGATCCTGCCAACAATCCGACAGTTTGAGCTAACGATAGATAGGACATAGCTTTTGTTCTCTCCTCGATTGTCGTGGCTGAGGACATATAGGCCCTATAAATAGTACAGGATACAGACGATAAACCTATGAGCCCTCGCGACAACACAAGTATATATTTTCTGTTTGTTGGAAAGCACTCGAGAATAGCATACAGCACGTGACCAACAATGAAAGCAACCAATAAAACGGCCATTGGCAGCCTTACTGATGAAAGTTTGTTCGTCCACCAGCCAAATGCTGGACTGAAGATCAGCTGAAGTACTGCTGGAATTCCGAAAACATAAGCAAGGAATACTTTTCCAGCATTAGGGTCCAGCTGAAAACATAGGTGTCGTTAATTTCTAAGAAACGTTCAAAAATATGTTACCTACAGCATTCAAGTAGGGCCACAGCATAGTTGCAACTACTCCAAACGCCAGGTATATAAGGAATCCCATATAGTAGATAACTCGAATTGAGATCCATCGTTCACTGTATTGGCGCTGGGTCTCCAAACCCAGTAGACGGCTACTTTCGGATTGTCGAAGAGCAAAAAATTTATCGAGAATATCCATATTTTCGACTGTTCTAACTATCACAGATTAGTGGAAGACATACTAGGTAAATCACCCGAACTTCGCTACCGAACCACATGTAATGCGCACTCGCACTAAGAAGGTGCTTGATTGAGTCTGCCAATCAATGCCGATTTTGAGTTTCGTCAGCGATAAGAGTGACACCGGTATCAGCGTACAACTTCAAGCAAAGTCATTACATCGTAGCAGTATATTATTGTTGATTTGTCATAAGTAAATCGAAACGACAGCAAGTAGAATCAAGAGGTAAGAATTTTGTTTGGGCTCAACAACGCCGTTACGTCATCATAAACCAAACTGGTGTTTTAGTTTTGGCATAAAATTAAGTAGTAACGTCAATGCAGCTGTTCACTGGCTCACTTCCTCACTATCGAAAAAAAAAAAAACGATTATGCAACCTACACATATTTATTTTGAATTCTCATTAGGGTAATCAACTCGCTAACTATGCTACGATAGATGAAGTATATAAATTCTTTTGGCATGAAATCGTCTGTAATTGTACGAATTTCTAAAGAAAGAAAAATTTACCTAAAATGTAACTTTTCAGACTTTACTCGTATCAGTATCACATTTTCGTACATACAACATGTATTTATGTCAATATCAACACTACCCAACACGCAGTTCGTAAAAGCTTCTAAAACATCACTTTAGAATAAGGTGAAAAATTGTCGAATCGAGTCAGACTCAACTGGGATTGTCGAAAGCGGGCTGTTTCTGATCTTTGTAGGATCCGTTAATGTTTAGTTTCTCTACTTCGCTAGGTTCTACCTTTCCGACGTTTTCCTTCCTATTCATTGTCTGCAACTCCCGGCCTGCCAGAGGATTTTCGCTGCTTATTGGAGTCAATCTTTTCCTACGCAATCGATATAAACATCTATTAGAGCGAAGAAATAATATTAACACTCAACACTTACCGCACAAACCAAAGCCATAGCATTGTGCCAGCCATCATCATTGCAGTTGAACCAAATGTCCAGTACAGTCCAAGTTTTGTATAAATCGTAGACAGAAAAACTGGTCCCATTGCTCGGGAGAGACACCCGGAGCCAGTCATCAAACCCATCCACGTGCCTTGCGGTCGCGGCCCAAGAACTTTAGAAAAAATGGTCGTAATAAGTGTCACTCCTATCGGATAACCAATCGCCGTGAAAGCGTATCCAATTAAAAATTGGGTGATTGTCATTCCTTTGGTGGTTTTGCACCACTCTTGTGATGGGGGACAGCCTAATAATTCGGTTGGCTCGTGCGGTCTACCAACTGAGGAGTTATCGCCGAAATCAAGTTTTGTCAAGTTGGAAAATACTTCCGAGAAATTAGAACCATAAACATTCATATCTGCTTGTTGCTGCAAAACAAGAGTTTCATTGTCCGGAATGGCCAACTTCGGTGGGTTGTCTCCCATCGGTATATAAACGGCGCGTCCCAACACCATTAGAAAAAATCCACCCCAGAGCAGAACGTTCTGTTCGGGAAACTTTTTACACAATGGCCCTATCAGGACAAAAGTTACGCTGGCAACGATCGCACCAATGGCCATTACCCAAGCCATATAATACAAAGCTTCTGCCTTGGTCCACGCAAACATGTCCATGGTGAGTGGAGTAGCTAGTCTAGAATTTTAGCAATTTTGTTAGATAGATGTATTATACTAAAAAACATATTTTATTGCTACTAACGTTTCAAGAAACACGAAATTAAAAACAAGAATGAAGAAAGCAAAAATCAACGACCAAGCTGATACATAGTCTGGCTTCATGGCTTTCCAAGTTTCCTTCTCCGTTTCCATTCCTTGTTGAATCATAGCTTCCCTAGCAGCAATTCTTTTCTCCTCAAATATAAACGGAAGAAACAGGCAGAAATTCATAATCCCCATCATCACGTTTATCCACCCGGTAGCCGTGTACATATTTAAATACAGTGCACTACCAAACAATGAAAAGCCACGATCTCCTAGTGGAGTTACGACTCCTTGCAATGCCGGTCCTACAATGAATCCCAATGTTTGTGCCAATGACACCATAGACACCGCAGCTGTTCGCTCTTTCAGTTTGGTGGCAGCAGATAGATACGACCGGCAAACAGCAATGCTGGAAGAGCTTACGCCGATTAGAAATCGGGAATACAACATCCAATACTTATGATGAGACGTGAAAAGTTCTAGTGTTGAATAGATTCCACTGGCAATCGAAAACAGCGCTAATGAACACAATAGTGGTAGTCTAATTGAGCTTAGTTTATTACTCCACAGTCCTATCAGAGGACTAAATATCATTTGTCCAACCGGATTGGCACCGACAATCCAGCCCATAAATTCTTTTCCAGCATGCGGGTCTAACTGCAAAAGTAAATGTTAACGTGTATTGAGATTGGCAATGAAATATATTTCGAAAAAATACCTACCTTATCCAGATAGGGGCACACGCCTGTCAAAATAATGCTAAATCCGAGTGACATCAAAAACATTGTGTAGTATATAATTCTAATCGAATTCCACCGAGCGGTGTATTCGGATGCTGTTTCCAGGCCATCAGCTAAGTCTTCTGGCGAAGGGCGCTTGATGAAACAGCGTTTGAGGAAGTCCATGGTGATCTGTAGAGTAAAATCCATACATTATTAGACATAACAAAATTTTACTTGTTCTTTATACACGTTTTATTCTACGCGAGAAACTACTTAATCGGCATATCATAATCAAGCTACAAACAGACGAATAAACTGCTGCACTAGATACAGTTTGTTTATTTAAAAATATCCGTCACACGTTTTGCCGACAAGCGGTTGGCAAACGATGTATCCTCTGACATTATCTTTTATGCACTTGTTGATCGCGTTACACTTACAAGCGCTCGTTGCGTCGAAAATAAGAAAACAGCTTAATTTGCAGCGTTGCAGTAGACAGCCATATATGCATATTCCTACGATATTCATGCACCAGAGCGTGTGCCACTAAAGTCTTTCTGTGAGACTATACACAAATGCACAGGGTAAAACCGGTTATTTATCACTCTACTCGATCATGCGGACGTTCCGCAATTGAATTTACATCTTGATTCGATCAAAACCCGCTGACGCAGAGCAATTAATAAACGATCGGTGAAATTAAATTACCCACTAGTTAGCAGTGATTGGCAGTGATTTTTTTATTTCGGTATTATTGATGGCTTCTGTTAAGGACTTTAATGCATTAATTCTCTGCAGCAGTCCCTAAATTCAGTAAACGTATGATGCAGCTTCCATAATCGCTGCATAGTATGTAGACCTTCACTTCCTATCTTGAATATGTTCAGCTGATAACGCTTATCACTGAAGCGAATAACTTATGCATATCTGCTGTTGTCATATTATCTTCTATTTCATCCATTTCATGCTGGCAGCTCAGCAACTGTCAGCGCACACCTTTGCAAAGTTTCCCCTTTTCTGTGACAATCTTTGAGAAAAAAAACCGTTCCTTTCGAACAAATGAGATACCAAAATAAAAGCTCGATATAGTAATCATATACACTTACCACTAAAAATAACTATTCTTCACCGTCGTGCCAGTTCTACCGATTAATTGGCACGTCAAGCCAATTACTTGTTTCTTATCATTACTGCAGAATGTACAGGATGAAATAATACCTATTTACTCCACCGATGAACCATACGACGAAAAAAAAACTCACTATCAGCGTATACTGGTCATCGTGACGGTGAAAATAGCAAAGCAGCACGAACGATAACAAACGCGGAAGAGTTGAACTTCCAGAAAACAAAAGAAAAACCCACCAGCACGCTCAACACCCGAAGCCACACTGAACCAAGGAAAAGCAGCAACACAACGGCTTAATGTGTGTAACTGTAAACCGTGTAAAACTGATTCAAGTGGGACGTGTAAACAAACAAATCCTCACAGGGTTATCACATACACAAGCATAACACCAGCAGCCGCGACCCAAGTATTATGACAGTTCTACAAGGTATGCTACATTTCTGTCTATCCACGCACACAAACAAATCTCGTTATGAAAAATTTCGCGTTTTGTATGGAATTCAGAACATTTTTGGAAATTTCTCGTTTCATGTTGTTTTATATCTGATTTTTTTGGTTGGAGAGTGAATCTCCAGTTGAAACACACTAGAAATTGATATTAATTTAGATTTAGTGTGAAAAATTGTGACAATATGTCGAAATAAAACATATAAAAATGCTATATTTCTAATAGTTGGAGCATAATCTTAGTCATTGTCATAGCTCATGACTTTTGTTACTGTATGAAACATAAGCGACTCTATTTAGAAGCGTTATTAGAGTACAAGAAAAAAACGAAAAGTGCAAAAAGGTTACCGGCAAATTGATGAAAAACAGCATATTTTACCTAAACCGCAGCATGTTTATGTATTCCCCACAAATAAAACATGTTTCAACATTATTTCTATAACTTTTCAGGTAAGTATGTTTTATAAGTTTAGTTTAAAATGCAAAATCATTTCAAATTTCATACAAAATTGGAAAAAGTTAATAACGATCACTAATACTAATGCATCGACGTGAATAGCATACCTTGTAGAACTGTCATCATACTTGGAGCCGCGACAGCTGAGTTCAGTCACATTTCGCCAGGTAGAACACAGATGCCAGATTTATTTCGCCGTTTGAGTTTAAAATTAAGGTTGATATTTGAATGTCCAGCAAAATATTTTTACGGAGTTCAACGTTTCAGTGTACTTATTTTTTCCAAAACTGCGATGAATGATAGGTTCACTTATCTTGAGTCTCCACATTGCATTTAAAAAACTTTTTTTTTCATAAGTAAAAAACGCAACATCTTGTAAAGTCACTCCACATATGTTCGGATTCCGGAATCTATGTCAATAGTATTGTCGCGCTAGCCTGTTCATAGTGAATAGAACTCTTTAATAACGAAATGTTACATCTAGAGCACAAAACGATCTTAAAAGTGATCGACACATAAAACGTGAAACGCCCACAAATTAATTTCTATGTACTTATCAATGCTTTCATGCTCACAAAAAGTACTTTAATTGTATAATAGCTAGAAAGTGGATTCTTTCAAGAGTTTTTCAGTTCGATTCAGTCGATAATATGATGTCATCATGAATATATGATTAGGAATACAAGTTGGAGTTGGTGAGATTACACACCTTCTATATTCTATCTGACGTCTCACAAAAAAATACTATCTCGGTCTTAGCTACCAGTGGGGTCATATAAACATTTACGATACGGTCGTTGTTTTGTCTTTCGACACCATTAGCTGCAGTCATCTATTTTGAACGTTAAGGGTGCCTCTTCGTAGCTTACAGTGTCCAGGAAGGCAGTAGCGTCCTCCGCTTGCTCTTTAGCAGCTTCCTGTTCGATTTCCAAATGAGTGTTATATCTTCGCAGTTCAGACTTAATCAATGATATAATATTCGCATCAATCATCAGAAATGCAGCAAAGACCTAAAATCGTAACATTTTCATTGATATTGTTAAAAATGCAAAATTTCAAGTTTTACCATGTTTCCTGTGAAATCTCCTAGTATTTCTTGCAAGCCGGAAATTAACAACGTAACAACAATTCCGAATATTTGGGTAGAAATGTTCAGAATTCCAGAGACGGGACCGTCGGGTTCGGGAAACGTCAGCTCAGCCGCAAACTCATACCCAATCGGCTGAAAGCCTGTCATAAAGAAGCTACAGAAAAAAAACTTATTTCGCAATGTAGGTTGAACTTTAACTTTGTTCATAACTTACCCAAGAAAAATAGATGCAACCGACACCAACTTTTTCGATCGACTCTCTAGAGCCAATGCAAATATCACCATAGTAACGGCCGACAACCGACATGCCCAGACTGCGGTGGCTTTATATTTATGCATCGTATCCAACAGATATCCGAACACCATTGAGCCGACCAAACCAAGTACAATCAGAGCCAACCCAATCCGACCAGCATCCGCTTCCCCGGTTGGAAAATAGTTAGTCACGATTTGATTTAGCAGCGTAGAAAAAGCATTAAAAATGCCAACATTGATTCCATAAGCTATCACTAAAATCAAGTAGTTGTCATCTTGTAGCAGTCTACCCACCGCGGGCCAATAGTCCTTTCTTTTAGGCTTCATCGTTCGTTGTAGAGCTTGCACGTGACTTGGTGCAAATTCAGGGGCTGATTTGAATACGGCAATTACCATACAAGCAACAACAGTTGAGATTCCTGCCACCGCCATCAGAAAAATTTTCATCTCTACTCCTATTCGAGCGATATCTTCATGATTGTTGATCACTATCGGGGTGAAAAAGAATCCGGCGGCAGTACCAAGTTGTGCTGCAAAGACCCCAAATGCACATACGGAAGATGCCTCTTCAGGTGAGAACCACGTCGATGCCAGTCTCGATGGAATGCTGAGTAGAAACACTTGCGAGAAGGCAGAAACGACTTGTCCCAAAATGACCATCTGGAACTGGGACGGACTGACAGAAAACACTTTAATCCACGCTCCAATCGCTGTTCCTACCGAACCAATTACAGCCGTCTGTCGCATATTACGGATATCCATCATGTAAGATATTGGAAAAACACATACAACATACATAACCATGAAAATCATCGATGTCCAGTCCACCCATACAGAGCTTATGTTGTAGTATCTCATTATAATATTAGCTACAATACTGTACTGAATCCACTGCACATACGAGATTGCTATGCTGAGCATTCCAAGTACTAGCATTGCCCATCGTCGCTTGTAAACTTGAATATGCACCGAGGTGAAACTGTAGTTCTCCGGTATCGTCAACGTAGACTGAGAGATACTCCGCGTTATCGAATGGTACGATTTCTCCACCGCAGTGTGCACAAGAATATCCTCGTAACCATTTTTCTTCTGCGAGTCCAACTGTTTAGGCTGGTGAAATCCATTATGAAGTAGAGGTACACACAGATAGTTTTGATTCTGAGTCGGAATAATTGATGTAGAAAGTGATTTCTTCCGATCCAAATTATTGGCGATCTTCAATGACTGCACCAGTAGACTCTTCTCGTGGAAAACTCGTTCGTTCTTCATAGCTTTAATTTCGCGAGTACAGAAATCGAACCGCGAGCGGCTCACTTCCGCAGCGTCAGCATGCGAGAGTTGCTGATGAGCAACTGGTCAATATCTTTTGAAAATGCATTTACAACTGCCATTCGTCAGTGCCTGGCGGGACAACTCAAGGTAGACGAATATCTGATAAATTTGTTTTCATTGCTTATCTACTACCGGTGAAGATGGCGGGCCACACATTTTCACTCAGATGAAGCTGGGGCGCATTTCTGTTTGCGCAGTGCGATAAGAGATATAACTGTATGAGCAGAGCAAGTATCTCTTGTGCATCGCACAGTGCAGCAAAATGTCGCTTAAGCGTGTACCTGGAAGGATTATTGCGATTTCACTTCTCCGAGAAGACGTCACGCGCTTGATAGAGAAAACTAGAACGATCATTCGAAGATCTTGTGACCTTTCTAAATCCTGCGGCTTAGTTTACACGTGCGAATGCGCTTGCTTTCGTTTTGGTTCGTTTTAGGCTGTGTCGGAAACGAACAAAAGCCTCTAGTTTTGATAGTCGGATGACGAATCGAAACGACTTTGGATTAGGACAGACACAAAGCAAAGACAAAAAATGGAGACGACGCAATCGTGACGACAACTCAACGCTGAATGTAAAATAGCTTGTGTTGACAATTATCCAGATTGTAGAATGATATATTACATTATTGTTTACACATGTTGCTACCTGTCGACTGGAGAAAGGTGAAATCTTATCAAGAACGTGCGTGAACTTTTAAATCGTTTCATTATAGCAAAAACTAGCCACAACACTCAACGAATAGGACTTTTTCTAACAACGAAGAGAACACACCTTATAATTTCACTGTTTAATAAGTAGTACTTAAGTAAACAATTCTATGTCAGCGACAACAAATTACCGAACAAATATGGGTTACCTTTCATTCAACAGGAATCTTTAAATGAAGAATGTCATTCCATTTTGATAGATTCAATGGATTGATCAAAAGAAATTAGCTTGTTATTGATTTTGAAGCTCAAATCTAGAGAGTGAACTAAAGAACATTGGCAACAAAAGTAAGTGTGCAGCACGTCACCAAAACAAACTAATCTATTATCGAACAAATTATGCAAAAACTTTTTTTTCTATTCCATTGCGCTGAACTTAAACTAAAACTTGGATGACGATTAATTGATTGATGATTTTGAAGTGAATCACAAGGTTGATGTAGAACTACATAAGGTTTTGTGTTACATTACTTGTAGTGAATATGTTTAAAATTTTGTGCAAAAGAGGAGTTGAAGTGCTACCGAATTTCAGTATGCACATACATCACTGAACAGTAATGAACAAACGTTAAACAACGCAAACAAGTTTCAACAGTCAGAGTGCATGCAGACTAAAATAACATTTTACTTTTATTTCTAGCACAAAACGAGAAAATATTAAATCTTCAATATTTTATTTGCTGTTCTTTTAAGGACAATTGTTTTTCAATTTCATAACATTATATATTGATTGCATCTGTATGCTACCCCGAAAGAGGAGATTAAGGCATTTTTTCTATAACACGATTGAAAGCTGTTTTCACACCATATATTTGGAATGCCAGCTCCCAAAACGTTTGTGTGTTGTCAAAATACGGCAACCACATACATACGACATACGTAACACTCAGGAAGAAATCTTCCAAAAAAGTTGGTACAAAATGAACTACTCGAATGGTACCACACCCTGAATAAAATCACTGTTTGAGTTGTTTTTGAAGGCAGTGTACCTGCGCAGCCCTGCATTTGTCTCGTTCCTACTCGAAAAATGCTGTATTGATTTTGTAAATAAATTTTTGACAGTTCCTTATGGGATTTTCTTTGTAGCTCAATAAGGCCGAGAAAAAGAAAATTCATTTTGATCATTATTTATCGAGCAGTTTGACAGGGCAAGGTACGGAGTACTATGGGGCAACGTGTACCAGAGAAAAACGCCAGTGTTACGTATGTCTTATGTATGAAAGTGCCGCTACACCAGCTGGCCCTGCCACTATCGCTGCTGATACCACTGCTGCTGCTGATGCTATCCGCTGCCATTGCTATCCGCTGCACTGCTGCTAAAGGCCCAGTTACACACACGGCGTTGACGCCTTCTCCATACAAAATAGAAGGCGTGATCGTCATCAAAAGGTGTTATTACGCCGTGTGTGTAACTGGGCCTTAAGTAAGGACTGTTGTGGTCGCTGTCCAGCACTAATATGAGCAGTTTCGGCTAAAACAGGCTCTTATATAGGCTAAATAGTACATTCCAAATTACTTGGTCTATAATTCTGTCGACCATGCTTGAGGAAGCAATTACATTACGGCCAATCAGGGGTCGAATCGTTTTGACAAAGATTGACAATTTTCAATAGTACAATAGTTCGAATAATAAAATTACAGTTTTCTGCATTTGGGAGGATTCTTAGAAAATTTTGCAATCGATTGCTGCACACCTTATAATTTCACTGTTTCACAGAACGAAGGAAATCCATCAAAAACTAACCGATTTATTAGCATTTGAAATTGGACATATTTTCCAATTTTTCCAGTTTTAGATTTTCATTTTACATCCCTATGTAGCCGAACCTTCTGAAAGACGTAGGTTTACGTCAAAACACAAACACTGTGGGCAGAGCTGGATTTAAGGGGGGGCCCGGGCCCCGGGCCCCCACATTTTTGGGGCCCCCACAAAACGAGAAAAAGTTCTTTCCTCTATCAAAAATGAGATTCAATCAAAAGTTCAATTTACAGCAAGAAAATTTGAACAGATACATGCCTCGTGAAAAAAACATGTTAATTCAGAAATCCGCTTGATAAACCGCTTTAATTCAAAAATTCGCGTAAAAAACCACGTTAATTTGAAAATCTGCATAAAAAACCTTTTAGAGAAAATCCGCGTGAAAATAAGCTAACCTTTTTAAATGTTAATTCAGATAAATTTTCAAACGCAAGTTTGCAAAGTTGCTTGGTTTAATAAGACCTACACACCCACAATATTCGATTGAATTCTGCTAGAGTGCTGCAAGCTCAAAGAAAATTAGTACCCAACAGGGAAAAAACCGCCAAAATCAACACCCATACTTAATAAATGCATACCTCGATGATTCCTTGGCGAATTTTCAATCTTTGGCTACCAATAAACCCGAAATAAATTCTGATTTATTGACAACATATAAACCTAAGTGAAACAGAATGTCAGAAAAAGTTCTACGCGTTGCAAAAATGTACACTTTGGCACACACTCCGGAAATCCGAAACATTTCCAGTGACCCTTGGTCACGTCCAGTTCTCAAGTAATACTAGGAAACTTGGACAGTTTTCCAGTAAAATGAAACCTGTTTTGTCAGAATTGATTCATTTTTCGTGAAGCTTTGGCCATTTAAAAATTGACAGAATTTTGCCTGCTTCAATTATTTCCCTTATTATACAACCTTCAAAACGAACTTCGGCTTGAAACTACTCCGTAGAAAGCACTCCCGGCGTAAAACCCGAAGACTTTCCAAAACAAACTGTTTAACTCGTCCAGTTGTTTGAATTTTCAATCGCAGTATCGTAAGATTTGTCATTCAAGGCCTTAACGTTGCGGTTGCGTTTGCGGCAATTTGACAGTTAGCCCATACATTTACTGTCACATTGACGTCAACGCAACGCAAACGTATCCATCCTATTTGGGCCATCTCTGTCTCTGTTTCTAACAAATTTATTTAGCAAAATTGCATTTGTCGAATAACGTTTGCGGTAAAAAAATGGACAAAAATTGCCGATTTTTCATGGGTTTACCTTTAACCGCACTGACGAAACTACTGATGCATCATCAATCATAGTAACCCATGAGTAAGCAAAAAAAAATTGACAGCTCTATCAGTCAAACTCTAACTGTAATGGCGAAAAAAGTGAAGCTACTCCGTTCAGAAGTGTGCGCGTTCAAAGAACGGTACCCCGCCGCGTCAAAAACGGACATCGTGCGGCACTTTGTGGACGCCGGGAATGCCGGTTCTGGCATCTACAACATCTTGACACTATTGGCCAACGATCAGAGCATCGAAAGAAAGTCCGGTTCCGGACGGCAAACGACCCTGAGCGACAAGAAGCTTCAAAGGATGCTGAACAGGAAGACCGAGGGAAAAGTGGCTAAATCGCTGCGTGCACTTGGCCGAGAGGTTGGTGCATGCTCTAAATCAGTGTGGAGAACATGGACATGCATGCAGGAAGCGGCAGTCCCGTCCACTGGTCTCGGAGCTGCAGGCAATGACGCAGCAACAGCGGTTGAATTAGATGGTCAAGTCGATTTTCCCGGTGAATCGCGGCGCGGCAGTGGTATTGGACGACTAGACCTATCTCACCCTGGATGGCAACGACTAGCAGGGCTCTTCGTATTTTACCTCCCCCACGAAGGAAGTGAGCACCGAGGTAAAGTTAATTTCACAGACCAAGTTCCCCAAGAAGGTGCGGCTTTGGCTGACAATCAGTGAGAAAGGGATGTCAAAGTTGCTCTTCTTTCGCTCCGGGCTGGCCGTGAACGAAGAAATTTATAGTACGAAAGTGCCTGACAGAAGTTGCGTCGTTCATCAAGGAATACCATAAGCGCGAAGACACGGTGTTCCTGCCAGATTGGACGTCGGCCAACTATTCGAAGCGATCGTTGGAGGAGATGGAGCGGCTGAATATCGATGTGGTATCAAAGTCGGCGAATCCGCCCAATGTCCCCCACCTGCTTCCCATCGAGAATTTCTGGACAAACTTGAAGCGCAAGACCTATTCCAACAAATTTGTCGCGAAAACGAAGGAGGAATTAATAAAAAAACGAAGAAAGAGCTTAAAAACACGGCTACACGCATGTTTTCGTCCGCCATGGCGCATGTTCCGGTTAACTGCCGGAAGGCTGCACGCAAGGACGTAATATTTTTTTGTGAGGAAGCTAACATGATAACCTTCCATGGGAATTAAATCCAACTGAATTATCTGTTATAGTTCTTTTTTCATCACCATCTGAAATATTTTTTTTCCATCACCATCTGAAAAAAAAATTTTTTTACCGCAAACGTTAGCTATCAAATTATCGATACTTATCAATAATATCGATAAAAGCCCCGGAATTCTCGATAGTTATCGATGTTTGTTTTGGGCGATATTTCCCATCACTATGTATGAAATCAACACCCCTTTTAAACCGCATGCTACTGTAAAAACTGCACGCCTCGAGCACTCAAGCACTGCAATCACTGCAATGCGTCTGCTCGAATACAGTGAGCAGCAATGCTGTCAGTTTTTGCCAGCTGTCAAATAAATTCTCATTCTTCCCGTTGCTGCTCGGATCAAACAAGGGCTTATATTTTAGTGCTGGTTGGTGCTAATTTTCGATTATTTCTTGGAAAAAGAAATATGCAGGCTGTACGTCCCCTTGCTAATTTGGCGGTACGCAACGGTAAGCAATTTAGCTTATACGAATAAGTTTGTGATGCGACAGTCACTAAGGGTTTTACACATTACATCGTTACATAACCCTTCGAGAATGTATCGTTTATCCCTTTGCTTTTGCGACACCAAATTGAAAATTAATATCATATTTGATTTCATTGCAGGTGCATTGCTCACTCGTAGCTACCATGGCCCCAGCAATTTCCGCGTGTTTACCATGAATGACATGCCCGTACCGGAGGGAGATTTCTTCGAAGAACATCGCCGCAGAAACCGCACTTATAACGCAGTACTTGGAGCTGGAATCCTCGTGTTCGGCATCACCTTCACTATCGTAAGTGGTTTGAGATATGAAACTAGTAGCAGTTTCTTCTTTTTCTCTATGTTTTCATTTTACAGGCGAAGGAATCTGGACTAATCTATTTCAACTACTCCCCACCAAAGAGCATCGATTAAAAAGTTACAAATTTTTATTCGTGTTTAGCAAGCAGCTGATAGCGCGTTGTAAATGTAATAAATAATCTCAGTATCCAGCTCTAAGTGCTTTGTAAAAATTGGCACCGCTTTGTGATGGAACACTTGAGTCGGAAGTCGGAAGTGATATATTTTACTTTTTCGCTATGTGTACATCTGTGTTCATCAGTTCTATTATTTGCCAAAGCAAGTTTAAAAGATTGGATAATATCGGAAGTTTCAATCTCTGTTGCACCCTTAAATTTAATAATTATTAAAATGGTAAGTTAGACTGGAAAAATATACTGAATTAACTTGAATTGCGAAAACGAATTTGTATTTTTTGAGTCCAACATAGTTCACAAAATATAATACGAATTAGTAGGCTTACCAGACGTACCGTTTTGAACAGGGCAGTACCGTTTTCTCGACCATATCTGATCGGCGTGCGACCTGACCGAACCAAGCGCCATTTTTTTGAAGATTGAGTTTTTAACACTAGTGGATGTTAAAATTGATAATCTATATTTCATGAAGAAACGAAATCATTTGAACAGTTTATAACGGGATTAAAACAAAATTTCTCTGCAGCAGCTTGCAGAAAGCATACGGGGTTAATAAACTTTGATCGCCGATTACTCGAAATAATGTTTTTGGCGCTTGGTTTGGTTTGGTCGCACGCCGACCATTTACCCGTCCCGTCTTTTCACCATTTTGTACCGTTTTTTGGATACTTTTTGAAAAATTTTCGAATGAAGCTTCAATGAACACAGAGTCGTGAAAGTTACAAACCGTTGGGTTCCAATATTTCACGAAATAGAAAATATATTTTTACTTTGCCAGGAATTTGTTGAAGTTATTGCATACTATTTGTGCCTTCCTGGTAGTATCACGCCTATTCTCTATCGCAAGCGGCATGGGGACTGATGAAAAGTAACGATTGCAAGTTGAGACCATGGGAGCCATGATAATTGTTAAGCAAAATTTCGTTCTTTTTTTGTGACAAATTTCACGATAATTTTTCAAAAATTTCACTTAACTATTACTTTGTATCGAATGAGGAAGGTTCAGCAAAACAGTCAGTGCTTTGGGTAATCAAAATTTTCAAAAATCTATCTTCCCAAGTGTCCCGTTTTTGAACCCATTTGTTCCGTTTTTCTTCCGAGAAAACCTAGTCAGCCTACACACTTAAAATAAAACACCGAATTCGGTAAAATTTTACCGGAATTACAACAGCTGAACGTTCGGTGAAATCTTCAGTGTTTTCGAAAATTACCGAACAGTTTGTGAAACCACCAACCGAGTGGTCGGTAATTTTCGCAGCTTTTTGGAAATGTTCCAAACCGAGCAGCCAGTAAAATTTACCGGAAGAAACTTGAAAAATGAACAAAAATAACGAACGCACCTGTAAAAACACCGGTGGCAGAAAAAGTCGGTTATAAATAAGCCTGCCGGTACCGTCTAAAATCCAACTAAATTAACCAGATTACTTACGAAAAATGCTAGCGACTCGTACATCCATTAACACTTTCCAAATTATAAATATCCTATGTTTACGCACAACAATTAAAACAAATCAGCAGCACCAGTAGAAAATATTCGCGTCTTGCACGATTGCACGTATGAGAAAAATGGCCACCACATTCACAGTTTGGCATTTTCACAGGTTTTTCGGTAAAAAGTTACACAAATTTCGGTAAATGTAAAATTAAGCCAATATTTCAGTAACAGTTAACAGAATTATGGTAAAACTTACAGATCTCACAGAACAGTCGTTAATTTGATGCTTTTTTGCAGGAATACCGGTATTATTACACTTTACCGATGGATTATTGTAAAAAAAATTACCGAACGACTTTTTTTGAATTAAGTGTGTACGAATTAGGAACCTTATGAATTTAATGTGGTTGAGACTTCATATGAAATCTCACCTAAGTCGCATTTATGACTAAGATGATAATCAGAATAACCCTTAGGCCGTGAACATACTGGCGCGGCCTGCGCTACGAAGGTGGCTTGCCTTGCCGCAGGTTAATGTACAGCTCTACTTAGGGCTGTATCACATACATAAGATTGTATGTGGCTATACATTAAGCTACGGCAAGGCGAACCGTCTTCGCAACGCAGGCCACGCCAGTATGTTTACGGCCTTAAGGCCCAAACGCAATGGATACGTTGCGGTTGCGTTTGCGGCAATTTGACAGCTAGCCCATACATTTTCTGTCAAATTAACATCAACGCTAAGCAAACGTATCCATTTGGTCCTTTACAATTCCCAAATAGCGTTCGCTTCAAAGTTCCCCTTCTCAGCTTTAGTCTAGCTGGACGTGCTTTGTAAATTACCCCAAGGCCATCAAGTACTGCTCATGAACTCATATAGTAGATTTCAGACAGATCGCGAATGGGAAAAGTTTATTCCCTGCTGTCAAATTGATAAAATGTCAACAATAACATTCAGTAGCTTATCGGATTGCAAAATTGTGTAATTTTTCGTCTAAATCTTGTTTCCAAAATCGATTTTATGCGATCTTCTGTTGTTTCCACGACTGTTGATACTCATTCCAGCGTCGGTTAGTACGTGCGTCGTAAGGCTGCATCGAAAAGTGCAGAAATGGCAGCCGGTATCAAGTACCACATCCAACGGGAAGTTTTCGACGCGTTAGACGAACGGATTCTGTCGGTATGCAATGTAAGCAAATTACTCAAGAAGAAAAAAGCATCCTACCTCTGTGTTGTGTCCACCACAAAGCCCAGGATTGTGATTTCGATTTGCCAAGTCAAACAGTACGACAAGGGCGTGTGGAAGAAGAAACGAACGTGGACGCTGGAAGACGTGAAGGGGGTGGACGGTAGAAATGAGTCACCAGAAACGCACGAATTTGATCTCAGCCTGGAAAAGGTTTACCGTTGGTTCGCGGCAAATTTGCACGAACGACAAAATTTTTTAACAGTTCTTTGGAAACAATTGCAAAAGTATGTTCCTGCAGAAGAGAGGCCAGTTTTCAAGAACATCCCGAAGGCTTGGCTCACGGAAAGGTCACCGGAAAAAACACTCAATGAAAAATTTGCTACAATGGGGGCGGGACCACCGGGAGTGGACGAAGAAGATGATGAAATGGACGAGGTGGAAAGTGAAGATTTCCATGCATTGACGGAAAAGGAAGAAACTAATCTGAGCAAATTAATTGGTGAGTGTGACTACGCTATTAGTAATGCAGAGCAATTTATGGAGCAGCTCGGAAAGAATCTACAAGAACTCGATGGAGCTAATATTCAGAGTGTATTAGCATCCGAAAAACAGGTGACATTAGTTTTGTACAAACTATCGATTCCTTAAAAAAAATCGTTTTATTTTTTATTTCAAAGGTAAATGCACTTATGGATCAGATCGAAACAGCAATTCTAGAAGCAGAAAAGGTCGAAAAACGATTAGACGATTACGACGAAATTCTTTGTCACATTCGAGATACTATGGAGAAAATGGGGGAAAAGAATCAAATGATCGAAATTGCCAACACTAACAATGTAAAGTTGTTGAGCGAACTGGAGAAAGTCGTCTTCCAGCTCGATTTGCCCCATGTTCACCAGCTGGCTCTCACGGACACGGATCTAACTCCCAAGGGCCTCCCAGCGGCTATTGCTGCTGGAAAAGCACTACAGAACTCAATGAACAGCGATATTAGTCCTGCGTTGCTTCGACTGACAGCTGTCCAAGATCAGCGTAAACGTTTCGAAAAATGGAAAGCAAAATTTTCACAAACAGTTAGTCGTCATCTAAACAATCTGTTCATACATTTGGGTAATCTAGGAGACTCACAGAGTACCCATTCGAGCGAATTATCACTACCGAAGCACAACTCTGTTCACAAAGAGTTAACCGCTTACGCGGAACTAATGCACTGGATGAAAGCAATGGACCGGAAAGCGTATGATGCACTAATAAAAGTTTATACAAGTTCACTGAGTAAGGTTTACGACCGAGATATTCGAATTTTCTTTGAAACGGCAAAAGCGTCGATATCGGTTAAACGGTTTGGATCACGAGAGGACTTGAACAGTAGTTCGATGAGTAATAAACTTAAATTGGGTCAACAGAGCAGTAAGGTTCCTTCGCAACCGTATGGTATTCTAGGGATCAATCGAGAACTTTGGGGTCCAGGTGCTGAACCTGCCGAGCGGCAAAAGTTCGACTCCATCTTGGAGAAAGTACTAGCGGAACTAGAACCGGTAGCACTCAGTGAGCAACACTTTTGTATTGCGTTCTTTCAACTGGATGTAATAAGTCCTACCGGAAAGAACACTCAGACTACGCTGGATGTAACGACTGCTCTCCAAGACAAGGAACGGGATGAGAAAGACACTGCTCTGGCTATACCACAGAAGCGACTAGATCGACAGATAAATGAGGAAGTACGACGAATGATGGGAGAACTGTTCAGCAATTTGGAACAGGAACTGAATAGTTTTATTCTTAGTTTTGAGAAGCTTGACAGCTAGTAAGTTTCTTCGCAGATATGAATAAATTCAGATTGAAAAAACTATTTTTCATTTCAGTTATTCATTGTACGTTCTGGTGCGTCTAACGCAGCACGTAATGTCCGCTCAGGATGCGCATTCATTTCTCAGCATGACATTTGCCTCAGCTTTAATACATGTCAAGCGAAATTTCGATAAATTTATGAACCTCCAACTGCAGTCAATTCAGGAAGCCAAAGTTCCGAAAAGATCCAAATGTGGACTATTACCTTACGTGGAGAATTTCGAAGAGTTTGCTGTCACCGCCGAGGCTATATTCAAGAAAACAGAACGGCGGAACGATTTGGATCGATGGTTTCTCAAACTGGTCGAGGCCATCTTCGAACATATTCCACTGCACGCTATGGAGCATCCTAAAACGCCACAGCAGGTAGTGAAAATGGAAAACTACCACAGAATGCATTCGCTGTTGTCACAGTTAAAAGTGGCTGTTCTAGAGCAACTAAAAAAGGACGCAAAGGTGCGCTATAACGATGCACTGAAAACATATGTGACAAAATATTTTGGGCGTCCATTGGAAAAATTGAATGTAAGTGAACTGAAATCGTCATTTTATGTTCTTACATGACTCAAAATTTGTTTTATTTCCAGCAATTCTTCGAAGGTGTCCAGCAGAAGGTGCAACAAGGTGTTAAAGAAACGGAAATCAGTTATCAGATGGCCTACTCGAAGCAGGAACTTCGCAAAGTAATCGCACAGTACCCAGCGAGAGAGGTGAAAAAAGGTCTTGAACAACTTTATAAAAAAGTAGAGAAACATCTCTGTGAAGAGGAAAATCTACTGCAAGTAGTTTGGCGTGCAATGCAAGAAGAGTTTATCGCACAGTATAACTCACTGGAACTTTGGATACAGCGGTGTTACGCTGGAGCTATGATCACTCTCGATTTTACGATCAAAGATATTCTGGACTTCTTTTCGGAAATTGCGCGATCACACTAACAAGGGTTAAAGATTATGCATCGTTTTTACTCGTAGATTTACATAGCAGAATGCCGCAGAAACATACTATTCCAGTCCTGATGCCGACTAAATCATTAAGTTCTAATTTATAAGTAATCTCTACTTAATGTTGCACCTTATTATATTTTTAACGTTATATTTACACACCTTAGAATCTAGCGTAAACCGACAACTGTAAGTAATCGAACAAATAACTATAAGATGCATCCCACATGCTGGAACGCAACACACAATTAACAATTATTTTGCTTTATACTGGAATCAATTAAATTGTATAAAACTGTTCAACTGTTAAATAAATAGGATTATAGACATTTACTGTTAGTCGAACGTTTAATAGACGGGCCCATCGTCTAGATTGTCGTCCTCCTCGTTATATGCCTCCCCATTGTCAAAATAATTATTTCCGTAGTCGTTTTCGTCGTCCATCTCTTCATCTACTACATCCTCTTCCTGCTCGTCATCATCCTTATCATCCTCGGAATCACTATGCTTTTCCTTCTTGACCTCTGCGTCAAGAAAAGATTCTTTCTTCTCTAACGCACTTAGTTTAGCGTTAATGTCCACAACCTTAGAACGCTTAGCAGACTTTGTTTCGTCACCTGCATTACCAACAGGTTTACTTCGTTTGAATGTTGGCTTCAGTTCGGCAGGCATCATGCTCCAGATGAAACCTCCATCCTGTTTTCGTTTAGGGTCATTTTCAATTACATTCTAAAAGGTTCAGGATAATTACTTAAATGTTCAGGGCCAGATTAAGCACAACCTACAACAACTTTGTCCGAGTATCTCTCGACAGGACTTTTGGAACATTTCACAGTTGTATAATATGGAGATTCCCTTAGGTACGAAATGAAATCTTCCTTCCACAGGATTTTGTAGTCCCGATCGGGGTTTGACTATAACACAAATCTTCAAATTAGCATAAACTGTGGATGATGATGGAATATTATAAATGTACCTCCAAAGGAACTGGTTTTGATTGTAGTATTGGATAAAGTGGTGGCGGAGCCGCCGAGGACACGGTTTGCATTTCATTTCTTGTCACTCCCATCGATTGCAGCTGTTCCTGGGTTAGTGTGCCGGTAGATTTACCACGACCCCTTCCAGCCATTTTTGAATCAAATAGTAACTCTTACAATTCTCGTTTGAAATTGTCTTGAAATGTGTACTATGAACACGGTACGATAACTATAGTTTTTTGTAAGACTACTTGAGAACGTAATGAGATCTCGACCGACTTTAGACAATGCAATCCATTAACCAAAATTTGGCGACATGGATCACAAACCTCGCAAACGGCCTCAGCCTTCTGCCTGACAGTAGTGAATTACGGTTAAAAAAAAAACATATGTAAACAATGATAACTCCGACAAACTTCGACTAATCATTCAGGCAAGAGTGAACAATTTCTAGCGTGAACCAACAAAAGGGCGTAGGTATGTGTAGAATAAAACAACCGTTTCTCTCGATTTTTGATTCAAGCACTTTGATGTCAGATCCTTTCCAAACTGAAGAACCCAGATTGAGCTTGAGCTTGACCAACCGCACAATTCGTAGTTGCTTTTTCGTAATGGATCTAAGTTAGTGACGTTGCATAAAGAACCGCATATAGATGGCTATCTTCCATGCACAACAGTTCAGTAGCTTATGCTCTTTTGTACGATCGATAACGGCGCCGGCTGTGTCATTACGATCGGTTAGGGAGGAAAGGAAGGAAGTGTTACAATCATTTCTACCAGGAACCGAGTTTACCTCTGCATCTCTACCGGTGCAATGAAAAGGAAGGTATTTTGTTACTAAGGAGTATTTTATTTACTAAGGAGCGGCAATTATAATTGGCTGTGGAGGTGTATCAATTCATTTAACTGAGTGTCGGGTCTACACAATAAAATTTAATTGCCGAGAACTCAACAGCTGATAAATTCAGCGAAATATTTTGCAAGTTTTTGGCAGAATTTTTATGAACTTCGACAAACGAAATGTCTATATTTACTGGCTCTTTAATTATGCATGAGGAAAGGGTCAAGGGGGAGGCCTAACGTGAGAATAAATCTATCCGTAAAATTCTCTAAACTGACAAACCCAGATTGGTTGACATATTATAAATATTCTTTATGATATCCACCATTGAATTTCTTTATGTGAGTATAAGATATTTTTATCTTCACCAACGTACAATCAGGTACATAGTTGTATGTTAGTCTAATGATTATTTGAATAAAACCAATCAAAATCAAAGTTTCTAATCGAAGGATATTTCGAAATTGTTTATTCAAAAATATTTTTTAGTTTAGCTACGTTCAGTCACAGAGAATCGCCACAGTGAGTCGTAAAACAGAATTGGCTATTGAGATTACATGCTAATGTCCCTGAAAAAAGGCATAAAAATTATTGCAAACTCTCAGCGTTTTTATTGTTACGACATTGGAACGGAGTATAGGAATACACTATTTCATTTTTTCAAACAAATGTCTAGAGCTTGATGCGCTCAGTTTTGAATCCCCATTCAGCATGTGCTTCAAAATACGCTTCTCAAACGCTTCCTTGGACAAACCTGTAAGTGCTTCAATAAATTTATCCATCTCGGAACTGAATTGTTCTCTGCTTTGTGTTGTCAATCCCGGTACGCTACTCATCGTCGTCGTCGTCGGAGCTGTGGTATAATTCGCCACCGGAAATAACCTATGCCACTGCCGGTTCAAGAAGGGCGTATTTAATCCAAACGGAATAATACGAAGGCCTTTCACACCATTCAGATAAAAGTCACCGCTAAGCAGCGTTTTGTTATGCCTAGTAATAGCTGATCTCTGCGGAACAAATGTGAATGTCGTTACTAGGTGTATACAAAATAATGAAAAACGGTTATTTCATGTTTACTGACCTTCTCAAACCGTCTGAGCTTGTTGTGAACATAGCATGTCCAATATTGCTCACTTCCAACGAATTTCATACATTCCGGCGTATGCTGATCGTGTAAAGTGAGCTTCAGCTGTTTGAACATATCGCAACTGGCAATTTGGCTGGCAATTTTTAAAGCTGATGATAGAATTTTAACGCTCTCTTCGTGGTCGGGAATGTAGTGTAAATCACCGGAGGAGTATATAGACGGCACAAACCCAATCCACAAGTGACTGTTCGAGTTTGCTTTTCCTACCAGCATGTTTAATCTAGCATCTGGGGTGTGTGTTCCTCTATCACGAGTTTTATTAGTGTTCAAATATAGTTCAGTAGTCAGAAGAGTCGGATTTTTCTGCAGATTTTTTCTCCCTTTCGTGTATAGTACTGGAGCCAAGATCGGACTTCCGAAACTTACATCCAAAGGCATCCCTACCAAAAGATCAGCGAGCATTGTTTCCGAGATGATTGATGCAACTGATAAGTGTTTGTAGTCATTCGAGCAGCGCCCTGAAATAACCATCTCTTCGTTCACGTAGATGTATTGCTTTGAATTGTTCAGTTCGATTTCAATGCCCAGCATTGACGCAGCGGCTGTTTAAAACAGTTATTGAAAATGACGATTGAAAAACACGTATTTTTATCTTACCCGGATTGTATAATAATCGAATAATTCTCGCCCCGGTTAATAACTTCAAATTTGGATCTATAGCGAGTAAAGTTTGATGCTCGTCAAGCACAGTTCCACTGGTGTTCTTATACACAACACCAACTCGCAGTCCTGGCGATAGCGGATCAACAAACTGGAACTTCAGTTGGTGGGCACTTTCGGCAAACTTACTCGTCAATGACAAAACAAAAGGATCCGATTCAACGTTCGAAAGCTCCGTAATGCAATCACATTGGTTCGAATTCAGCACAAGAACCGTTTTAAGCGGTTCGCGCTGAGCAAGATGAAAACCCAAGCTCTGTGCCACATGATCACTTCCAATGATTATATAGTGATAGCTATCTTCCAGCGTAATTTGGGAGGACTTCTTCGTGAAAACTTCTTCAGCACTGAATAGAATCACATGAATTAACAGAATCCATTTGCTGTTCGTCATTGGGGCGATCTTTCGAACGGTATTCACTTGTGTTATATAGAACGAGTACGGAGCAACTGTGATGTTATTTCTGATAGAAACAATGTTTCTAGGTTCTGAGAGAGTGAAAAGGTTTATTTTGAAATGGTTTGTTTATACAAACTAAAAGAGGAGTCGTGATTCTACTATAAATTTATAATTGTGTTAGAACTAATGCAACTTGATGATGAACCTAAACTCTCGAGCAAGAGAAAAAATCCTCAAATGTTGAGTTTGAAGGTAAAAGCCTCAACGACAACATATAAATTCAATGTCAATGAGGCGTTGAAAGCATATGGAAAGGGATAGCTTAAACTAGCATTTCTCTACTGCAAACAAATGGCTTCAATTTGCATAGTTTACCCTTACACACGTAATACACACAGAATTGACTTCACCATGTCCCTCCCATGCTCTATTTCCCTCATCACGGTGAACATGAACAACCACTTTGAAGGTTCCACACAAGTGTGGAGTATTCTCCAGCGCTACGGTCATATCTGATTCGCGCATAATTCATTGCAGCAAGTGTGAAACAACGATATCCATGCACACGGCTTTCTTGTACGTGGTCATGGCCCGTGTCCAAACGGCAATTACAACGGGACGCTAATGTACGCCCCTGTAGAGCAACACACGCGACTCACCGGGCGGTTCGACCAAAACAATAGCGAAACGAAACGCGCCCAGAAAGCGGTCAGCTGGTCACTACTGGCCGCAAGCCATCAGTCACAGTGATCTACATAGACACACAACAAGTGCACTTTGTCGATGACCGATAACGACTCCCGCCGCGCCGGTTGGACTGAGGAGCACAGTTGCGTACATTTTTTTCGCGTTAAACATCTAATTTCGCGGTATGCTGCGTGGTTCTGCAGACATGAACGGCGCGTAATTGAACAATTTCGTCTCTCTGACGCGCCTGGAGGCTTGTAATGAAGCCGCAGCACAACATCAATCAGGCACAATTTATTAAACACGCTTGGCTGGGTGGTTAACAGGTGGGGGAGGGGCCGCATGCAGCTGGTTGTTTATTAGTTTATGTGGTTTTGTATGTTGATTACCTATGTTTGGGGAGACGGCGTGAGTATAATTGGTGTTATTTTATTCCTAATTCAAAATATCAACTGCATTTGCAACAATGTCCTAAGAGTTACTATTCGGGAAACTCAATTCCATAAGCTGACAGAAATGCAACTAAAATTGTCACTATATATACTAACGACGTTGAAGAACCGGCATGACAGTAAAACAAAGATGCATACTAACTAATTATTATTTCATTGTAGGAGACAGAACAATCACCGGGACGATATTTGGAACTTCCTGAGTTGCTCATATTTCAAACTAAAGCTCCTGAACTGAACGGCTGTTATTAATGAACGATAATCCATTTGGACAGCAAATGCCAGTCTTGTTCTCACGGTTCACGTAAAAATTTTAAGATCTTAACACTTAATGATCAAGCATCTTTCAAAAAGCAATCTCATAATTAAAAATGAAGTTATATCAATCATTAAGCTGCAGAATCCAAACAAAGAACATGCAAATTTGTTAAGATATATAATAAAGTTGCCATTACATTAGATAAATCAAAATTTTGAATGATCCCTTGTTACGCGCTAGCCAAGCAAACAGAGGAAGCAAAGACCAAACGACTTTTGCTTTGGTAGAATAGTTCAGCACCTTTTAACTGCGAATAAACGATTCGTGAAACCGGTTGGTTCTATAAACTCGGAGAAGCGTAAGTATATTACCAATGCGCAGTTATTTGATGAATACTATGCCTTATGAAACAAGACTTTACGACGTAAAGCTGATCAGTGACTATCATGGGAATTAAAATTAACCCTTTCCCGCTCATACTACAGTTGACAGTAATTTTAGTTAGTCTACGAAGTGTTCAGCTTGAATTTTCTCGTGAAGCTATAAATTTCAATGATAAACCTTGTGAGCGGGAGAGGGTTAAGTTACAATTTCGGGCCGGTCCGATTTAATTTCGATGCGGTTCAGTTTCAACCTCTGGGAACAAAAGTGGCTAGTTATTATGAAGCGCTGCGTTGGTTAAGAAGCCAACATACTGTCTTAAACGAATAATCGAAACAGTTGGATGTATCAAATAAACAAACTTTTTTGCACAGTATTGTCACTTAATTTGAGTAGACTAAAAATAACTAAAGTCGAGAAAAAAAATACACTAAAGTTTTTTTTCCGCGTAGAAAAATCACGTTAATTCTGGAATCTGCGTAAAAAACCGCGTAAATTCCGAAGTCCGTGTAAACGAAACTTCATTCGCTAAAGGTTTTTAATCATTTCTGCTAAATACTTGCAAAAAAGAATCTAGATGTGTTATTTACACTTGCGAATCGAGAAGAGAATAAAAAAAATATATATAAAAAAGTTAGTCCGAATCATTTGTTTTCATGTTATTCCTGGAAAACTAACCACGGATAATCCCTTTTTTTTTGGAATTTGCCTCCATCGTAAAAATTTTTTTCAAGGTTAATTTTTTTCTGGGGAAGGTTTTGGTCATGCATCAATTTTGGTCATACTGGTATTCCATTATAATTGGTTAAAAGGCATGGTTAATTATTGGGTTGGGGAAAAAGAAGTATCATATTTTGTCAGTAGATGGCAACACTTAAACATACACGCAAAAGTTGGATGGTGCGAAACCAGTACAAAATTGTGCGTTTTAGCGCAATAGTTGATGTAATTCGGAACCAGTACAATGATGGCGTGTTGGGCATAACGCAATTAATGCTCTAGCGTTTCTCCAATGTATTTGGCAGCTCCAAAATACTACACCTAAACAGTTTCAACTGGTATCGAGCAGCATTGCAAAGCGAGCGAGAAGCAAAACCATTCTCCTCCTTTCTGCTTGAGAACGAGACATATGCTACGCTTTTCAAGTCTTTTGCACACACGCTTTCGAGATACTTTTTCTTCTTCATGCATTCCTCTGAATAGCAGCAAGCACGCACCGACAGTATGAGTTAGACTAACAACACTATGGCATCAAGTATGTACAGCACGGGTGTCTTGCTCATTTCGTGAAGCAACGAAGTTTCGCCTTGCGCGTCGCAATCCGAACCGAAAGAGAAGCGAAAGAGCAACCTGCAAATTGTATGTGATGTGTCTAGTCTAGTCACTAATACACTCGACGTGAGAAATAAAGTGTCGGTATATGATACATATTCTGATTTCATTCTATGTCAATGTATTCGCAGTACAACTGTTGCGTTATGCGTTTCACACATTTATTGTGCGATTTCTGTGCAACATTTGTGCGAATCGGGAAGACACAATGATTGTACAAGACTTCAACTTTTGCGTGTAAGAAGGACTTATTTTGTCAAGAGGAAGGAGTCTTATCGAACCTCGTTCCTTCTACCAACACCGCGTCACAATCACAATTTCCTGAAGAGGGACTCAATGCTTCACCTTTGGTCAGGTTTATTATGAGTAGGACTTATATTTTTGTCAAGAGGAAGGAGTCTTATCGAAAACTCGTTCCTCCAGCCAAGACCGCGTCATAATTACAATTACCTGAAGAGAACTATTATACGTTACTCAGAACAGTTTTATTTTAAGAGGGACTTTTTTTGTTAGGATGAAAGTCAGCAAGGGTACCTACTATAGATTTCAGCTTGAAGGAAGGGTATGTAGTGGAGAGCCTAAGAATGAACCCATGTTAAAGTCCTTTGACAACCAAATGGCCTGATTCTACTAAGATTCGAACCCACGACCACTCGCTTATCAAAGCGGACTCTGTAACCTTCCGCCTACGAAGCTCTCATCAACTTGTCTACTATTTCCGATTTGTATTCCTGGTACACTTCATGGTTCATGCATTTACGTTAAACACCATTTTCCAGTTTAACGCCGAGGATTGAGCGCATGATTCTACGCTTAAAAACACCAAAAGGTCGCCGACCAGCCTTTTCAGTGTCCATATTTCGTAGCCATAGAAGGCCACCGGAATCCATGGTCACAAATGTACTCAGGTGAATAAATTCGTCGACTACTTCAAAAGATTCTTCATCCATCACCACCGCAACACCAACATCCGACGGTCTACCACGCTCTCTACCAGCCAGAAAGACCTTAGTTTCGGCAGTGTTTATGACAAGCCCTTTTGAGAGGTCCAAAGGCCTCTTTTACCGCTTTACGATTATTATAAAAGATGTCGATATCGTCTGACAGGCACAGATTTACCAAAACTCACTCTCCCGAAAGAAGACCGAAAGGTTTCATTAGAAGAGCGGGGATTAACACGAGTGGCACGATACTCTAAAAGTCAGTTCAACTGTTTGGTTCCGCTGACGATATCGATATTGTGGCTCGGACCTTTGTGAAGATGACGGATACGTACATCGGATTAAGAGCCTAAGCCAAACTGATTGAACTGGTCATCAATGCATCGAAGACGAAGTACATGACAGTACTCCCACCTCGAGTTCAAGTTGGTGGTGATGAGATCGAGATGGCGACGAGTCCGTCTACCTGGGCTCACTGGGAACTGCCGACAACGATATTAGCAGAAAAATTCATAAACGTATTATGGTAGGGAATCGTACATACTCTGTTCTCCGGAAGACGCTCCGACAGAGTAGAATTCGCCGCCGTACCAAAATAAGCTTGGTTTTTAAACCAATTTGTCAGGAACGAGACGGAGAGGTGCACAGCGGGCAAGGTGGATCGATGAGGTGGAAGATGACCTACGGACCATACGCAGACTGCGGTGCCGCTTCTCTGCACGCCAGTATAGCACCTTCCAATGCGATGTTGAACTTGACAGCCCATCACCCTTCAAACCATGTAACGTCATGAAAGCGTCCAATGTCTGTCCGACTACGCTGGCGCTTGATGTGGAACCATCAAGAGTGTCTTGGATCAGTCTTATTAATTTTGTTGGAAAACCATGCTCCCGCATTATCTGCCGTACGCTGCCCTGAAGTCTCTGAAAAGTCTGCAAGCTGTGTTGTATAAATTTATCGAGAATTTGTCGCAAGACTTACATCTGGTCCGTGATAGAGAGTCCGCCTCGAAAACCATATTGGAAATTCGCCAACAAAGGTTTACTGCAACTGCCTAAGTCTATGGAACAGAATGCGGTAGAGAGTTTTGTACACGGTATTGAGAAGATTTCTGCCTCAGTAGTTACTACAAGCCAGGCGGTGGCCTTTTTTGTAGATCGGGCATACGAGACTCTCCAACCAGTCCAAGGGCAATTCTTTATTAGCCCACATTTTCAGTATGATCCGATAAATGGCACAATACAGTTGTTCGTTCCCGACTCAGAAAAGCTGGGTGAGAATGCCGTGCTACCCAGCTACCTTGCAGTTCTTAAGCTTTTTAACTGCTTTCTTCACCTCGTCCATGTTTGGTGGATCCACAGCTTGTCCATCGTTTTCAAGGTCAATCCTGCTCCTTTCGACGTCTCTGTCTTCCTAACTGTTCAACAGGACACTAAAATGTTGTTTTTAACACCTGGCTACCTCTGATTCATCGGTAAACAGATTCAACGTTTTTTCAACGAAGGAATCTATTTTCATTGGCTTTACCTGCTCTATATCTCCCTACGCTCTTACATGTCACAGCCGTAGCCAACGTGTGACTCTTTTCATACGAAGCTCTCAGTGTTTCTGTATTCAGCGACAGGGGCCGCGGAGCTGAAAAGGTAGGGAACCACTGCTCCAAACAAAAGAAAAGAAAAGTTGTATCTTAGTTATTTGCTACGCAAAACAGAAGTTTTTGACAACAGTTTCAATATTTGTTATTAGAAGATAAGAACTGTTTCCTGTCCCATGACCAGACTGGAAAAAAGTACATTTGCTGTGGATTGTAACAATACGTGACAGCAACCGCTCCCGAAGACTCGTACACACTGCTGTAATCTCTTGCTTCTTGTCGTAAGCTCGGCACGAACGCTTTTGGCAAGAAACCGCACCACGCAATATATGCTGCTATTTTTTTGTTAAACAAAATATTCTTAACATTTGATTTGGTCAAATTAATCGATCAATTAAAATACTGTTTAGGAGCTGGTGCTGGCGAAACTAGTTTTTGCTTCAGTAGTACAAAAAAGAATCTGAAGCTTAGTAAGACACTAAGTTATTGGGCTGAATGGTAGCAAACATTATAGTCATTTGGAAAAATAAATGAAAAATATAACATTATATTTATATTACTATTCTAAGTTACTAACTTACGCTGGGATAAAATACCACCGGATTGCCTGCGGGCCTCGTGCGATGCGTTACTCGATCGTCTGCGGCGAGTGGTCAAACTCAAGGGTGAACAAGTTGAACTTGACCCGTAAGTTTTAGAAAAGTGATATGTTTTCAAGTGAAATTGAAAGAATTTCAATTAAAATGTAGCACTTCAATTGCCGGGCCCTGTAGTTTCACTTCGATTTTACAATGTTCTGTTTATCAGTAATAAATTTTGAGGTTTTACCAATTGAAACTGTTATCTAAATTTGGGCTTCTTCATGAAATAAACACGAAATTCTCTTAATCCGAAACTTGTATAAAACAAATTCCTCATGAAAGAGAAGGACAACAAGAGGGAGAGCGAAAGAGAGAGCATTGGATATTATATTTCAATACATTTGCAAAATTATGTATGCAAAATACACTTAAACTGCGACAAAGTGCGTTCTGACGCAACAGCAGAATAAACTAAATGTTCAGCGTCGGAAAAATAGTTTGCTCGTATTTGACAAAAAATGCAACGCTCCAACCGCTTAAGCTGGCCACAGCTGGTCACTGATGCGCAACTGGCCAGTGTCTGACAATCCCAACCCGGTAAAAGCATCGATTCAACGCCTCAGCGGCCAGTGACTTCGATGAATCGTTTTTCGTATTAAGCGTTCCGATAATTACAAATATCCTTCGACGTATACAAGTGTAGGTTCTAATATTTGATTCAATGAAATAAGAATACAATTAAACAAAAATGTTATTCGATTGTCATCCAAGATTGAAAAGTAACATACAATAACTGGAGTTAATCAATGTATTGCTTTCGAATTGTTGGAACTCAATTAAAACAGGAAAGGCACATGGTCATCCGGAGCCTACAATTTTCATTTCAATTTAGCCCCTGCCGTTCGCCCCTCTCCCTCTACATGATTTTGCAGAGATTTGTGTGATGCACAAATTCGATCGCGTGGCTTAATGAAAGAAAAAAAAAAAACACAAATCGAGCCCACTTCATTTGGCTTGACTGCCACATTCTTACCTTTGCTCGTCGTTGAGTCCACCAGCTCTGTTGCTCCCCGCCTGATTATGACGGTACGCCTGCATATCTACCTGCAAGCAAACTTTAGCCTGCGGGCCAGTCAAACATTGCCTGTCCACCCAAGCCGACAGACGTACGGTCAGTCCGGTCTGGAGGCGCGATTGTAATGTGAGCAATTTTCGAAGACAGTGGCTCAAACCGTTGGTAAACGCTACCGCGAGCAGTGTGACCGTGTACGAGCAGACCATCGTGAGGAAAGAAGTTTTTTTTGCGAGTTGAATTTTATGATTTGTGGAAAGCAAACACGTTAGATGGAGAGTGGCATTTTTGAAAGCGAGGCTGTGATTTCAAACATAAAGAAGGTGATACACAAAAAAGTGCTTAGCGAATATTGCTGGAATCCGTTAAAACCAGTTGTGTTTGAGGTTAAGTGTTCTCTTGCCCCAGTTTAGATTTTGAAAAACTTACAACAGAATAAGTTTGAAAGACGAGCTCAAAATGATGGGCAAAACTAATCCTTTGAATGTCGTACTGATCGGACTGTTGTTGGAATTGTGTAGTTTTCGAATGTTCGTGAATGGATTTTTAAATTTTAGTTCTGTGTTAGGTATTAATTTTGGAATAGCTGATTTGTTTGAAATAAACTACGGACAGCCTGCTTTAAGACCGGCTTATGACTATGTGATTGTTGGCGCTGGCCCGGCAGGATGTGTTTTAGCAAACCGACTCTCTGAAGACCCCTACAGGACAGTGCTGCTTCTTGAGCTTGGAAAAGGCGAGATTCCGATAATCACGGACCCACCCTTACTTGGACCTACGTTGGCTTCCACTGACTATAACTTCGGATACCAAACTGAGGTCCAAAAATATGGTTGTCAAGGTATGCGTGGTAAACGGTGCAGTTGGGCACACGGACGAGGAGTTGGCGGATCTTCAATCATAAACAATGTGATTTATACCAGAGGTAACAAACGAGATTACGACAGCTGGGCACAAGCCGGAAACCCTGGCTGGAGTTGGAATGAGATCTTGCCTTACTATCGGAAGCTAGAGCGATCGAACATACGAGACTTTGGGAATAATGGCTACCATGGCAAAGATGGACCGTTGTCAGTGGAAGATTGTCCGTTCAGGTGAGTGGGATAAGCTTTCGATGTCAACCGATTGTGTAACAAGGCACGCGGCAGATATTTTTATTAATGTTTCGGTCGTTCGGGAGCTTAGTTGATGGTAATGAAACTGGATCAGTGTTGCGTAAAAGACGTGTTGTTCGAATACCAGTTTATACCTGCTTCAATTGGCGCCAGACCGGCAGCTTCCAAATAATCTCAAAAGTTTGGCTCTGAGGTGAACTTGTAAATTTAAGGAGTTGCGCAATAACACATACGTATCGAATGCAAGATTTGTTAGTGACAAAGCGTGACTGATTGTTTAGGAACATCAATCTTGATCAAATCTGTAGAGGGCCAATGCATTTCAGTGACGTTTTCATTTTTTTTTATTCTTTGTGTGACGAAAAATTGGTGTCATTTATTTTAAATTTTGAAAACACATTATTTTTCACATTTGACATCAAGTTCAAAATAACACGTAAAACAAATTTATAAAAGAGTGTTCTCTTTGCAAGACACTTGAAATTGACATTTAAAAAGGCTTCGCAAATAATTTCTACGCAAAAGATGTAAAATCAGAGCTGTCATACCAATTTCAACAAAGTCAATGAATTTATCTTCTCGACATCAAACTTATTCGATAACCATTTGGAATTACTTCTTTTAAAACGAGCTGCTCGAAAAAGGTGATAATTAGACAGTAAGCTTCACTCCGCGTTTTGTTCACGGGAACTGTTAATTGGTAGGGAAACATTTATATTAATTTGCATCGTAGGTTAGTCACTGTAAATTTTAATCGCGTGCTTAACGTCACATTGTAAATCAAATTGTTTAAATTGGTAATTGCCTTATATTTACCTTTTTTTAATTTCATAAGTTTGTTAGTTCAACAGCTATGATTTGCCAGTTTTCATACTTTCTCTACAAATCAGTAAAAGCTTCGAAACCTGGTATTCTTCAAATCAGATAAAGTCTTTCTTTTCGAAGTTTGAAATTAGAAAAAAAAAGTTCAGAAAAATTTATAGACTTGCGATGAGAAAGACTTTTGATGAACAAAAGATTTTCTTAAATGAATGTAATCAACGAAGTACCATGACTGAATTTAAATGCTATTGTAGCAATCACACTTGCAAAACATGGATCAACTCAGGCCAAAACGAAAGAGTTATGAATAATTTAAATGTTGGCAATTTCCCGTAGAATTGCTCTTTGTGTTTTCACTTACAAGCTTTCGGTAATACGCTGAGTCAAAGTGTAAGTTTGTATGTAACGTTCAAAGATCTTTTCTCCAGCAATTAAATAACGAGGCGATCAAACAGAAATTGTCTGCCAATAAACAAATTTGTTTTGATGTGATACTGTCAGACCGAATCATGACATATGGCAACACAACACTATGCAGAATGAATTTTAAAGCAGGTTCATACCAAATGAATCCAGTGTCTGAGATCGTTAGCTTGAATAAGCAGGGTTTCGTTATTTGTTTCTTCTTCTTTCCTTTTGTACTATTTTTCTATTCTTTAACGCATTAATCATGTATTCATCTATCACTTCTTGAACACCGATACTATTCGGATTTTTTTTATTTTATTTTTATTAATTATCCGTATTTGTTTTCAATCTTTGTGCTCTAATGTTGACCAACATTATATGTAAATTTAATTAACAGTATAGATACCCAAAAACACATTCAATACATCGTTCCTAGAGACTAACTGGCAGGTCAAAAGTGTTATCATAAAACTTTCACAATAATAAAATAACAAAATCACAAATTTATCCATTTCCCTTTTACTTCCAGAACTGAAATAGCTGGAGCCTTCGTAAAAAGTGCCCAACGGCTTGGCTATCCCTATCTGGATTATAACGCCGGGGATCTCATCGGAGTGTCGTATCTGCAGGCACACACCCTGCGTGGGCACCGTGCCACCGGCGGCAACGCATATCTGAAGGACATCGTCAATCGACCGAACCTGCACATCATGACTCGCTCCTGGGTTACCAAGGTTCTGATAGAACCGCGTAGGTTTGTACTTAGTATGGTTGTTAACAATGATACCGATGCTTTGCTTTAACACTTTCAGATAGCAAAGTGGCCAAAGGGGTGCAGTTCGTGAATGGAAAGAAAACCTTCACGGTTAAAGCGACCCGGGAAGTTATTCTTTCGGCAGGAGCTTTTGAAAGTGCCAAGTTACTCATGCTGTCCGGAGTGGGACCCGCAAAACACCTTCAGAAGCATAATATTAAAGTGATTCAGAATCTTCCAGTCGGTAAGCAGGTGACAGAGCACGGCGGAGTCTACGGACCAGTGTTTATCGTGCATAACGATCCGGATGGGTACACTAGTTTGGAGAACGTGACCACAATTCGAGAGTATTTGCAATTTATGAAGGGCCAGGGACCTCTGACGACAAATTCCGTGGAAAGTTTGCTATATGTGAAGTCACCAGTGGCGGAGGACCCCGATCCTGGACTGCCAGATGTCGAAGTAATGCAAGCATTCGTCTCGTTCGGATTCGATACTTCTCCATCAGTGAAATTTGCCTATCAGCTATCGGATGAATTGGATCAAGCGTACTTCCGTCCTCTGGCGAATAAGAGAACATTTATGTATCTACCAATGTTATTGAAAGCACGGGCCAGAGGACAGGTACGGTTAAAGTCAACAAACCCTTTCCATCATCCTGAGTTTAAATATCAGTACTTTGAAGATGAAAGAGACGTGGATGCATTGGTGTATGCGATTCTTCAAGTCATAAAAATAACCTCACAACAACCGTTTGAGAAACTAGGAGTGGAATTGTATAAAAATAAGGTCCCTGGTTGCAAGCACCATAAGTTCAACACATTGGAATATTGGCGGTGTCATGTCAGAACAGTGACCGCAACTTTTCAACATCAGGTAGGTTCGCTTGTACCCTGGTCGATACAACTAATATAATAGTGCATTTATTTCAGGTTGCGACTTGCAAAATGGGACCAGCTAGTGATCCGCAAGCAGTGGTTGATCATCGACTCCGTGTGCATGGTATTAAACGACTTCGAGTAGCCGACATCGGCATCATTCCTGATTCACCTACCGGCCACACCAGTGCTCATAGTTTTTTGATTGGTGAGAAGGCCGCGGATTTGATCAAGCAGGATAACTATCGATAAGGCTGTCGAATGAAGTCGTTATAGACTTTTTCGAAAGTTTTTAGTATGTATATAAATAAGATAAAATAAAAAATAATTAGAAAAAAATCAACAATTTATTTTGAGGATATTTACTGTTACAGGCAATTAAAAAAACTACAAACATTTTTTCTGCAGGTTCGATGTTTTGACCTGATTTTCACAAATGGACTACGCTACTTCGAACATCGACAACAACGCTACGCATTTTACACCGTTCACGCATATCAAAACAAATGTCCGTACCGTAATGAACACCGCGGCACGCTTCAGCAAACGGCCGGCTAATATCGAACATGCATTGTGGCCTCAAACTGTAAGTTCTTTCAACACTGATCCACTTTTATGATGCGGTGTTATGGGTTGAGTACGTAAAAAAAGTATACAATGCTATTCGAATAGCGTCGTGCATAATCAACTTTGATTAAAGTCCGTTGTCACTTTTAACCATATCTGCTCCTTTCTCCCCAATCATATACGCTATTGCGGCCGTGTGAGCTGTAGGAGGTGCTGGAGCTATTCCAGCATCGGCAACGCGAAGTCGGTTCACTCCATGCACTCGCAATCGAGAGTCGACAACCGCCGCAGGGTCCGATGAGGGCCCCATTCTACAAGTACCGACCTGAAAAAAATGGTTCAATTCAATTCTATTTTCAGTGTAATTCAAACTGCTGCTCTCACATAATGATGGTATGTCGCTGTTAAAACCCGGACATAACAACGCCAATACTGGTCAGAATTGAACTCAAATTGCTCACAGCCTGGCACCTTTTTGGAGTACAATCTAACGCCGAGGTCGGTGAAAGGTTTTTGGCTGGTAATGTTAATTGCTACTTTGATTCCGTAAACTAGCGCATCCAGATCACGTTCGTCTTCAAAATATTGATAATTAAAAACTGGGTGATCGTATGGGTTAGAAGATTTTAGCTTTAACGATCCTTTAGTACGAGTATGCATCAACACGGGAAGATACATGAAAGCGCGGACGTTGAAGAGTGGTCTAAAAAACGATTCGAGCACTCGTTTATCCAGTCGGAAAAAGTCCTGTACCCCTGGAGTAGGGTCATCTCCAACTTGAATGGCTATTTGGCACAATTCTACGTCTGGCCAATCGGGATCCGCAGGATACGGAGAAAAAGGAGTTTTTATATATGCTAACCCTTCAGCAAGGGCCGACGTGAATGGACCTTTACTAAATAAATATTTAATCACGTTTGGTACATTGATCAGAGCTTCAATGTTGATGTTTTCATCGATCGTTCTATCGACGGTGAAAACCGGTCCAATTGCACCCGGGTGTTCGTACAGAGTTTCTCCGACAGGCAAATCTTGAATAACATCCACTCCCATATCGCGTAAATGCTCTTTAGGACCAATGCCAGATAACATTAGTAGTTTAGCACTTTCGAATGTACCAGCAGATAGTATTACTTCTCGCTTCGCCTTCACTTTGAATGTTTTCTTATTCCTTGTGTATTGAACACCATTCGCAGTTTTTGTATTCGCATCAATCAAGACCTTAGTCGCCCAAGCTCTTGTTAAAACATGTAAATTCTTTCGTTTTCGAATAGGATTCAAAAGGGCCCGAGCTGCCGTCCATCTTAACCCGCGCCGTGAAGTGTATTGTGTGTATGACACTCCAATTTGATCTCTACTATTATAATCAATATAAGGCAATCCGACCCGTTGAGCACTGCTAATGTAAGCCGATACCAATGGAGTCTGATAAGGCGAATGCTCTACCGCTAAATATCCACCCTTGCCGTGAAATCCGTTGTATTGGAAATCCCGCAAATTCGCATCTTCAGCTTTTATAAAATACGGAAGAACATCGTTATAACTCCAACCTGGATTTCCGGATGCGTTCCATGAGTCAAAATCTCTAAAGTTGCCTCGAGTATAAATCATATTATTGATGATGCTTGAACCGCCAAGACCTCGACCATAATGCCACGGACATCGTTTATCTTCCATTCCCAAACAAGCTCCAGCTTGGGGCTCAGTCACATATCCAAAGTTATAATCCGTGCTGGGTTGGTAGAAAGAAAGTATTGGAATATCTTGAGTCAACAGAATTTCCGCTTTGCCAAGTTCCAACAATAGTACATTTACGCTAGGATTTTCCGACAGGCGATTCGCCATAACACATCCGGCGGGACCTGCTCCGATGATAATGAAATCATAGGATTTTCGTATCTTTGGATTCGGGTCTCCATAATCTAGTCCCCAAACACTGCTAAAATCAACGTAGTCTCCTAGTGTGGCATTTCCATCCTTTCCTAAGCTGGTCAAAATCTTGACAACTTCGTTGTAACTTTGATGAACTAGCGCAAAAAACACTAAAAGTTTGAAAGAATTGAACCGTGTCATAACTTATAACCGCACTCATGCAATTTAACAATCAAACTGAAATGCAACTCAATCTAATCCGTGCGTGCCTACCTACTAGCATAGAAACCGACGTTAGGTGTCCTTCAGACGCGATCGGTAGCTGTAAGCGGCGCGATGCAAAGGGGGTTGTTGTCATTAGTTCAACGGTTTGCCACTTTCAGCACAGAATACAACAATGTATAGTGTTCTTTGTCTAGCTTAGAGTGAAGTAATCAAAGCAGGAAGTTTCGACTCGGCATAGCTATGATATGAATATGATCGAACAACTTTCAAAAAGTGAAAATTGGTCCGAGGATTGGATTAACTGGAAAATTTCACACAACTTTGATTCTCAATTCATTCAGGTAGAAGATTTGCATCCCATCCGCTATAAAGTTCAGTTTAATAGTCAAGGCCTTTATTACGTTGTCATAAGTCTTCCTTTGTCTAATTGATAGAGAGAACCATGCAACCACAAACATTCTTCAATCTCGTGGTAAGTTGGGCATTCCACGAGTGACGCAAAAAGATATACCCACAGCCTATCGAAATTTACAATTAAATCTACTAATCGTCCATAAAAAATATGCGTAAGCGACACCTAGTGGCAAGCACGTGAACTGTTATGATGAACGCCTTCTATTTTGTATGGAGAAGGTGTCATTACGTCGTGTGTGT
Source organism: Wyeomyia smithii (assembly GCF_029784165.1). Taxonomy (NCBI): domain Eukaryota; kingdom Metazoa; phylum Arthropoda; class Insecta; order Diptera; family Culicidae; genus Wyeomyia; species Wyeomyia smithii. Next base: position 279,466,782 of record NC_073695.1, read on the forward strand.
AACTGGGCCTTGAGAAGCAATCATTTCGAGCCAGACAAATCGAAACTGTGTAAACTTTAAAAGTTGTTTAACAGTTTAACCTTTGTAATTATAATCACATTATTTATGAAGCAAAGTTCTGATCTTTTGGCCGTTTTAGCTCTCGAAAGCCATATTTGTCATCTTTACAGAACAGCTAAAACATGAAGAATCGATTGAAAAATGACCGAGTTAAAAACAAAAATGTCAAATAGGATGTCGCTGTCGCAGATCTAATACCTAGTTGGTGTAGAAGGTGATGGAGCAACTAGCGTACACAGCAAGTGTTCAAGCTCTTCCGCTTCCGAAAGATCCGCTAACAGGAATGTCAGTTGAGAAGTTCTCCGTCTCGATGACGACTGGGTAGAATCCTCCATACAGAGGTCCCGGGTAATCGGCATGAACCCGCTGCCAAGGAGCTGTAGTCGGATACCGCGACACTCGTTCCGCTTTTGGCGAAGACCACGCTACGAATGTGCAGTCCAGTACTTCACGAAGCTAACGATCTCCTCGTCCAGCCACGGCCAATACAGGAAGCTTCGTGCGATCACCATCATTCGTTGTACGTCTGGATGGCTTTTATAGAGTTGAGTAAAGCACCTTCGAAAGATCGGAATTACCTGTCTGACCCCAAGCATAATGCCTTCTTGAACGACTGGCATAGCTTCTTGACGATCGTTGTACCGAGCCTTTAATTTCCGACCTTGATTTAGGTCAGCCATCGCGGATGAAACGAAGAACTAAGTGGCATTTGGTTAGTACTATCGACCGCTACTGACCACAAGTTTTCCTCCAGAGTGGTGCATGCGATGATCACGTCCCATCCGACTTGGTGTGCTGGTCAACGAGGCAGAACACTACGTCAGCGTTACCAAGTTTGTCGGTCAGAACATACTCAATGGAGAAAAAGAGTAGCGACAGTTCCCACCGCTTGGTCGATTGGCCAAAAACCTTAGCAGTGGTTGATGATCGATTTGTAGGTGGAACCGACTCCCGAAGATAAATTTAAGAAATTAGCGCTATTCAACCTGTGTAAGCGCTTGAGATGCATGCTGGATCAAAGTGATCGTGACCATTTGGGTACTTGTGGCTGATGGTTGCCCCAATACCAATGGAGGAGGCATACACCAAGACGACTATTTCTTGCCTCGGGTCATAACGTGCTAGAAGAAGCTCCAACGACAGTATTTCTTCAAAATTGTTGAGCATTTGCTGGCATTCGCGCGTCCGTACGAACGCCGTTGGGTTTTTCAAGAGCTCATCTAGCGGGAATCCGAGTAGTGATTATTGGCTCCCAGGAAGGAGCGTACTCTCGTGATGTCCTTTGGCGGCGGTAGTCTCCGGCCATAATGTGAATAATGTGAATCCGAGATTGCGCTGATATCGTCCTGGTAGTCTGCGGTACAGCTGCTGGAATGCGCCCGGAGCAGTTTTAACACCGGAGAGCAACCTCGTCCACTTCTATTTGAAAGAAAGCGTCCAATCAGTCAATCTGACTGAACACAGTGCGATTGGAAAGCTTTGAGGTGATGTCTTGCGGTAGCGGAAGGGGATACTGATGTGGCTGGAGCCGGTCATTCAATCCGGTCGAATAATCCCTACAGATGCGAACGCTACCCCTCGCTTTATGCACCACGACTATTGGAGCTGCCCACTCGGAAAAATCGACTGGTGAAATGACCTGCAGGCTTCATTGACTGTCGGCAGCAAATCTTGGTACGAAAAATGGGCTTGTACTACTCCACCAGCAAAAGTTGGACCTTAGTTTTAGTGAAAAGTCCCAGTTTCGAATACGCCCTTCTGCAGGGAAGCTTTACCTATACAGTATATGGTATCAGTATACTGCCTATATTCGCATATCAGTCCCATCTGGAAAATCATCGAGTTGAGAAAACAGCGCTTGAAGATATTTTTCTTGTTTTGGGCATTTCAGCTGTTTGGGGTGGGTTATTCCTATTTTTACGACATAATGTAATGAAACAGACCTTAATCATAACTTCTTCATTAAAGAATTGCCTTTTTCGTGACAATTACAATGTAAAATAAGGATCGAGTAGCAAAATAATCGCATACCAGTCTCACTTTCAACCGCTCGGTGTAGGAGTAGTCATATTTTTCTCAAGTATTTTGAATATGGGCATACGTTTATGGCCGCAGACAGCTTCTAAATATGCTGCATGGAGAATGACGGAGACGTCCACCCTTTACTTACCCCGACTTTAAGGTCGTCGTTGAAAAAGCAAAACATGAGGTTGAAGTCTTGGATATGCTACTGAATAATTTCCTTTCTTACGTCTTCAGTGTTTTCAAATTACGTGTAATACGTACTATTCCGCATTAGCCCGTGCATTTAGCAAATTGGAAAAGTGGTATTGAGAGAGGGAAGTTTCTAATTTCATTACAACAATGACTTGACGGAAGACGACGGCGATGAAAAGACGTGCAAGCTGTTTTTCGCTAAGCAACTAAAAACGATTTCTTCTGAGTTCTGACAATATCAACTTGAATGATCATTTAAAGTGAGCAGGTCATCCACAGAAAATAAACCCCTTACAGAAAACAGCATTGCTCAAGGCTATTATCCCTCTGATTGACGAAACCAATAACTTTTCGGGAACGAACTTTCAAAAAAAGTCGCAGTTTCAGTGTCTACTTAAAATTTACTTTTGTATAGAATTTATTTTGAACAACCTTGCATTTATTAATTATTTGATGAATTTTTAACAGTAAAAAGCCTGAAAAACAGCACCAGATATTTGTTATATGGATTGAATTAAAAAATATGACCAAACTCAGGAAAAACATTTGGTGGGACTGATATGCGATTATTTTTAAGATGGGACAATTTGACCTCACATTTTTTTCTGACTTTTTCAAACAAAACATACTTTTTTGTTTCCTCAATCGATAGTAGAGCAAGGAATAGATGGAATCTGATATTTAACTCAAAAACGATGAAAATCCATATGGGACTGATTTGCGATTATGGGCAGTATAGGCGTACCAACGTAGTTGCAAAAGTTATCCATCGGTAATGACTAGACCACAAACTTTTGATGAGATACAGCCACACGATACATAATCTTCCGTCGATTGCAGTGACGCTTTTTAACGTCCAACGTCCCGCGGGCCGAATAGTCCCTTTAATTTCAACACCGTCTCATTAAAACTGAAATCTCTTTGAGTCTTAGGTAAAATGTAACTGACGTACTTATAGTCTGTAGTGCTCGTTTGTCCTCAGCGTCTTTCTCGAAAAAGATCTTCGTATCTGGCATACCATTTGACAAAGGTAATTTGGTTTTCTTGATCGTACTGGAACTCTCGGATATTTCCGATCAACGAGTCCAGAACCACCTCCGGATTGGGAGGTATGGTCACTTTCATTGCTGCTGCATGAAACCGTGTACTGCTGAGCGAACTGTTGCTGCAGCTGAAGGAATTGATTGGTGACGGCCTGTTGTGAGCTGTTGCAAAATCTACATGATGATAGCATCCGTTCGTTGCTGTTGGGTCAGGGAACAGGCTGTTGCTGCTACACATTGTGCTGACAAGGTGGATTTATTCCAGGTGGCACACTTGGTTGTGGCACTGGATCCGTCATGGAGCTGTAGAAGCAAAACAATTAAGATTCTCGTGAATTTAACGAGATCACTACCGAGAATCATCGCCACTTTTATATCCGTGTGACGAGGTAATTAAACGGGTAAATATATTTGATTACGGTAGAAAGTAAAACAAAACTTATCAAATAATTAATTATGTTTTGGTGAAATTAGTACTTACTTACTTTTACTTACTTTGTTGGCTAACGGACCGTTTGCCGGTCTAGGGCCGAACGAATTAGAGATGTCCAGCTTCTTCTGTCTTGGGCAGCCGTTCTCCAGTCTCCTCGTACACCAGCAGATCGTGCATCTTCTTTCACCGCGCACATCCACCACGTGCGAGGCCTACCACGGAGCCGACGGCCTCTTCCTGGTTCTCTACTAAAGTTAGTTTTGGTCAGCTCTCTCGTCAGGCATTCTGGCTACATGTCCAGCCCACTGAAGCCTGCCCCGCTGTATTACCTTCACTATATCAGCATGTTTGTATACCTGGTACAACTCGTGGTTTATGCGTCTGCGCCACACTCCATCTTCTAGTTTACCGCCAAGTATCGATCGCAGAACTTTACGCTCAAAAACTCCGAGCACTCGTCGATCAGCTTCCTTTAGCGTCCATGCTTCATGTCCGTAAAGGGCCACCGGGAGTATCAGCGTCCTATACAGCGCTAGTTTTGTGCGAGTTTGCAAACTACGGGACCTTTGCTGGTTACGTACCCAGCAAACCAGAAGTCGTATAAGGATGTAAATTCTGAGTCGTTCAAATGTTCATGTAAAGTTTGAAATTACATAAGATCAGTGGTGGGCACCGCTAACCGAAAATTTAGCGACGCTAATCGCTAAGCCGCTAACCGGAAAATTTAGCTCGATAATCGCTAAACGCTAAACGCTAAACCTACATTAGCGGAACTTTCGCTAATCGTTAATCGCTAACTTATTAATATGTAAATAGTCGTATCGCTATATTCATTGCTCGTGGTTTGTTAAATTTGGATTACTTTAATCTTCTGTGGTAAAGCAAACGTAAAGGAGACAGTTACTTTAGAGAGCGATTTACAATAAAAGGATCACAAAACGGTGTTCATACAAAAATTATTCAGCTTGCATAAAATATAAATATTTTCATAAAAATTAAATTATTATCTAAATCGAAAAAGTAGAACCAAAGTTGTCATAATTCCAAGCGCATTGCAATCTACAAAAGTTCTTGGTGTACCGGAAATTGAATCAATACTTTGAGCTTGGACTTCAAAATGCTCCTGTGGCTTGTACGATAGCTGGAACTCCATTCTAGGGTAAAAAACTGACTTGCACTTGTGTCTTAAAGAGAGGAACTCTTGAAAGTTAAGACAATTGAACGTTGTTTGAATGAAACATACTTTTCAAACGTAACTTTCGCAGTAAAAGTATGTTCATCTCGGAATCGCTTCAATGACCGTTTTTTTATTTTTCATTTGAATGATATAAAATTTTTAAAAATCACGTTTTGCTCAGAAAGTTACACTCTTTTCCCTGATATGAAGGGTATTTTTTTGCTATTTGGTTTTTCGTGTATTCAGATTCACAGTTCACGCGGGAATTCTGACAGCTGTCAAAGTCTAATGTACTCAGTTTGGTTTGCCATTTCACCATGAACAGACTTACGCCTGAACAACGCTTACAAATAATCGAATTTTATTACCAAAATTCGTCCTCTGTGAAAAATGTTTTTCGCGTTTCGCGTTCAATGGCGAAGCTCATTTCTGGTTAAATGGGTATGTTAATAAGCAAAATTGCCGCATTAGGATCGAAGAGCAACCAGAGGCAATACAAGAATCACCAATGCACCCAGAAAAATGCACGGTTTGGTGCGTGTGAATCTGGAAGCTGGAGGCATCATTGGTCCGTACTTCTTCAAAGATGATCAAAATCGCAACGTTACGGTCAATGGCGCTCGCTATCGCGCGATGATTTCTGATTTTTTTTTGCCGGACATGGAAGAGCTGGGTCTTGTTGACATGTGGTTTTAGCAAGACGGAGCAACGTGCCACACATCACGCGAATCAATGGACATATTGCGGAATGAGTTCGGTGAGCAATTCATCTCATGAAATAGACCGGTGAATTGGCCACCTAGATCATGCGATTTAACACCGCTAGATTATTTTTCGTGGGGCTCTCGTCTATGCGGATAAGCCAACAACAATTCCACCCTTGGAAGACAACATTACACGCATTATTCGCAAGATACCAGCCGAAATGCTCGAAAAAGTGACCCAAAATTGGACTTTTCGTATGGACCATTTGAAACGCAGCCGTGGCCAACATTTGAATGAAATTATCTTTAAAAAGTAAATGGCATAAACCAGTTCATCGGCTCAAATAAATATATCATACAGTTTTGTAATTTTTATGCGTTTTTTTTTAAAGAAAAACCAAATTCTTGAAAAATCACCCTTTATAAAAATTTTAAATCCTTGAGTAGCTAAGCAATCCAATTCACAGTCTTTCTAAATAGTTCTATCGTCGCTGCCCTGCAAAATTTAGCGAATTAGCGGTTAGCGTTTCGAAGGCCAAAATTTTAGCGACGCTAACAGTTTCGCTAACCAGCTCAAAAATTAGCGAAATCGCTAAACTGCTAACTGAATATTAGCGTCGCTAATTAGTGATTAGCGAATTAGCGGAATTGTGCCCACCACTGCATAAGATGCAACATTAAATTTGTTTATATCGTAAAAAAAATTTAAATCCTATAAAACGCAATATTAGGTTATATATGAAGCAATTTAACGCGTCATATAAAATTGTAAAATGCGTCATTCCTCTTAGTCGTATAGAATGCAATTTGAAGTTTCAAATGAGGCCTGCGAAGTTATACAAAATCGTAACCAACTTTTTTTCACAATGTACGTATATATGTCATAAAAAAAGATAAAGAATAAAGAATATGGCCTCCAGATTTGTACACATAGGCTCATTTCATGCATCTTATATGGTCATTTTTTACCAAACAAGGGTTCACTTAACAGAGTTGAGCGCGAGTTATATGAACCAATTTGTTTGCAGGGTAGTCCGTAGAAGGCCCTGTTCGCAGCTGCAACTCGTCGTTTCACTTCACGGCTCATATCGTTGTCACATGTCACTAGTGTACCAAGATAAACGAATTCGTCAACCACTTCAAATCGTTCCCCATCTATCTCCACCTCAGCACCAACGCCACGGGGACTCCCACGCTCTCTGCCAGCTACCATGTACATCGTTTTGGCAGAGTTAATGACAAGTCCCAATCTCGCTGCTTCCCTCTTAAAAGGTACGAAGGCCTTCTCCACGTCCTTACGGTTGATACCGATGATATCGATGTCGTCCGCAAAGCCAAGAAGCATGTGAGATTTTGAATGATCGTACCGTTTCTTTCCACGTTTGCGATCAAGAGCGATATTAAACAGTAAGTTGGAGAGCGCAACCCCCTGTTTCAGTTCATCCAACGTTACGAATGCGGCTGAGTTTCACCAGCTTTCCGCACGCACGATTTTGATCCCTCCAGCGTCATACGACTCAGCTTAATTAGTTTCGTAGGGAAACCGTGTTCCAGCATGATCTGCCACAGCTCGTTTCTTTTCACTGAGTCGTATGCCGCCCTGAAGTTTACAAACAGATGGTGAGTCGGTAAGTTGTACTCCCGGAACTTATCGAGGATCTGTCGCAGGGTGAAGGTATTCGCCAACAAAGAATTCCGTTAACGCTCTCAGTCTGAAGAACAGGATACGGGAGAACACTTAATAAGCGGAGCTGAGCAACGTTATGCCTCGATAGTTGCCACAATCCAATCGATGGCCCTTCTTATAGATCGGGCATATGAGGCCTTTCAACCAGTCGTTCGGCATTTGTTCATCCGCCCAGATCCTTAGTATTGTCTGGTGGAGCTCATAAAACAGCCGCTCGCTTCCCGCTTTTAGAAGTTCGGCCGTTATATCGTCCTTCCCAGCGGCCTTGCCGTTTTTCAGCTCACTAATCGCCTTTTTCACCTCCTCCTGTTATGGTGACTCCACAGCTTGTTCGTCACTCATAATCGTAATCCTGTTCCTGCTCTGCTCATCCGGTTCCTCACCGTTCAATAGCGCCTGAAAATGCTCCTTCCACCTGGCTGCAACCGTCGGTTTATCAGTAAGCAGGTTGCCGTCCTTGTCATTACACATGACCGGCACAGGGAAATTCCTGCTTCTGACTCTGTTGACAGTTCTATACAATCTCCGCACGTCGTTTTGAGCATAGCAGCTATGATGAAATTAGTATAAACCTGTATAAATTTTTTAAGCTCTATCTTTTTCCTTTCCATAGGTTGAGAAATGACCGAGTGGAAATAAAATGGCTGAGATCAAGAAAACGGTATTTCGACCATAACTTCAAATTTGAAGTGTGTTTGGAAAATTTCTAGTATGAGCGAATGTTACACTCAACAAGATCTACACCCCACACTAGGTCACATCATAAGTTCTAAATCGCTGTAGCGTGTCATGTAGAAAACTAGAAACTGGTCTTTTTTGTCACTTACTATTTGATAGAAGGCAATTTTCTTAGAAAATTCTAATTACTTCTGAAGAAAAGATTGGTAGCTGCATGATGACAAGGTTTGCTTTGACAAGCTTCATGGTCATGGGTTCGAATCTTAGTAGAATCAGACCATTTGGTTACCAATTGACTTTATCTTAGGTCTATTCTTAGGTTCCTTACCCTTCTTCAGGCCAGATTAAACGCTGTGATACTTTTGATGACTTTCCTCTTGATAAATAAATCCCTCTTGTTGGCATAGCCTGGACTACCTAGGATGTGACTTAGGAAGGACAATCTTTTAAAAATATTTCATACGTCATTTAATCAAATCACTAATACCAAGAGCCACTTATTATAAAACTGGGCAGAGAAAGTCTTTCTAGTGAATTGACAGAAGGAAAGAAAGCCTAGTAGGGGAGGATTGTACAAAACGCACCAGTTAAGCATTTGCGCGATTTACAGCGCTTCAAATCATTTCAAAGAGACATTGAACGTGTAGGATGATTGTAGGATCTATTTATCATATGTTTATGACGAAGTTTATTATAAAATACTCGATTTCAATGCCTTGTTTGGTAAAAATTATCATTGCCGCCAAACAAGCCCGTGAGCAAAACGCACCACAACAAAGGACAGTATGCTCCAAAGCAGTGGGCTAATATGCCACTAGCAGAAATCAGCACGCGAAGTGAGAAGCGCTTGAAGTCTCGAAAGTAAAATCAAAAATAATGGAACATGCTCTAAATTGTCAAGCAATCTCCAGCAAGCTCTTCATAGTGCATTCTGCCCAATTTTAATTTTGATTGTTTTTAGGAAAAACTGACGAATGTTAGTGAAATAATTTAAAACACTCATAGTATTATAAACTCCAAAAGTGTGAAGGTTAGGGGAACCATAGTTTTTCGTATTATTTTCAAGTCAGTTAATCATAAAACCTTAAACAAAATTCATGAATAATTACATGCTGGACAAAGCCACAGCCAATTGCACAGTTTTTTTTAGTATTTTGGTCATTATGGCACACTTTTTTATATGAGAACTGTAGAGAAGCTGGGTTTTTATGATAAAAGCGAAGAATATCGTCATAAAAAACCACATGTGTAAGTATTTTGGGGAATTAATAGCATGGGCCATCTTACCCAACTGGTGCGTCTTGTACGGTTCTCCCCTATATAGTAAAGCAGTAAGCAGGCTTTGATTTGCTCCTCAGTCAAATAACCAAAACTATAATCCGTTACTGCTTGGATCCGGCACTTTGTTATCAATTGTATCAGAATCTGGGTTTAAAACGAAGTGCTTTCATTCAGTATAACAAAAATGCTCACCCTGCCTTCTCTATCGTTAATTTAAATAGCAACAAAGTGGAGTACAACATAGCAGTAACAGCAGCAGCAGCAACAGGGTTGTCTCACAGCAGTTAATTCCACTAAACAAACGCAAACGTGAAGCTCATTTTGGTACCTTGGTACAGTTTCTTACAGGATAACGGAAACTGACTGTATTCTGGGAATTCCAAACTCTTCCTACTTCCGAAAGTAACACAGCCTGTGAAGGATTTTCAGCTAATCAATCAGCAACCACTATTCCTTAACAACCACAATGAAATCATATGATTTACGGGAGAAATCAATCAAGTTTTGCTATTTCACCGCATGTACCGAAATCCTCGAACTTGACCTTAACCTCGAACTTAGCAGTAAAACGCCAATTATTAGCACAGCCGAACAGTTTGCCATTGCGTCGGACCCACAACGGGTTTTCTTCTCACTTTATGCTTTCAAAACGGATCGCGAGTTTGATATTGAACTGAAGTTGCTATCGAAGTGATAGCAAAAAATAAACGGCTGCTACCTGGGGTATTGGCATGCGATACTTTCCAGACTATGTGTAGTTATGCACAGAAATGATCATCGAATGTTTATTTTAATGTGATTTAAAACTGTCACATTCATACGTTTTATAGTGAAGCGAATCTGGACCATTGCAGCATCCATAAGCAATTTCAACATTGCATCGAGCTGTAGGGAGGTTTTTAGACACTGCTTGATGCAGTATTAAAACATGAAGCAGTTATTTATGAGCTGCTTTAACTCTAATCATAAACGTTGAATTTGACGATTATGAAATATAGCTAGATAGTGGAATTATTTTTGTAGTGAAAATTTACTGTTGAACAAATTCGAAAGTCCTTACTCTTGAACATAAGACTAATAGTTTACTTAGGCCAGAACCGTACCTTGAGACCAATTATTTCTCTACCGTTGATCGCAAAACAGTCATTAGATGGAATACTGATTTATCGTCTCCTAAGTAGACGAAAAGTATAGTAATCGATGCCTTGAGCTCCTTTCAAGCGGCTAAATATGTTACTCAATTTGCCTTTTTCATCCATATGACCCACTAGCGTCACTGCCTACTACTGAAACCAGCTCAGTGGATGCAAGTTTACTACCGCGTGTACTTGGTCTGAATTACACCGGCTCTAGTGCTATCGTTCTTTGCTCCTTTCTAGAAAAGCTGTTTAACCGGTCAACAGCGAGAGTGAAAAAGCGGGTACCGTTTATAGTGCATTTTATTGCTTTCTATGCGAAATGCAATATTGATCCCGCCCAGACACTAGGCTAATGCAGTTAGCCATCTGATGCTGGATGCAGTTCTATAGCAAACGTTGGCCAGTACGGTCCATAGAAAGGAAACGCGCGTAGTTCGTACAAAAAAGGATGCGTACTGTTTGACGGAATGCGTGCGGAATTTATAATTTTAGCTTGAAGAAACAATACAACAGAACGAAAAATGATGCTCGTGACGGTGTTACTCGCCTTATCGGTTATCTGTCAGACGATGGTTGAATGCTCAATCGGTGGTAGCGCGAATTTGACCATTGGGAATTACGTAGATTTCACCCGCTTCTGGGGTATTCACTATGGAGAGCCAAGGTTACGGAAGAGCTACGATTTCATTATTGTAGGAGCCGGCCCTGCCGGATCAGTACTAGCAAATCGACTGACCGAAGATCCAACGGTGACTGTTTTGCTGCTCGAAGCGGGGAAGGGAGAACTCCCCATATTCACTGATATCCCGCTAGCGGCTCCCAATCTGCAAGCGACGGATTACAACTTTGCCTACGAAAGTGAGGTGCAAACCATCGGATGCCAGGGATTGCGTGATAGGAAGTGCAGCTGGCCGCATGGTCGTGGTGTGGGAGGCTCCTCGATTATCAACTATATGATTTATACTAGAGGCAACCGACGGGATTACGACGGCTGGGCTCGAGCGGGAAATCCTGGCTGGAGCTGGGAAGAAATTCTGCCGTATCACATCAAAGCCGAGCGCGCTAATATCCGGGATTTTGACGATAACGGATTTCACGGTAAACGGGGTCCTCTGTCCGTCGAAGATTGCCCGTTCAGGTTAAGTATGCAAATCTAGTGCAAGGAAAATAGATTATAAATTGTTGTGAATGGTTGTTTCATGAATGGAAAGTGGTCTATGAGGTGATTCAGTCAGTGCAGAGAACACAACCCGAGGATTGGTTATGCAATTGAATTGCGTGCATACGTTATTACAAATAGAGAAAAATCGGTATAAAACAGGTTTGATCGTGCTATGCTGACATATTTTATTAGTGGGAAAACGCAACGGTCATTCTGTGCCGAACACGCATCAGTACTGGACGTGTTTGGTGATCGGTCCGATAGAGTATAAAACAAAAGACGTGTGAACAAGTGTTGGCATTGTTTGCCTGGTCGAGTGAAATAAATCCGGGTTCAAGGTCGTTCCTTTGTGCAACTGTTTCGCATCGTGACTGCCAGCTGGTGCGTAAGCCGATTTGGCTGCTGGCTGGATTGTGCTACAGCAGTGGACGAGACACAAACGAGGAAAAAGAAGAAGCCATCAGTGTCAGCGAGTTGTATCGCTGTGTGGAGTGATCTCACACCTGGCTCGCTGCTGGTGGCTGTTTGGTGCTGCTGTATTGGTGCTGCTGGCTGTAACGGCTGCTACTTCGAACGATCGGACAACCAACCTTACTGGAAGGGAGAAATAAAAAGGTACGTGTTCTTGTCAGCGCTAGTGCGCTAAACTTAGCGCGATGGATGTAGATCCCTCGCCTCCCGCGCCACCATCCCCGAACCCCTCTGACCCTGACCCTTCTGTTACCCCCTCCCCTGTTCATTCTTCAGTCCCCCCTCGCCCCAGGCTTTACCCAGACGGAGCCCAGGGCAGCTATACTGTTTATTTTCGGCCAAAGGCAGGACCGAAATCGAAAAAGTTGAACCTCTTGCAGATTTCTAAAGACCTGACGAAGGAGTACAAGGGCGTGACCGAAATTTCCAAGGTCCGGCCTAACAAGCTCCGTGTCGTGGTCGGTAACCTGAAAGAGGCCAACGATATAGCTTGCTCTGAGCTCTTCACACGCGAGTATCGCGTTTACATACCCGCACGAGACGTGGAGATCGACGGTGTCATAACCGATTCGAGTCTGTCCGTCGAGTGTATACTGCAAAGTGCCAAAGGGTGCTTTAAGAACAAAACGTGTCCCGAAGTAAAGGTGCTCGACTGCAAGCAATTGCGGTCAGCATCGATCATCGGTGGCAAAACAGTATACACTCCGTCAGACTCATTTCGAGTTACGTTCGCCGGGTCTGCACTACCAAGCCACGTCTCGATCCACCGGGTTCGTCTCCCTGTGAGGCTCTACGTGCCCCGCGTCATGAACTGCCTGAATTGCAAGCAGTTAGGCCATACAGCCGCCTACTGCTGCAATAAGGCACGTTGTGGCAAGTGTGGGGAGTCTCATGCGGAAGATTCTTGCAGTGTTAACGCTGAAAAGTGTATTCACTGCGGAGAAAATCTGCATGAGCTCTCGACATGTGCGGTGTACATGCAGCGCAGGGATAAAATAAAACGGTCTCTCAAAGAGCGTTCAAAGCGTTCCTACGCTGACATGCTGAAGAAGACCGTTACCACTTCTCCCGTTACTTCGAACCCCTTCGATCTGTTGCCCTCTGAGGAAACCGATTCTGACGATTCACCAGCGGGAACATCTTACGCCAATCCTGGGGAGTCTAGAAAGAGGAAAAATATTTCCTCTCCTAAACTTCCCAGAAAAGGTCCTAAGATTTCTCAAAGTGAAATGAAAGTTACAAACAAACCAAACAGTGCTGCGGAAAAACCGAAGCAAACTCCTCCTGGGCTGGCAAATTTAAAGTCCCAGAAGGAGTTCCCAGCACTGCCAGGAACATCTAAAACCCCAGTTGCTCCTTTTACACTCCCAGTTGATGAAACAAACTCTGGATTAGTGAAATTTTCTGACATTGTGGACTGGATTTTTGAAACTTTCAATGTACCCGATCCAATTAAAATTTTTCTTACAGCATTCCTCCCAACAGTTAGATCATTTTTGAAGCAGTTGACTGCCCAATGGCCTCTCCTTGCAGCGATTGTATCCTTCGATGCCTAATTCAACTGCGTATATGAAGGATTCTATCTCTGTCTTACAGTGGAATTGTAGAAGTATTTTACCAAAAATTGATTCGTTTAAAGTTTTGATAAATAAAAACAAATGCGATGCATTTTCCCTTTGTGAAACTTGGCTTACTTCAAATATTGATCTCAACTTCCATGATTTTAATATTATTCGCCTTGATCGAGACACCCCATATGGAGGAGTACTTTTAGGGATTAAAAAGTGCTATTCTTTCTATCGTATTAACCTCCCCTCGATTCCAGGCATCGAAGTTGTCGCATGTCAAATGACAATACAAGGTAAAGAGCTTTGTATTGCCTCAATATATATTCCCCCCAGAGCACAGGTTGGGCAACGGCTGCTCTTTGATTTAATAGAACTTCTTCCCTCGCCACGTTTGATTTTGGGAGACTTCAACTCTCATGGCGTGGCTTGGGGTTCCCCATACAATGATAACCGCTCCTCTTTAATCTATAACCTTTGCGATGACTTCGACATGACTATTTTAAACAACGGTGAAATGACACGTATCCCGAAACCTCCAGCGCGCCCAAGCGCTTTGGATCTATCCTTATGTTCGACGTCGCTACGGTTGGATTGCACATGGAAGGTAATCCTCGATCCTCACGGTAGCGACCATCTGCCTATTCTTATTTCAATTACTAACGGGTCAACTCGCATGCGACCAATTGACATTCCGTATGACCTCACACGAAATGTCGATTGGAAGTTATACGAGGAAATGATTTCAAAAGCGGTCGAGTCGATTCAACATCATTCACCACTTGAAGAATACAACCTCCTCGCGGGCTTGATTCTCGACGCCGCGTTGCAAGCCCAAACGAAGAAATATCCCGGCGTAACGATCAAAGAACGGCCTCCCACTCCGTGGTGGGACCAAGAGTGCTCCGATGTCTACACGCAAAGATCCGACGCGTTTAAGGCCTACCAGACGGGAGGTATACCTGGCGACTATTTACGGTATTCGGAGCTTGATACCAAGCTTAAAAGCTTGGCTAAAGCAAAGAAACGTGGATATTGGCGTCGGTTCGTGAACGAGACGTCGAGGGAGACATCGATGAGCACTCTTTGGAACACAGCCCGAAGAATGCGGAATCGCGTAACGGTCAACGAAAGCGAGGAGTCTTCAAGTAGGTGGATATTTGATTTTGCCAGGAAAGTATGTCCGGACTCTGTTCCTGAGCAAAATATTGTTCGCGATGCGTCTCCGGGCCACGACGCGATAGAATCACCTTTTACGATGGCAGAACTTTCAGTTGCCCTCCTGTCCTGTAACAATAACGCGCCTGGATTAGATAGAATCAAATTCAACTTGTTGAAGAATCTACCCGGCAATGCCAAGAGGCGCTTGTTGAACTTGTTCAATAAGTTCCTGGAGCAAAACATTGTACCGCAGGATTGGAGGCAAGTGAAGGTGATCGCCATCCAAAAACCAGGGAAACCAGCTTCTAATCACAACTCTTATAGGCCGATTGCAATGCTATCCTGTATCCGGAAATTGATGGAAAAAATGATACTCCGTCGTTTAGACCACTGGGTCGAATCAAATGGTCTACTATCAGAAACTCAATTTGGCTTCCGCCGTGCCAAAGGGACGAATGATTGTCTTGCGTTGCTTTCAACAGATATTCAGCTGGCGTATGCTCGTAAAGAACAAATGGCGTCTGCGTTCTTGGACATTAAGGGGGCTTTTGATTCCGTTTCTATTGACATTCTTTCGGGTAAACTTCACCGACAAGGATTTTCTCCAATTTTGAACAATTTTTTGCACAATTTGTTGTCCGAAAAGCACATGCATTTTACGCATGGCGATTTGGCAACTTTTCGCATTAGCTACATGGGTCTTCCCCAGGGCTCATGTTTAAGCCCCCTTCTTTACAACTTTTATGTAAATGACATCGACGAATGTCTGGCAAATTCATGCACGATAAGACAACTTGCAGACGACAGTGTAATCTCTGTTACAGGAGCCAAAGCTGCCGATTTGCAAGGACCATTGCAAGATACCTTGGACAATTTGTCTGCTTGGGCTTTACAGCTAGGTATCGAATTCTCTCCGGAGAAGACTGAGATAGTAGTTTTTTCTAGGAAGCATGAACCTGCTCAGCTTCAAACACAATTAATGGGTAAAACGATTTCTCAGGTTTTGGTACACAAATATCTTGGTGTCTGGTTCGACTCTAAAGGCACCTGGGGTTGTCACGTGAGGTATCTGATGAAAAAATGTCAACAAAGAGTGAATTTTCTTCGTACAATAACCGGACAATGGTGGGGAGCCCATCCAGGAGACCTTATAAGGCTTTACCAAACAACGATATTGTCTGTTATTGAATACGGGTGTTTCTGCTTCCGCTCCGCAGCAAACACACATTTGATCAAACTGGAGCGAATACAATATCGTTGTTTGCGTATCGCCTTAGGTTGCATGCAGTCGACCCATACGATGAGTTTGGAGGTTTTAGCTGGAGTACTACCATTGAAAAACCGCTTCTGGAGCCTGTCTTCTCGTATTCTAATCAAATGTGAGGTCTTGAACCGTCCCGTGATTGAAAATTTTGAAAGGTTAATCGAACTTAATTCTCAAACCCGTTTTATGACATTGTATTTCAATCACATGTCCCAAAATATTAACCCTTCTTCGAATATTCCAAATCGTGTCGACTTATCAAATACTTCTGATTCTACTGTGTTTTTCGATACATCCATGATAGAAGAAACTCGTGGAATCCCGGATCATTTACGCGTGCAGCAGATCCCTAAAATTTTTTCCAATAAATATCGAAACATCAACTGCGACAATATGTACTACACTGACGGATCACTTCTTGATGGGTCCACTGGCTTCGGTATCTTCAATAGCAATTTAACCGTCTCCCATAAGCTCGATAATCCTGCTTCTGTTTACGTCGCAGAATTAGCTGCAATTCAGTACACCCTAGGGATTATCGAAAAAATGCCCACGGACCATTATTTCATCTTTACGGACAGTCTCAGTTCCATTGAGGCTCTCCGATCGATGAAAGATGTTAAGCACTCTCCGTATTTCCTGGGGAAAATACGGGAACATCTGAGTGCTTTATCCGAAAAATCTACTCAGATTACCTTAGCGTGGGTCCCTTCTCACTGCTCGATACCGGGTAATGAGAAAGCGGACTCTTTGGCTAAGGTGGGCGCAACAAACGGTGATATTTATGAAAGACCAATTGCCTTTAATGAATTTTTCGCACTTGTACGTCAGAATACGATCATCAGTTGGCAAAATGCTTGGACCAGAGGGGAATTGGGAAGGTGGTTACATTCCATAATCCCCAAAGTATCGACGAACCCGTGGTTCAAGGGGTTGGATGTAGGTCGGGATTTCATTTGCGTGATGTCCCGGCTTATGTCCAATCACTATAGATTTGACGCGCTCCTCCGTCGTGTTGGGCTCGGGGAAAGTGGTATCTGTGCCTGTGGTGAAGGTTATCACGACATAGAGCATGTGGTTTGGTCATGCCCTGTACACCGTGACGCCAGGTCTAAATTAATAGCTTCCCTGCAGGCCGAGGGTAGACAGCCGGCTGTTCCTGTTCGTGATGTCTTGGCGAGCCGTGACCTATCCTACATGTCCCTTATACACGTTTTCCTGAAATCCATCCACGCCCCAGTCTAGTCCCGTTCCCCTCCGTCTACACCCAACAAAACGACAAGAACACGTTTGAACCTTAAGCACAAAACCAGCAACCAGACCCCGCACAATAGAACCAGGACCCAAGGACTACGAGCCTCTGTCCCAACTCACGACATCGTGGCTCAGCAGAACGAATCCATACATGCCATTCGACGATTATCAGACGACCATTGAACAACAAAACACTGATTGGAAATCCCATGCTAGTTTTAAGTTAGACTTAATTTCAGCTCGTAGTCGGCAGCGAGGATAAAAAATTTGCTTTAGTTTTTAAGTCATCAGATATAATTGGCGCCGTTAAACATTAAATTGTATTTGTGCCGTGTCAAATAAATGTTATGTGAAGAAAAAAAAAAAAAAAAAACGCAACGGTGAACAGGAATCTTTCATTCACTTCAAATCAATTCGCTTTTCACGTGATCTGAAATATTACCTTATTTATTGGTTTTTAATATTTTCAAAAGAAGCTTTTATTACAACACGCGCATGTACGAAGGATTATTCGTAAAATAATGAAGTAATAAAACGATAACTCTTCCGTTAACCTTTCATGACATGCTCACTGCAACAGCTGCGCAATCGTATAAAATATATCTCTTCAATGTATGATGTTAACGTTATTTCCGATCAACGAGTCCAGAACCACCACCGGATTGGGAGGTATGGTCACTTTCATTGCTGCTGCATGAAACCGTGTACTGCTGAGCGAACTGTTGCAGCTGAAGGAATTGATTGGTGACGGCCTGTTGTTATTGGAGCTGTTGCAAAATCTACATGATGATAGCATCCGTTCGTTGCTGTTGGGTCAGGGAACAGGCTGTTGCTGCTACACATTGTGCTGACAAGGTGGATTTATTCCAGGTGGCACACTTGGTTGTGGCACTGGATCCGTCATGGTGCTGTAGAAGCAAAACAATTAAGATTCTCATGAATTTAACGAGATCACTACCGAGAATCATCGCCACTTTTATATCCGTGTGACGAGGTAATTAAACGGGTAAATATATTTGATTACGGTAGAAAGTAAAACAAAACTTATCAAATAATTAATTATGTTTTGGTGAAATTAGTACTTACTTACTTTTACTTACTTTGTTGGCTAACGGACCGTTTGCCGGTCTAGGGCCGAACGAATTAGAGATGTCCAGCTTCTTCTGTCTTGGGCAGCCGTTCTCCAGTCTCCTCGTACACCAGCAGATCGTGCATCTTCTTTCACCGCGCACATCCACCACGTGCGAGGCCTACCACGGAGCCGACGGCCTCTTCCTGGTTCTCTACTAAAGTTAGTTTTGGTCAGCTCTCTCGTCAGGCATTCTGGCTACATGTCCAGCCCATTGAAGCCTGCCCCGCTGTATTACCTTCACTATATCAGCATGTTTGTATACCTGGTACAACTCGTGGTTCATGCGTCTGCGCCACACTCCATCTTCTAGTTTACCGCCAAGTATCGATCGCAGAACTTTACGCTCAAAAACTCCGAGCACTCGTCGATCAGCTTCCTTTAGCGTCCATGCTTCATGTCCGTAAAGGGCCACCGGGAGTATCAGCGTCCTATACAGCGCTAGTTTTGTGCGAGTTTGCAAACTACGGGACCTTTGCTGGTTACGTACCCAGCAAACCAGAAGTCGTATAAGGATGTAAATTCTGAGTCGTTCAAATGTTCATGTAAAGTTTGAAATTACATAAGATCAGTGGTGGGCACCGCTAACCGAAAATTTAGCGACGCTAATCGCTAAGCCGCTAACCGGAAATTTAGCTCGATAATCGCTAAACGCTAAACGCTAAACCTACATTAGCGGAACTTTCGCTAATCGTTAATCGCTAACTTATTAATATGTAAATAGTCGTATCGCTATATTCATTGCTCGTGGTTTGTTAAATTTGGATTACTTTAATCTTCTGTGGTAAAGCAAACGTAAAGGAGACAGTTACTTTAGAGAGCGATTTACAATAAAAGGATCACAAAACGGTGTTCATACAAAAATTATTCAGCTTGCATAAAATATAAATATTTTCATAAAAATTAAATTATTATCTAAATCGAAAAAGTAGAACCAAAGTTGTCATAATTCCAAGCGCATTGCAATCTACAAAAGTTCTTGGTGTACCGGAAATTGAATCAATACTTTGAGCTTGGACTTCAAAATGCTCCTGTGGCTTGTACGATAACTGGAACTCCATTCTAGGGTAAAAAACTGACTTGCACTTGTGTCTTAAAGAGAGGAACTCTTGAAAGTTAAGACAATTGAACGTTGTTTGAATGAAACATACTTTTCAAACGTAACTTTCGCAGTAAAAGTATGTTCATCTCGGAATCGCTTCAATGACCGTTTTTTTATTTTTCATTTGAATGATATAAAATTTTTAAAAATCACGTTTTGCTCAGAAAGTTACACTCTTTTCCCTGATATGAAGGGTATTTTTTTGCTATTTGGTTTTTCGTGTATTCAGATTCACAGTTCACGCGGGAATTCTGACAGCTGTCAAAGTCTAATGTACTCAGTTTGGTTTGCCATTTCACCATGAACAGACTTACGCCTGAACAACGCTTACAAATAATCGAATTTTATTACCAAAATTCGTCCTCTGTGAAAAATGTTTTTCGCGTTTCGCGTTCAATGGCGAAGCTCATTTCTGGTTAAATGGGTATGTTAATAAGCAAAATTGCCGCATTAGGATCGAAGAGCAACCAGAGGCAATACAAGAATCACCAATGCACCCAGAAAAATGCACGGTTTGGTGCGTGTGAATCTGGAAGCTGGAGGCATCATTGGTCCGTACTTCTTCAAAGATGATCAAAATCGCAACGTTACGGTCAATGGCGCTCGCTATCGCGCGATGATTTCTGATTTTTTTTTGCCGGACATGGAAGAGCTGGGTCTTGTTGACATGTGGTTTTAGCAAGACGGAGCAACGTGCCACACATCACGCGAATCAATGGACATATTGCGGAATGAGTTCGGTGAGCAATTCATCTCATGAAATAGACCGGTGAATTGGCCACCTAGATCATGCGATTTAACACCGCTAGATTATTTTTCGTGGGGCTCTCGTCTATGCGGATAAGCCAACAACAATTCCACCCTTGGAAGACAACATTACACGCATTATTCGCAAGATACCAGCCGAAATGCTCGAAAAAGTGACCCAAAATTGGACTTTTCGTATGGACCATTTGAAACGCAGCCGTGGCCAACATTTGAATGAAATTATCTTTAAAAAGTAAATGGCATAAACCAGTTCATCGGCTCAAATAAATATATCATACAGTTTTGTAATTTTTATGCGTTTTTTTTTAAAGAAAAACCAAATTCTTGAAAAATCACCCTTTATAAAAATTTTAAATCCTTGAGTAGCTAAGCAATCCAATTCACAGTCTTTCTAAATAGTTCTATCGTCGCTGCCCTGCAAAATTTAGCGAATTAGCGGTTAGCGTTTCGAAGGCCAAAATTTTAGCGACGCTAACAGTTTCGCTAACCAGCTCAAAAATTAGCGAAATCGCTAAACTGCTAACTGAATATTAGCGTCGCTAATTAGTGATTAGCGAATTAGCGGAATTGTGCCCACCACTGCATAAGATGCAACATTAAATTTGTTTATATCGTAAAAAAAATTTAAATCCTATAAAACGCAATATTAGGTTATATATGAAGCAATTTAACGCGTCATATAAAATTGTAAAATGCGTCATTCCTCTTAGTCGTATAGAATGCAATTTGAAGTTTCAAATGAGGCCATTTAAGATAGCCTGC
Source organism: Wyeomyia smithii (assembly GCF_029784165.1). Lineage (NCBI taxonomy): Eukaryota > Metazoa > Arthropoda > Insecta > Diptera > Culicidae > Wyeomyia > Wyeomyia smithii. The sequence goes on from NC_073695.1 coordinate 279,487,839, forward strand.
GAAGTTATACAAAATCGTAACCAATTTTTTTTCACAATGTACGTATATATGTCATAAAAAAAGATAAAGAATAAAGAATATGGCCTCCAGATTTGTACACATAGGCTCATTTCATGCATCTTATATGGTCATTTTTTACCAAACAAGGGTCCACTTAACAGAGTTGAGCGCGTTATATGAACCAATTTGTTTGCAGGGTAGTCCGTAGAAGGCCCTGTTCGCAGCTGCAACTCGTCGTTTCACTTCACGGCTTATATCGTTGTCACATGTCACTAGTGTACCAAGATAAACGAATTCGTCAACCACTTCAAATCGTTCCCCATCTATCTCCACCTCAGCACCAACGCCACGGGGACTCCCACGCTCTCTGCCAGCTACCATGTACATCGTTTTGGCAGAGTTAATGACAAGTCCCAATCTCGCTGCTTCCCTCTTAAAAGGTACGAAGGCCTCCTCCACGTCCTTACGGTTGATACCGATGATATCGATGTCGTCCGCAAAGCAAAGAAGCATGTGAGATTTTGAATGATCGTACCGTTTCTTTCCACGTTTGCGATCAAGAGCGATATTAAACAGTAAGTTGGAGAGCGCAACCCCCTGTTTCAGTTCATCCAACGTTACGAATGCGGCTGAGTTTCACCAGCTTTCCGCACGCACGATTTTGATCCCTCCAGCGTCATACGACTCAGCTTAATTAGTTTCGTAGGGAAACCGTGTTCCAGCATGATCTGCCACAGCTCGTTTCTTTTCACTGAGTCGTATGCCGCCCTGAAGTTTACAAACAGATGGTGAGTCGGTAAGTTGTACTCCCGGAACTTATCGAGGATCTGTCGCAGGGTGAAGGTATTCGCCAACAAAGAATTCCGTTAACGCTCTCAGTCTGAAGAACAGGATACGGGAGAACACTTAATAAGCGGAGCTGAGCAACGTTATGCCTCGATAGTTGCCACAATCCAATCGATGGCCCTTCTTATAGATCGGGCATATGAGGCCTTTCAACCAGTCGTTCGGCATTTGTTCATCCGCCCAGATCCTTAGTATTGTCTGGTGGAGCTCATAAAACAGCCGCTCGCTTCCCGCTTTTAGAAGTTCGGCCGTTATACCGTCCTTCCCAGCGGCCTTGCCGTTTTTCAGCTCACTAATCGCCTTTTTCACCTCCTCCTGTGATGATGACTCCACAGCTTGTTCGTCACTCATAATCGTAATCCTGTCTCTGCTCATCCGGTTCCTCACCGTTCAATAGCGCCTGAAAATGCTCCTTCCACCTGGCTGCAACCGTCGGTTTATCAGTAAGCAGGTTGCCGTCCTTGTCATTACACATGACCGGCACAGGGAAATTCCTGCTTCTGACTCTGTTGACAGTTCTATACAATCTCCGCACGTCGTTTTGAGCATAGCAGCTATGATGAAATTAGTATAAACCTGTATAAATTTTTTAAGCTCTATCTTTTTCCTTTCCATAGGTTGAGAAATGACCGAGTGGAAATAAAATGGCTGAGATCAAGAAAACGGTATTTCGACCATAACTTCAAATTTGAAGTGTGTTTGGAAAATTTCTAGTATGAGCGAATGTTGCACTCAACAAGATCTACACCCCACACTAGGTCACATCATAAGTTCTAAATCGCTGTAGCGTGTCATGTAGAAAACTAGAAACTGGTCTTTTTTGTCACTTATTATTTGATAGAAGGCAATTTTCTTAGAAAATTCTAATTACTTCTGAAGAAAAGATTAGTAGCTGCATGATGACAAGGTTTGCTTTGACAAGCTTCATGGTCATGGGTTCGAATCTTAGTAGAATCAGACCATTTGGTTACCAATTGACTTTATCTTAGGTCTATTCTTAGGTTCCTTACCCTTCTTCAGGCCAGATTAAACGCTGTGATACTTTTGATGACTTTCCTCTTGATAAATAAATCCCTCTTGTTGGCATAGCCTGGACTACCTAGGATGTGACTTAGGAAGGACAATCTTTTAAAAATATTTCATACGTCATTTAATCAAATCACTAATACCAAGAGCCACTTATTATAAAACTGGGCAGAGAAAGTCTTTCTAGTGAATTGACAGAAGGAAAGAAAGCCTAGTAGGGGAGGATTGTACAAAACGCACCAGTTAAGCATTTGCGCGATTTACAGCGCTTCAAATCATTTCAAAGAGACATTGAACGTGTAGGATGATTGTAGGATCTATTTATCATATGTTTATGACGAAGTTTATTATAAAATACTCGATTTCAATGCCTTGTTTGGTAAAAATTATCATTGCCGCCAAACAAGCCCGTGAGCAAAACGCACCACAACAAAGGACAGTATGCTCCAAAGCAGTGGGCTAATATGCCACTAGCAGAAATCAGCACGCGAAGTGAGAAGCGCTTGAAGTCTCGAAAGTAAAATCAAAAATAATGGAACATGCTCTAAATTGTCAAGCAATCTCCAGCAAGCTCTTCATAGTGCATTCTGCCCAATTTTAATTTTGATTGTTTTTAGGAAAAACTGACGAATGTTTGTGAAATAATTTAAAACACTCATAGTATTATAAACTCCAAAAGTGTGAAGGTTAGGGGAACCATAGTTTTTCGTATTATTTTCAAGTCAGTTAATCATAAAACCTTAAACAAAATTCATGAATAATTACATGCTGGACAAAGCCACAGCCAATTGCACAGTTTTTTTTAGTATTTTGGTCATTATGGCACACTTTTTTATATGAGAACTGTAGAGAAGCTGGGTTTTTATGATAAAAGCGAAGAATATCGTCATAAAAAACCACATGTGTAAGTATTTTGGGGAATTAATAGCATGGGCCATCTTACCCAACTGGTGCGTCTTGTACGGTTCTCCCCTATATAGTAAAGCAGTAAGCAGGCTTTGATTTGCTCCTCAGTCAAATAACCAAAACTATAATCCGCTACTGCTTGGATCCGGCACTTTGTTATCAATTGTATCAGAATCTATGAAATCATATGATTTACGGGAGAAATCAATCAAGTTTTGCTACATCGGTTTACTGCATTCTTCACCGCATTTACCGAAATCCTCGAACTTGACCTTAACCTAAAACTTAGCAGTAAAACGCCAATTATTATCACAGCCGAACACTTTGCCATTGCGTCGGACCCACAACGGGTTTTCTTCTCACTTTTTGCTTTCAAAACGGATCGCGAGTTTGATATTGAACTGAAGTAGCTATCGAAGTGATAGCAAAAAATAAACGGCTGCTATCTGGGGTATTGGCATGCGATACTTTCCAGTCTATGTGGTGTTATGCACAAAAACGATCATCGAATGTTTATTTGAATGTGATTCAAAACTGTCATATTCATACGTTTTATAGTGAAGCAAATCTGGACCATTGCAGCATCCATAAGCAATTTCAACATTGCATCGAGCTGTAGGGAGGTTTTTAGACACTGATTGATGCAGTATTAAAACATGAAGCAGTTATTATGAGCTGCTTTAACTTCAATTTTAAAAGTTGATTTTGACGTTTATGAAATATGACTAGATTGTTGAATTATTATTGTAGTAAAAATTTACAGTTGAACAAATTCGAAAGTCCTTACTCTTGAACATAAGACTACTAGTTTACTTAGGCCAGAACCGTACCTTGAGACCAATTATTTCTCTACCGTTGATCGCAAAACAGTCAGTAGATGGAATACTGATTTATCGTCTCCTAAGTAGACGAAAAGTATAGTAATCGATGCCTTGAGCTCCTTTTCAAGCGGCTAAATATGTTACTCAATTTGCCTTTTTCATCCATATGACCCACTAGCGTCACTGCCTACTACTGAAACCAGCTCAGTGGATGCAAGTTTACTACCGCGTGTACTTGGTCTGAATTACACCGGCTCTAGTGCTATCGTTCTTTGCTCCTTTCTAGAAAAGCTGTTTAACCGGTCAACAGCGAGAGTGAAAAAGCGGGTACCGTTTATAGTGCATTTTATTGCTTTCTATGCGAAATGCAATATTGATCCCGCCCAGACACTAGGCTAATGCAGTTAGCCATCTGATGCTGGATGCAGTTCTATAGCAAACGTTGGCCAGTACGGTCCATAGAAAGGAAACGCGCGTAGTTCGTACAAAAAAGGATGCGTACTGTTTGACGGAATGCGTGCGGAATTTATAATTTTAGCTTGAAGAAACAATACAACAGAACGAAAAATGATGCTCGTGACGGTGTTACTCGCCTTATCGGTTATCTGTCAGACGATGGTTGAATGCTCAATCGGTGGTAGCGCGAATTTGACCATTGGGAATTACGTAGATTTCACCCGCTTCTGGGGTATTCACTATGGAGAGCCAAGGTTACGGAAGAGCTACGATTTCATTATTGTAGGAGCCGGCCCTGCCGGATCAGTACTAGCAAATCGACTGACCGAAGATCCAACGGTGACTGTTTTGCTGCTCGAAGCGGGGAAGGGAGAACTCCCCATATTCACTGATATCCCGCTAGCGGCTCCCAATCTGCAAGCGACGGATTACAACTTTGCCTACGAAAGTGAGGTGCAAACCATCGGATGCCAGGGATTGCGTGATAGGAAGTGCAGCTGGCCGCATGGTCGTGGTGTGGGAGGCTCCTCGATTATCAACTATATGATTTATACTAGAGGCAACCGACGGGATTACGACGGCTGGGCTCGAGCGGGAAATCCTGGCTGGAGCTGGGAAGAAATTCTGCCGTATCACATCAAAGCCGAGCGCGCTAATATCCGGGATTTTGACGATAACGGATTTCACGGTAAACGGGGTCCTCTGTCCGTCGAAGATTGCCCGTTCAGGTTAAGTATGCAAATCTAGTGCAAGGAAAATAGATTATAAATTGTTGTGAATGGTTGTTTCATGAATGGAAAGTGGTCTATGAGGTGATTCAGTCAGTGCAGAGAACACAACCCGAGGATTGGTTATGCAATTGAATTGCGTGCATACGTTATTACAAATAGAGAAAAATCGGTATAAAACAGGTTTGATCGTGCTATGCTGACATATTTTATTAGTGGGAAAACGCAACGGTGAACAGGAATCTTTCATTCACTTCAAATCAATTCGCTTTTCACGTGATCTGAAATATTACCTTATTTATTGGTTTTTAATATTTTCAAAAGAAGCTTTTATTACAACACGCGCATGTACGAAGGATTATTCGTAAAATAATGAAGTAATAAAACGATAACTCTTCCGTTAACCTTTCATGACATGCTCACTGCAACAGCTGCGCAATCGTATAAAATATATCTCTTCAATTTATGATGTTAACGTTTTAATCGGCTCTTCTGCAGGTCGAAAGTTTCGCATGCGTTTGTGCGGAGTGCCCAGCAAGCCGGCTATCGTTACCTGGATTACAACGCTGGTGAACACATTGGGGTATCCTATCTGCAGGCAAACACCGAACGAGGGTTTCGGGTGACTAGCGGCACCGCATATCTGACTGATGTAGTGAATCGCAAAAATCTGCACATCCTTACCAAAGCATGGGTCACAAAGTTACTAATTGATCCTGGTAAGAAATAATAAACTTTTCTTTCCTAACTATCGTTTTAATACATCTTGTTTATTTCAGAAAGCAAAGAAACAAAAGGAGTACTATTCACACACAACAAAGAATACATCACGGTAAAAGCAAAACAAGAAGTAATTCTTTCAGCTGGCGCCTTTGAAAGTGCCAAACTGTTGATGCTTTCAGGCATAGGACCGTATCATCATCTTAGTGAGCTCGGAATCCCGCTTATCGCAGATTTGCCGGTTGGGGAAATCCTTTACGAGCACCCAGGCGTGTTTGGTCCCATTTACCTCGTAAAAGCCCCGATTGATAATTTCATTCAACTAGACGACAACATAAACTTGAGGAATATTATTAAATTGCTCAACGGGCGCGGGGTCTTCACAACCAATTCCGTTGAGAGCCTGATGTATGTGAAGACACCTTTCGCGGCTAGCCCCGATCCTGGTCTGCCGGACGTCGAAATCATGCAAGCGTTTACTTCGGTAGACTTTGATTCAGGTCCAGGGACTGCCTTAGCGTTCCGGTTATCCAACGAAACATATGACGGTTATTTCCGACCCATCCGAAACATACGCTCCTTCCAGTACCTACCGATGCTGCTGAAACCACGTTCCCGTGGCAAGCTGCGGCTGAAATCGCAAAACCCGTTCCAGCATCCCCGCTTTGATTTTCAGTACTTCACGGATGATCGTGATATTGAGGCACTGGTTTACGGCATACGGGAGGCGATTCGCGTAACTTCACAGCAGGCATTCCGCAAGCTCGGTGTAGAACTCTATTCGCGCCAAGTGCCAGGCTGCGAGCAGTACCAATTCAACACGCACGAATACTGGCGATGCCATGTGCGCACTCTGACAGCCACTTTCCACCACCAGGTGAGTAACAGTCGGTCAAGTTTCACGCTTAACTGGTTTGCTGGGCAGGATTCTGTCTCCCGCCGCTCATGTATAAGCTGTTGACTTTTGGTTGTGTTGCATTTTTTTTACGTCATAGAAGTTCAGTATGCACTATGCTTCGCTAAACCGGCTTTTAGACGCAGCTTGATCGATGTGATTTAAAATACTTCACGCATGGTTATTTCCTTGTCCATTAGGTCAGCTCATTGATCTTGGCGCACGAGTTCAGTATGTCAGTTCCAACGGAACCTGTTTTTAATCGATGTTTGATATGTGTTGTTTTGCTTCAACAATAAAACAGTTAATGGTTGAAATGAAGTGCGAGAAATAATGACATTGAAAATTTGAAACAAACGTCAAATTATGGCTTTTCACTTCGTTTTAGGTCGGCACCTGCAAAATGGGTCCCGCTAGCGACCCGGAAGCGGTGGTTGATTCCAGACTTCAAGTGTACGGCGTCTCTCGCCTCCGCGTGGTGGATATCGGAATCGTCCCGGAACCTCCGGCCGCACACACAGCCGCGGTTAGTTTCGTGATAGGCGAGAAAGCTGCTGACATGATTAAGCAGGATTTGGCTCTGGGTACTATTGGCAAACGGGTGGAAAAATTGCCGGCACCATACTGGGAAGCGGATGTAGCGGCAGCGGGTGCAAACGATCAGTACCTGTATGAATTTGGTTCGCTGAATGAAGATGATTTTTTTGGTTTTACGAGGTTCAAACGATCGACGAATGTGTCCCAAAATAGGTGGAGGTGAAATTTTATTATGAAGTGCTCAAGAATAACATTACGCTTATTGTGTTCATGTGACAAAAAGTCAAAAGAAAACAGTTTGTATTATATGATCTCAAAATAGAGTGTTCAGTTGGAGGTGGAAAGAAATAAATTTCGGTCCGTTTTAGATTCTTGTATAACTCCAAGCTTCTCATAAATAACATTTATTACCATAACAACTGATTTCTGATGAAATATTATATATATGCTCTCTTCTAACAAACATATGTTAACTTTTAGTTTAGAACTAATCTTTTGTTATATAAATTATTTATTATTTATAGTTTTACAGAAATACTTTTCAGTTTTTAATACTTGCTAATTCATATTCTAGGATTTTTGCGTATATTAGGTTCAATTGAGTGTTGTGTTCAGTATAGAGACAATATAGATGGACAGGTTTTATGTTTTGGAATTTGTATTGCATTGCTACCCAGTTAGGCTTCTATTGTCACCGGTTTTGAATTTGCGTGTCGTTGTTATCTTTGGTTGTTTGTTGACAGTCGTCTCCCACAAATAGATTTCGGTCTCACGAGTAGATTGTCATCAGGATCATCTGAAAATCACAGTATTTTAAGTGGTTTACCCTTGGTTAATTGTCTATAGTATAAAACTATACCTCTTCCAATGACAACGGGCTAGCTTTCGCTTTGGCATCCAGGCTATGGTATCGTTCTGAAATTAAATTCATTAAATTGTTGCCTTCGAGTAAAGCCCAATTTATACCTACCGTGAGCTAAATGAAGTCTCGCCATTGACAGCAAGTAGCCTTCCAATGTGATTTGTCGATTTCTAGTGAATCTGCTGACTAAGGCTTCCAAAACTTTATTACTAGCTGTAGATCCGCCAGCCCACAGCAAACCCCGCAGACAGTATGAAGACACTTTCGATGCCCAAATTCCTCGGCTCAGCGTTGCTGTACCCGACGAAGATGGTCCACATCGTCGGAAGGCGGCCTTCCAGAATCGCATAAGACCTATAAGTGCGGGAACATGTTCGATAGAAAGTCGTCCTCCCAGCGCTGGATCACGCAAAGCCAACATTCCTCGGCACAGTTCCAGGGAGGGTCCACAATTAATTCCACCCAGCCCTCGAAAACCACGATTATTGCCCCCATGGGTTTTCAATATCGACTGCAGCTGTGTTGCGTCGATTTCGTGAGGATATCTCGCTCGAAGTTTGTACAAAATTCGCTGAAAAGAAACAAAATGAGTTTCAAAACGCAAGTCAAGAAAAAAATATAAAATAATTACTGCGTCGATCGTCCGTTCATCACAAAACTCCGCCGCAATATTGCTGATCACCAGGTTCTCTTCGTTGACCTCCCAAACGTCAGTATGCTGATCGGCGAAAATTCTCAGCAAAAATCGACCTTCGCGGTGTTGTTGTGAATGGGGCATAACAACAAAATCTCCCGAAGGCAGCGCAAAAAATGTGGCTATTTCTCTCAGATTGGACAACGGAGCGAAGTCCAAAGGCATCTGTTCGCTGACATATTGGGGTGTCACCCGTTGCATTCCTGGCGGAACTTCATAGATCGTGAATCCAATCTCGTCGTCCTCATAGTTTCTACTCCGGTAGCATTCATACTTTTGCGCTACCGCTACTACTACGTGTGCTTTGGCAGGGTGCCCCGCCGGTACTCGTATTCTAAACTGTGGATTTGTTGCCGTCGTTTCGATAAACTTGTGGGGCCCTCCAGCGTTGAAACCGGAACGCCATTGGCGTACCGCCAGTGCTGCTCTCCATGGAGTTCTCGTGTGCAGCCCTGGCTCAAGAGCCCAATCATCCGGTCCAATATGAGCCAACCAGATGACAACAAATCTGGACAAAAATTCACCGACGGACATCCAAAACTCGCAATCATTTGAAGACCTGGAAGACAGAAGTTCCCGATCTCGCTCGTTCAGTGCGTTCCATTCCCAGCTTCGTTCGGACCAGGCACCGCACCAAACTCCACCCCATTCGCCACCAATCCATGGGCTCCGTAGTCTGATTAGGCTGGTATCACCTGACTGGCCACTGACTTGCGAAGAATCGGAAGAATTGGCACGTACTCTCGCTAACCCAGTCACACTGTACGGATGATCCGATAGTAATCCTGAACGACGCCGTTTTGTTTCTTTTTCCTGAAATTATATTTTGTATTAGTGGTTATCAATCTAATGTTGAGTAATCCTACCACTCCACTGATTGCAACCAACAACGTTGATCTTGGCACGGCACCCCCTAGCAGGGGTCCACTCGGAGGTACACTTTGAACGACCGCTCCCGTTAAATCTTGCAGCGCCCGACCGACTGTTCCGAATTTGAGGAATGCGTATCCTCCGTATAATCTGCAAATGAAGTGTAAGCATTAGTAAAACTGTTTCAGTCTATAACCGTGGAGTATCTCACTTGGCATAAGCTTTCTCCAGTAAGGCAACCCAGAAGACGTCCGGTTGCGAGCAGTGCATGTGAGCAGGTCGGTCGCCTCGTGTCGGCAGCCGATCGTCGACGCGAACTTCGATCCATTTGCCCCATTGCCAGAAGCGGAATCTGAAAGAATTAAAAAAAAAACGTTGTAGCAGATTGCGATTCGCTAACATTTTAAATGTGAAAAGTATACACGCGGATTGGCTACTTGTGAGAAGTTATCGCACCAAGAAGAATTGATCATCATCAAGGTAAACAAGGAAATAATTTTCAGTTGACACTTCACCAATATTCGTTTGATAAAGTAGTTTTTTTGACGTAGGACTACGTCTTTGTTTTATATACTAGATTACACTTTGTGAAAATGAAAATGAAACTGGCAAATGTTGCATCAGATTTCAAACGGTTATAGCAAGCGAACGACTTAATGCATCTCAGTCATTTATATGTCGGTGGATAGATAAAATGTGTAACAATTTTTTGATATTATGTTCAACATTGTTGCTTTACTGCTTAATGGTGGAAAAAGGTGAAAAGTTTCAAGGTCAAGCTTTCCCATACATCTTCCTTGTTCTTGGCTTGCTTCCCAAGCACAGATAACAATAACATGGACGAAATAAATTCCACTGCCTACATATTTTGACTCAACAAAGTGTTTTGGTTTGTTTGTCTTTGTCTAAGCTGCGTGGCCACGCCTTAATGGTAAAAATCTACGCTGAACTCGATACAAAAGATTGCGTGTGGAAAATTCAGCTTCAGTTTAGTTTGTTCCACAATAGCGGGTGCGGTGCAGCTGTTAAAGCTTTGCGACATTGAGAAACGAGAGCTGCATACGAGTCAACTTCCAGGCACCGCGGAGCATGTTACCTTTATTCTGCACACGGCAGCAACAATAACCATCGTACGCTGCAGGATATTTTGCTGGCACAGCTGCTGGAGGGCACAGCGGAGAGCAAATTTTATACGCGGCCAACAAAATAATCGATGCTACCGGTGGTGGTGTGATTATAAGCATTCTGTAGCAGGCATTTCGAGCTGAAGATTATCGAATCGGTTCTTTTTAGATCTATAAATGCTCGAAGATAAGAGGTATGAGAATTTTCACAACTACTCCTAGTGTGAAATGTTCATCTATTTCTCAATAAACATTTTTACAATAACGACCAGGGCGCACCAAAGATAAACGGTAGAGTTGCCTATGAATAGTTTATCACAACAAGACATAACCCTCATTTCAAGAATTTTCACTGCTAAATTGAGTGATTTTCCGGTTTAATTGTTTGTTTGTGTTCACTCGAACACCGTTATCAGTCAAATATTAGCAACGATAATTAGTTAATCTAAGAACCAGAGTGATTTTCGCAGCGGGAAAGCAAAAACTTTCTTTTGGTGCTTATGAAAATCACTCAGTAGTATCGAAAGTGTTTTAGTTTGTTCCTCTTTCTCGAAGCTACGTAGCCACGCCTTAACTGCAAAAATCTGCTCTGAACTCGATACAAAAGACTGCGTGTACAAAATTCAGCTTCAGTTTAGTTTGTTACACATAAGCGAGAGCAGTGCAGCTGTTAAAGGTACGCGACATTGAGAAACGAGAGCTGCATACGAGTCAACTTCCAGGCACTGCGGAACATGTTACACCTTTATTTTGCATACGGCAGCAACAGTTACCATCGCTGCAGGATATTTTGCTGGCACAGCTACTGGAGGGCACAGCGGAGAGCAAATTTTATGCGCGGCCAACAAAATATTCATGGTGCGATTATCAGCGTTCTGTAGCACGAATTTCTAACTGAATATTATGGAATCGGTTCTTTTCAGAACTATAGATGCTTGAAGATAAGAGTTATGAGAATTTTCGCAACTGCTACTAGTGTAAAATTTTCATGTATTCATGCATCGTTAGTTTTAAAATAACGACTATCAAAAATAAACGGTAGTGTTACCTATGAACAGTTTAGCGCAGCATATAATAATATTTAGTTTAGCATATATTATATATTTAGTCCTACGTCACCATTTCATACAACCCCTAGGGCTGTATACCTTGTAGTATTTCTATGAATTGTGTGTCAAGATCAAACAGCTTCATTGTGATGGAAAGTGCGAATTAGTTTATAAAATTTGAATAAGTTTTTGCATCTTCTGAAACACGGAAATTCTGTCACCACGATGCAAATTCGTTTTTACATTAGCTGCGAATTTATTGATTACCAATAACCATACGTCACTGCATTTCATCGCTAGGGCTGACAGTAGGTCTGGCATCAAACGGTCGCGATTGCAAACTAACTAGCCGCACATCTTCTCACGCATTGAGATATTTTAATTGTATTTTAATTCCTAACCGACCTTGGCCGATCCGATTACCTGGTGCGATGGAAGACTCTTCCCTTGGTTACGACGGTGGAGGATATCTTTTCAATCAAAAAGCTAATAGAGACACGTCAATGCTCATTTGAAACTACTGAAACGTCACATTTGCAGCAGACGTGTGAAGGTTTTTTTTATACAATAAACAAACCTGTTATTCATTTATTCAGTAACCAATGCAGGCAATTAGGTGTTGGTGCTCATTAATACCAAATAGTGGAGAACGTAGGAACTGAACAGCTTAGAAATTTTTTTTAGGCTTTATATTTTCAAACGACGCAGCCGTCGTCCTAGGATTTTGTAGAACGCCAAAACGACAGAGGTCAGAGGTCGCATAAACGTTTTCAAGACCGCACCTTACTACATTAAAATCCGGTTGGACAGCGCAGTTTGGCGGGATATTTGATTATTAATTACTTTATTGGTTGCGTAATATGATGAGTGTTATATACCAACTAAACATTAAGCTGTCTACACAAGTCAGCGTCTTCTGGTGTCACGACACAACCGCTAGTTTGTATCCATAGAGGAACAAAAAATTCACATACGATCATCTTATAACCATTTCGTCTTCTTAACACCCTCAGATGGTACAAATAGCTTGGGTCATCAACGGGGGGATGATGAATCTTTATTTTTTCTCTATACACATTTTACGGTCAAATTCATTTCGACCTCTCGGCGCTGCAACACTCAGCTGGAATTGCCACTTGACACAACCAAGTATCTTTCGTTTGGTTCATCGATACAGCCTCTATGAGGAAACGGGCAGCGTTTTTCTTTGTTTAATCAGTCGTTTCGCTAACATTTTACTATGCATATTAGTTCTCGACCGGTTGGACAGTCTTCGATGACTCCATCGATCAGATCGAGCAGACTATCCTGATGCAATAAGAAGCAATGATAATTTTTAGTGCCGCTTAGTGCAGTGATCTGCCGATGAAATGCGAATTTTATTATACCTAATTAATATTTTATTTACATATATTTCAGACTTGGTATCAATAACTAAAAAAACAACATCAAATATCCCCGGTTTTTTAATAGATTTAAAACTTTCCATAGCAGGAATTTTGCTAGAGTAAAATATTTTCAAACATTGGGCATTGAAAGCAAATAAAAATGAACCTTCTCTACGGTTAATCTGAAAACGGGAAATATTCCCGAAATAAAAATCACTGTCTCTAGCACTTTAATCACTTTTAAATTGATGAACTTCAAATTCTCAATCGGTAGCTAAGTGTGTACCAAATATTTGATTATCTGTGCAATGCATTGCTATTTAATCTGTGCTTGAATAATACCGATACCCTCTTAAACGCTAAGATACTATTTAATGCTGATTTAGTCATTGACCGACTAATTCTGACTAGTTAATGGCTTTGTCATTTGATTTTATCGCTGAGGTGTTAATTGAACTTTGGTAATGTTAAAATGTAGCCGCCTTTGAGATTTAGCATCACAAGCGGTATTGATTACCGTCTGCCATATATGAACCAATCGTAGTGGTCATATGACGTCTGCCATATATGAACCAATCGTAGTGGTCAATGAATATTACGACACAAACATCATCTCGCCAGCAGTCAAGGTCGTTGAGTGTCCGGTTTGTCAAATCGTCACAAGATCCATTAGATCCCGGTTTCCCATTTGTTGCGATATATGTTAATTTGAAAACGATAGAATAAATCTACATTGATGAGATGCCGATTCTACCTTCACCCTAAACACCTCGAGCCACGAGTCGCCGTAAACGGTTCCTAATCACGATGTTATCCATAATTTAGTGAGTATTGCTAGTGTGGTTTCGTGACATCGTCACATCGCGGCAGTAATGTTTTCATATGTTAGGTCTTGCTGGAGAACACCGAATGAAATCCTACAATATTCGGTCAAATTATTGCTGACATGCAATTTATTTTGAAACCAATGCCATAAACAACTATTTAAAAACAATCAATTGCCGAATTTGGTAAATCGTGACACCAACAAGCAATTCGAACCAAAACTACAGTACAACCTAACCCAACTGCAACCTATTCACATCTGGTTCCTACTAGACGCAGCCTCTATCCGCTGAAACCATAGCCATAATCATTCGAAGAGGAACTAGCCTTACGCCAGTCGACGACACAGGGCGCGGAGAGCATCTTCAACCACCAGCAGAGACAAACCGCCAGGAGGAGGATACTCGTAGCTGGCAAAGCCGATTGAATAAGGAGGCATCTTCATTGCGGTTTCAAATCTCGCCACAGATAGAACGCTTTTGGCAAACTCAAGTGCACGCGACCGGTTCTTTGTGTGACTTTTAGACGTTTTAATTTATAAATTTTCGCGTTAATTGTTACTTGTGAAGCAGGTAACATGTTTAATCTACAGTTGATTTGTTCAGTGCTTTCAACCAATAGTTAACAAATCTATATTATTAGCACGAAAAGTGTTTCAAAGAATGAAAATTGCATTGAAAGCTAAAAATTGTGTGTTTCAATAAAACTTATAATGCTAGATAGTAACTAAAACAATGAGTGCCGCGCAGCTTAGTTTATTCCAAAGTGAGTATAAAAAGTGAAAAAAGATTGGTTTTACGAATATATTCATAATGAGTAACAAGGAACTTAGTGAGCAGTGGTAAATCATGAATCCAGTACACAATATCAGTGCAGATATTTTTCAGTGCTTTTGCTTGAATGTGAAAAACAATTGTAAACGACAGTGTTCCTTTCTATCATCACAAGGAGATATTTCACCTTCGTGCAATCCGTCGTTTTTTCATTATTCGTGAAATAATAAAGTTAAGTCATCCGTCAGGCGCAGTAAAAACGTGTTCGTTTGATGTTTACCGTTTCAAATTTTCTGAAAATTTATTGTTACTGTAAGTTTTATTGTGTGAACTATAATGTTGTGAATTCGGTTTGGGTACTGTACAGGGGCATCACGCGACTAGTGATGCATGGGAAAAATACTACCCCGAAAGAAACCGGCTTCGGAATGTCCACTCTAGGATCAATTTTGGTGTTTCATTTTGATAACACTTGATATTTGATTTTGATTTTTGCTTTATCGAAAGAACAATGAAAATCATTTGATTAGTTTTTCAGAAAATGTTATTGAGTGACTGTGAACGAAGCGCGTGAATTATTTCATCAAAGTATGACAGCTTGTTACAAGGATTAAAATTAACTGTGTCTAAAGAATGCTGCGTTCACTGGAAGTGAATATTAAAAAAGATTGGTAGTAATTCTCGAAAAATTCCAGTGAAAATGATTCTTGTCAGCACTGCACAGTATGCTCAACACTGGAAAATTGTTAAGCTATTGGATAAAAAGATTTCATATGTTAGCTCTATCAATTACCAATTAACGGCGATACATTTTTCGGTTAGTGGATTAATGTTTAGTGTCACTTAATTTTTCAATTTTAAAAACTAGAACAAATATAACAAACATATGGCTGCGTGAAATTTAGATTCACTTTGTG
The DNA here is from genome assembly GCF_029784165.1 of Wyeomyia smithii. NCBI lineage: Eukaryota > Metazoa > Arthropoda > Insecta > Diptera > Culicidae > Wyeomyia > Wyeomyia smithii. The sequence continues at coordinate 279,503,276 of NC_073695.1, forward strand.
TCCAATCCAGCCTCTCTTAAATCCAGATATGATTTGGCGAACAAATCCGAAATTGTTTCAACTTAAATGTATAATGTCAAATTCAAGTTTACGAATTTCTCCTGTAATTGAAAAAAATATACCTAAATGCGAAATCCTTAATTCACCATTCTTTCAATATATTAGACATACCCCATCATATAGCATGAAATATGATTCATCAGTATAAAAAGGTACCAGAGTATCAATTTCCCGGAGTAAACCCAAATTTGCCAGCTAGTTACGGGGTGCGATACTGGCCTGTCTAGCTATTCGTACTATAAAATTCCGACACAGGAGAGACTAAGCCCAAAAACCGGGTGCGCCTCCAGGAGGAGCGGCCCTAACATCGTCTATACTCCAGAGAAGCGACAGAAGTAAGACATGCGATGTCTCGTCAGCTACACCCAAGACGGCAGCCCCGCCACGAGACTAGCCATCACCACCCTAGTAAGGTGATATGGCAAAAACAACACTTTACTACGATATTCAAGAAGAAAAAACGGATCGGAACAATCGGCAGTGACCTAGGCGACGAATAAAAGACACCGACTGGAAGCTCGGAACATGGAACTGTAGATCGCTAAGCATCCCGGATGGCGACAGGACAAGATCCTACTAAATCAGCTGGAACCCCGTCACTTCGGCATCGTAGCGCTGCGGGAACTTTGCCGGAAAGGAGAAAGTACGAAGGATGTGTGGTCACAGAGCCTAGTACTACCAGAGCAGCATCACAACAAATGAGCGGGGTATCGGCTTTATTGTGTTGGGCAGGATGCAAAGTCGTGTGATCAAGTGGCAGGTGATCAGCGACAGGATGTGTATATTGAGATTTAAAGGCCGGTTCTACAATTACTCCATCATCAATGTGCACTGCCCGCATGAAGGAAAACCCGATGTTGAAAAAGAAGCCTTCTACGCACTCAGATGGTGGACGTCTACGATAGCTGCTCGCAGCGAGACCGGTGATCAGACACGAAAGTCTGCATACCGAGACGAACAACAACGGGCAAAGATGCGTAAACTTTGCAGCTTCCCGAGGATTGGTATTCCGAGGTACATTCTTCCTCCGCAAGGACATCCACAAAGCAACTTGGAAATCATCTGACCAACGAACAATAAACCAAATTGACCATGTGCTCATCGAAGGACAGTTTTTCTCGAACATCACCAATATACGCACCTGCCGGAACACTTAGTTGCGATTTGTATGCACTAAAAACTGTCGACTGTCTATCAGTAACGACATAAACCGATCCCCGCGGCTCAATATCAAGCAGCTACGGAACCGCAAGCTGCCGAAGTCTACGCGCAACAGCTTGAAGCGGCACTACCCACGGTAGAGGAGTTCGGCGCAGCCTATCTCGAGGATAGCTGGATCATAATCCACACGGCCATCAACACTAGGAACAGAAAGGCCGAGTGGCAGAAACGACCGGTATGATGGGGAATGCGTGGCAGTGATGACAAATACTACAAGGTATACAGCCTATACACAGCCTATATACAGGTATACAAATACTACAAGGTATACAGGGGTTGTATGAAATGGTGACGTAGGACTAAATATATAATATATGCTAAACTAAATATTATTATATGCTGCGCTAAACTGTTCATAGGTAACACTACCGTTTATTTTTGATAGTCGTTATTTTAAAACTAACGATGCATGAATACATGAAAATTTTACACTAGTAGCAGTTGCGAAAATTCTCATAACTCTTATCTTCAAGCATCTATAGTTCTGAAAAGAACCGATTCCATAATATTCAGTTAGAAATTCGTGCTACAGAACGCTGATAATCGCACCATGAATATTTTGTTGGCCGCGCATAAAATTTGCTCTCCGCTGTGCCCTCCAGTAGCTGTGCCAGCAAAATATTCTGCAGCGATGGTAACTGTTGCTGCCGTATGCAAAATAAAGGTGTAACATGTTCCGCAGTGCCTGGAAGTTGACTCGTATGCAGCTCTCGTTTCTCAATATCGCGTACCTTTAACAGCTGCACTGCTCTCGCTTATGTGTAACAAACTAAACTGAAGCTGAATTTTCTACACGCAGTCTCTTGTATCGAGTTCAGAGCAGATTTTTGCAATTAAGGCGTGGCTACGTAGCTTCGAGAAAGAGGAACAAACCAAAACACTTTTGATACTACTGAGTGATTTTCATAAGCATCAAAAGAAAGTTTTTGCTTTCTCGCTGCGAAAATCACTCTGGTTCTTAGATTAACTAATTATCGTTGCTGATATTTGATTGATAACGGTGTTCGAGTGAACACAAACAAACAATTAAACCGGAAAATCACTCAATTTAGCAGTGAAAATTCTTGAAATGAGGGTTGTGTCTTGTTGTGATAAACTATTCATAGGCAACTCTACCGTTTATCTTTGGTGCGCCCTGGTCGTTATTGTAAAAATGATTATTGAGAAATAGATGAACATTTCACACTAGGAGTAGTTGTGAAAATTTTCATACCTCTTATCTTCAAGCATTTATAGATCTAAAAAGAACCGATTCGATAATCTTCAGCTCGAAATGCCTGCTACAGAATGCTTATAATCACACCACCACCGGTAGCATCGATTATTTTGTTGGCCGCGTATAAAATTTGCTCTCCGTTGTGCCCTCCAGCAGCTGTGCCAGCAAAATATCCTGCAGCGCACGATGGTTATTGTGGCTGCCGTGTGCAGAAAACAGGTAACATGCTCCACGGTGCCTGGAAGTTGACTCGTATGCAGCTCTCGTTCCTCAATGTCGCAAAGCTTTAACAGCTGCACCGCACTCGCTATTGTGGAACAAACTAAACTGAAGCTGAATTTTCCACACGCAGTCTTTTGTATCGAGTTCAGCGTAGATTTTTACAATTAAGGCGTGGCCACGCAGCTTAGACAAAGACAAACAAACCAAAACACTTTGTTGAGTCAAAATATGTAGGCAGTGGAATTTATTTCGTCCATGTTATTGTTATCTGTGCTTGGGAAACAAGCCAAGAACAAGGGATATGTATGGGAAAGCTTGACCTTGAAACTTTTCACCTTTTTCCACCATTAAGCAGTAAAGCAACAATGTTGAACATGATATCAAAAAATTGTTACACATTTTATCTATCCACCGACATATAAATGACTGAGATGCATTAAGTCGTTCGCTTGCTTTAACCGTTTGAAATCTGACGCAACATTTGCCAGTTTCATTTTCATTTTCACAAAGTGTAATCTAGTATATAAAACAAAGACGTAGTCCTACGTCAAAAAAGCCTGGGTAAATTACCTGATGGTAAGGACGAGAGAGAACCTGGTCAAGTACAGACGAGCAAGAAACGACATGACCACGATCCTGAGACGTAAAAAGCGACAGCAGGAGAATCATGATGAAGAGCTAGAAGAGCTAACACTTGCTAGAGCACTGCACTGGGTCATTTCCAAGATCTGGGAAGTGGAAAAAATGCCGGAAGAGAGGATGGAGAAAGGCATCTGATCTGCCCATCTATAAGAAGGGCGACAAGCTGGAGTGCTGCAATATCGTGGCATTACGCGCATCAACGCTGCTTATAAAATACTCTCCCAAGTATAAAATCTCCCAAGCTGCAATATCGTGGCATTACGCTCTTCAACGTTACTCATAAAATACTCTCCCAAGTTCTATTCCAACTTCTAACGACTTTAACCAGAAGGTTCGTGAAACAGTACCAGGCGCCTTTCATGGGAGCCCGTGCAACAACGGACCAGATATTTTAAATCCGACAAATATTGTAAAAATGTCGTGAGTACAACGTGTCCACGCATCACATTTTTATCGACGTTCATCGAGAACAGCTATGGCAGTTCATGCACGAGAACGAGGATATTTTCTCGGATAAATTGACGCGGCTGATCAAGGCTACCATGACTGGCTACGTGCGTGCTTCGAGGATACTCTCGAGTCCCTTCGAGTAATGCCGAGGATTGAGACAAAGTGATGGACTTTCTTGCTTACTTTTTAGCATTGCTCTCGAAGGTGTTATACGAAGAGCGGACATCGCCACGAGTGGCACGATTTTCACGAAGCGAGTTCAGCTCATAGGCTTAGCTGATAACTTCAACACCATAGTACGAAACTTTGTGACGGTGAAGAAAACCTACACCAGACTAAAAGCGGAAGCTAAGCGTGTTTGACTGCTGATCAATGCGTCAAAAACAAAGTATATGAAGAGAAGGGGCTCCAAGGAGAACAATGTTAGCCTCCCACCCCGGATTATCGCAGACGGCGATGATCTTGAGGTGGTAGACGAGTTTTTGTACTTAGTGCCGCTGGTGACCGCTAACAACAACACCAGCAAAGAGATTCGCAGATGCATTTAAGCGGGAAATCGTGCCTACTCTGCACTTCGTCAGACACTGAGATCCAATCGAGTGCGCCAGCGTACGAAGCTGAAACTGTACAAAAAAACTAGTCAGACCGGTGGCCCTCTATGGCCTAGAGACGACAACCCTGCTCTCAGAAGACCTCAGCGCCCTTGGAGTTTTCGAACAGAAAGTGCTGCGACTCATCTACGGTGGAGTACAGACAGACTGTAGAATTGGAATTGATGGAATAAAAATCAGCCTAATTTGAAATCAAAGTGTGCCGATAGTGAAAGCAAAGACTAACAGCCATAACACTTCGAGCAAATTTTCAATCAATACATCGTAATACATGATAACGGTAGTTTACGTAAGTAACAATAGCACCATCTGCCGTCGTGTTCGCGCTGCGTTCAGTATCTCGATAGAAGCACTAGCGTACATACATGTGTCAAACTAAAATCCACATAAATGTATGAGATTGCATGACAGCGCCCCAGACGGTGTTGTCGAAATGATCGTTTTTTGTGGTGATGGAGCTAGGTTCCAGTGTTACGTCTGGTAAAGGTTTTCACAATCTTCTCGGGATTTCAATGCATACTACGAAAAAATAATACTTTGCAGACTATTGTCCCCTTTCAAAATTGCTCATGATTTTTTTAATCATTAACAACCGGTTGCCTCAATACTGCCGTGAGATGATAAAGTGACGTAAAGGACATTTTTTCGAATATGGGTTTTTCGTGCCAATTTGTTCATTATTCGAAGACCTATCTTTTGGTATCTTCCTTTTCGTTGTTACTTATTGTTACTTGACGTCCGTTTTGTTCAAAATTCCCCTTAAATTCGCATTAGGATTTAAATCGCTGCTCCTGGAAACCCTCGTCACTCTTCCGTCACACTCGGAGTCGCTTTCTCTTGGACTCGTCCAAATAAATAACGCGCTTTCAGAACTCCAGCGGCTTGTTGAAAGGGTCCTTCGCAAACTAAGGACGATTTTTGTTCGTGGTGCGGGTCATCGGTCGCTTTTTGGCGAAGTAGCTCCTCCAAATGGTGCGATTGAAAAGCTCCAACCTTTCTTAAGTCGCCTGAATGGTCATTCGTGGGTTTTTCTTTATTTCCCGGATTATTAACAGGTCCGTTGTTAAGTCAGTCTTACGTTTCGGTCCTCTTCCCAGTCGATCGGCCACAGAAACAGAGCTGTCATGCGTCGTCGAAGTAGACCACACCCCATACTTTCCAGCAATGTGTTGTTGAGACTTCTTACACTGGAAGTCACGCACAATCAAATTTCAGACCTGTGTGGAGAATTTTTACCCTCTAATTTTTTGAAAGCTTCCTCAGCGTCAAAAATGCGTCACTACGCCCGAAAAGTTGACTAAACAGCAATGAAAATTGTGTTCTGTCAGATGTAAACAACCAGCTGTCAAAACCGAGGGGTACATGAATAAAAATACACGGTGAAAAAAATTCACGCAAGTAATTGTCATACCCCAAAAGTACCAATTCCGGATTTTTTGACGTAGAATTACGTCTTACTGCAACATACACAGGGGGCCAGTTTCATTACAGGGATCCAATTTCAAAAACCAAAAACATCGAGAGCGTCACAAAAATTGTCCATTTTCAACCGTTTTAAGCTCAGTCAGTTTCCAACCGGTTTTCGTCATTTTTGCAGCAAGCGATTGGAAAATCAACCAAGCACCCGTCCAAATGGAGAAAGTTGTAATCTGATTCTTCGAACTGTTGTACTATTGAAAATTGTCAAGCCTTGTCGAAACGCAAATGTCGACCTCTGATTGGTCGCACAATGCTTCTTTCCCTAACAAGGTCGACAGAATATACCTAGTTGACTAAGAATGCGCGCTTTGTGTTTTATGTATAATCCATTCCATGATTGTGCCGATACCACACGGACTGCTGGATGGCAGCAGATAACAGAAATGCAGCACTTACGCTATTGCGTCTTAGAACAAAACGGTTATAGTTCGACATCACAATTTCCACCTTCATACTCATGTCTACCGTCGGCAGCATAAAACATGCACGATCTGCTTCCATGCGACTTTAGTCATATCTATTTTTTCAGTTATCCCAATCCACAACGTGCAAAAAATCTATGTCAGAGCGGATATTGCGCGCTATCTGGACCATGAAGCATTTATGCGATAATTATACGAAATTTGCAACTACAGCAACCAGTCTTTTTCAAGGCTGCCAAATATATTTGGAAGAGCATAATGAATGATTATTGCTAAATTACAACTTTGATAACAGTTTGATGCTGCTGCAATTGCCCAGCAGTGTGATGTATACTACGATTCATTAACACTGTGCATCACAAGCAGTATATGCGAGACAAATCCGATTCCAAACAGAAAAGTTCAGCCAGTTCTGCTCACGGCGCTGAGTCCGTTTTAGAAAATTCATAACACTTCATTGACAAATATGTAACGTCTTAAAGAAGACGGTTGTTACGAGAACGGAAACATCTTCTTCCTTCAAGCCGTGCAACACACGATACATGTTATATTGTTGCCTTCATAAGGCAACAATAGGTTGACAAGAGGAATGTAACAATTTACTTGGAGCAGCAAACGTACGGCGGTCTGAGCCTTGCGGCAAGTGTAATAGTAGAACATTTGTTGTAATCCACCAACCGGGAGGCAACCGAAAATGTTTCTCCTTACACCGAGGTTTGACCTGTTGTGACGAATTTCCTGGCTCCTTTGTCGCTTGCCTCTGGTGCCATCTCAATGATGATACATTTGTTGCCAGGTACACAGTTGACGATAAAATAATGCGCTTTCACGCTCAAATTTCGCTTATATACCGACAATCTGTGAGCAGCGTAGCCCATCCTCTTTTTTACGAACGTGGTAGAATGATATAACTGGAAATAATTTTTCCAGTTATCTCATTCAAAAACGTGCGTAAAAAATCTTTGTCAGAGCGGATATCGCGCGCTATCTGGACCATGAAGCGTTTATGCGATAATTGAATGAAATTTGCAACTGCAGCAACCAGTCTTTTTCAAGGCTGCTAAATATATTTAGAAGAGCATAATGAATGGTTATTACTGAATTGCAACTTTGATTGCAGTTTGATGCTGCTGCAATTGCGCAGCAGTGTGATGTATATTAACACTGTGCATCACAAGCGGTATATGCGAAACATATCCGTAAATGTCAATTTACTAAGTTTTCATCATTACAAACCAGTCACTTCTTACAGCATCTCGATCATACTCATGGTTCATAACAATTTACAGAAGGGGCATCTTTGCCGATTGAGGATTCCGGCCTTTCTCTGGTTAAACTCCGTCTTCTTACAGTATCATGAAATACAAACAATCTTCATATTCATATACTTGACCATGAATTCCGACGATTCCTTCGGAAAATTAAAATTCTTTCTGCTTTGTTTATTTTAAACATTTAACAAGGCTGAAATTATTAACTGTTACTGCAAAGTTCAATTTTCTGGTAAATACAACTAATATCAAACATTTATGAATTGATTATACGATTTTTTTTATGTTTCTTTCAACAGAGTCGACTTGAGCACATCGATTAGTGCGTTTTCGACGTAGAATTATGTCTTACGGCAACATATATAGGGGTACAAACTGTAAAACCGAAAGCATCGAGAGCGTCACGAATATTGCCCACTTTCAAAAGTTCTGAACTCAGCTAGTTTCCAACGGATTCCGTTTATTTTTAAAGTAAAAATAATATACGAAACAAATACGGAAAAATATATCGAGTGTATTTCCAAAGCTATTGCAAAAAATTATTGACATAAGACAGGCTGTCGTAATTCTACGTTAACCTTGCGGTCGTTTCGTATAAACAACCTCTTCCACTTTTTTTTTTGTTATTCCAAAAAATAAATCAACGCAACTGGAATGGCAAAATAATCTGCTTATTACCTACTTTTACGTAATATTGACTGAAGCACGAGAAGTTTTAGAAAAAACTTTTAATATTGGCACATTTCGATTCCAAAAGGGGTGAAAGTTATTGCGCCTAGTAATAGTACAACAGACTAATTTTATTTTATTATCATTTAACATTCAGTAAAGTCGTTTTTTTTTTGAGATTTCACAGTCAGGCGCCAGCCTGGCCTTGATTTCTTCTTTCTTTTGAAAGATGTTGGTTTATATACGGTATCTGTACCAATTTTGTATACATCAACCTTACCAGCCATTGAATTTTTTTATCTGGAAACTATTGGCCGTTAGTCTCTAGATCACGTATTAATTTTAGTTAGTATTACTTTATAAGAAACCTTAATTAGAACACCTACCCCGTGACTGGTAGTATTGCTATTTGAAACATTATTTATTTTAAATACTTCTCAAATGTTATACCTGTAAAATATATCATGTTTCGTATGGTCACAGAGAACAGACTTCATCTTATTTGCAAAAGATGTGTAAAAACTTGCAACCGTCTTTAACCAGTAAGTGGTAATGCTCCCGCTATGTGGCGCTGTCGTCACTCACAAACCAAGCAATGATATCGATAAAACATCGATACTGCAATATTTATGCAGTGCAACTGGGGCACCACAAGACAGATTTCGTTAGTGTATTAACGTATTTTGATTCAAATATTTACACACGATTTTCAAATTTCTTTATATGAACATGAATGTCTGTTCTCTGTGGTATGGTGTTGAGTTTTTATAAATATTAATTATTTTCACAAACAAACATTCTCATTTCACCCCAACTAGCAGACTAACAGTTGACTGCGAGAGCTTCGTAGCCGCAAGGTTACAGAGTCCGCTTTGATAAGTGAGTGGTCGTGGGTTCGAATCTTAGTAGAATCAGGCCATTTGGTTGTCAAAGGACTTTAACATGGGTTCATTCTCAGGCTCTCTACTACATACCCTTCCTTCAAGCTGAATTCTATAGTACCCTTGCTGACTTTCATCCTAACAAAAAAGTCCCTCTTATAATAAAACTGTTCTGAGTAACGTATAATAGTTCTCGTCAGGGAATTGTAATTGGCTGGAGGAACGAGGTTTCGATACGACTCCTTCCTCTTGACAAAAATATAAGTCCTACTTATAATAAACCTGACCAGAGGTGAAGCATTGAGTGCCTCTTCAGGGAATTGTGATTGTGACGCGGTGTTGGAAGGAGGAACGAGGCTCGATAAGACTCCTTCCTCTTGACAAATTAAGTCCTTTTTATAATAAAACTAATTCAGAAATATTTACCCTCTACAGGGAATTGTAATTGGCGATATTGGCACGAAGAACGAGGTTTCGATAAGACTCCTTCCTCTTGACATAATAAGTCCCTCTTAGAATAAACCTGGCCAGAGAGGAACGTTAGGTGTAGCCTTAGTTAGGCAATTGTAATTTGGCGATATTGGTAGGATAGAAAAGAGGCTCGGTATAGTAGAGCAGTAAGCTTGAAATGTAAAGGTAAACTCTCACACACAAGCACGAATATAAATTAAAAAAAAACCGTATCATTCACTTCAATAGTGATACTGCCAATAATATGAAGTGCGGAGTATAGAAAACACCTGGGCAATATCACAATAAAAACAGTTGACTGCGAAGTCTGTGTATAACAAACAGCTCCAAGGCTGTGCTTTGGGATAAGTTAAAACAAAAGTACATTGGGGCAGTTCACGCGACAAATAAACACGTCACATATCGAAGTAATACAGAGACATGGAAATATAATCTTCTCATTAAAATCACATTGAAAAATTCAGCGGTTTTGTAATGCATTTTTGTTTTCTTTTCAGGAAAAACATCCATCTCCCGCCGACAGCTAACATTCCTTACCGGGATAACGGTAGCATGTTTATTCACTGTAGTATCATTACTGCAGCAAAAGCGAAACGATCTTCCCGAACCCTATCGCTCGGGATTCGCGGATGACCATCAGCCTACGGTCAGCCTAACCGATAGCGTTCGCATCCTGTGCTGGGTTATGACCAGTCCAGCTAATCACGATACCAGAGCGATTCACGTCAAACAAACTTGGGGAAGCCGATGTAACAAACTGCTGATAATGAGTTCAGCTGAGGATGAGAAGTTAGGAACGGTTGTCCTGAAGGTTACCGAGGGCCGCCGAAGTCTGTGGAATAAGACCCGAGAGTCCTTTCGGTATGTGTACGAAAATCACCTGAACGAGTATGATTGGTTCTTGAAGGCGGATGATGACACGTAGGTAATTCGAATTCAAAGCACTTTGTTCAATGTTTAATGAAAATATTCTTATTAGGTACGTGATTGTGGAAAATCTCAGATATTTTTTGTACTCATATTCTTCGGAGTATCCTATATATTTTGGCAGCAAGTTTCGCTTCCCGCAGTATGTCAGTCAGGGTTACTTTTCTGGTGGTGCCGGCTATGTGCTCAGTCGAGAAGCGTTAAAACGGTTCATAGAACAGGCTTTAGACAAGGCCGAAAATTGTTCCGTTGTCTTGGAGACTGAAGACCTCGAAATGGGTACGTGCATCCACTATTTTTAAATGAAGAATATTTTTGAAACGTAGTTCAATTCAGGAAAGTGCATGGAAAGCATCAACGTTACTGCCGGGGATTCCCGGGACCATCTGGGGCGAAAAAGGTTTTTGCCCCTGGAACCAAAATTTCACCTCACTTCGAATCCAGTGGATGATCCGGACTTTTGGTACAATTATTATTCATTCTACGAGCCGTTTTACGGGTTAAAATGCTGCTCAGACCTTGCCATCAGCTTCCATTACGTACAAGGTCCGCAGATGCACGTAATGGACTTTCTAATATATGGACTACACCCGTACGGTTTGGTTTATAAAAATCCCCCACTGCCACCAAAGAAAAGTTGGGACGAAGCGAAAGCCGTTGCTGGACCGTATCCTGCGAGAAGTACCACGGTTAGAACGACGAGTTCAAGTGAAAGCTCAACAGCTGTTGATGTGACCGAGAAGAACGAAAACGGAGTTTCGGAAAATGCTTCTGAAGCTTTGAATTTTAGTGAGAGTGCAACTGAAGCGGAATTCGTCAGCAAAAGTAGTTCTTTTGCTGACACTGATGGGATGAATCTGGACGATTTTGCCAATCGGATTGTCAACGACAAAATATTAATGCAAAAAATAATGGAAAAATTGCAGAGTCAGCAAAATGCAGCATAGTCCCAACAAAAAAAAACTGGATGTCACTGTTGTACATATCGTTTTAATGTCTTCGCCATACACAATGCAACAAAAAAAATAAATTTTACTTAGTATTCACACGCCTAATATAGACATAAGCGAACTTCTCCTTGTGAACACAAACTCTCTGATTTAGACATACAATAGGATTAATATAAAACATAAATACAAAGCGTGGCGCAACAACCTCGCACGTGTCATTGGATTCATTCGCTGACAGTTCGGAACTAAGCGAGAGCAAAAGCTTTGTAGTTTTATTGCATATCTGAAGGCGTTTTAAGCTCATTCATTCCAGCTGTTCATTCCAAACACCCAACTTAAGCCTACGGGGCAAGCCGGGAAAACGAACAATTAAAATCGAGCATTTTATAGACATAAATATAAGTAAAATTTATGAACACAATTTGCCAGCGCCGCTTCGAAATGACTCTTTCGAAGCAGCAGATTCAAGCAGGTTATGGGCGCGATGACTGAAGTCTCGCTCGTTTCGCAAGAGGACTACTCCGGAGATGGCGACAAAGAGGCATTGCTGGGAAACGCCAACTCGTACAAGTCTAAACGATGCTATTAAGTTGAAATTAGCTTGTTTGGTCAGCACCAATGACTATCTAACCATAGTGAGGTAGGAGTCACTGCGGTTTTTGAATCGCTCTCTCACCTATCGACACTGGGGATTAATTTATCACAACTATTAGCGTATTGAACTGCGACAAATGGTTGTCAGTAGTAAGAGTTAAACCTATTTAATACACGTTGCTCGGGTCAAATCATCGGGCAGATTAATATGCAGCTTCTGTTTGCTGTAAATGATGCAATGTTGCAAGTTGGTAAAACAATAATTGAAAAAAATGTTGGAGCAATAGTCAATCAAATTGGCATTGAGAAAAATTTTGAGCATCGCGTGTAAAAGAGTTTGAGACAAATCTACGTAAACGTAACTTACTTGAACATCCCACAATAACCATTTGATGTATCGAAAGTCTGTTCAGGTGGGACAACCCTTTCCAATAGCCTTGGTAGTTGGGATAAACAACCAAGTGCAGCCAGTAAACTAGGATCTCCTGGGCCGACAGGTTCCGGAAGCTCTCGTGCGGATAGTGGAGTACCAGGTGGGGATAATCGAAACTGGGGACGGCCACACATGTCCTACAAATAGATTGAAATCATGAGCATCGAATGTCGTTTTCATTAAAAATAACTGCATCTTACATGTGGCCTCATCCATACGATTTGTTTCTTTTTCGAAAGCGTTCTTGTGGTCGGTGGAAACTCTAAATCCTCGTGTAGACCACCGGGTCCCCGTGTGACTATTCCGTTAATTCCATTGATGCCGTTGTGGGGCCGTCCGTTCGGAATTGTACCGTTGACGCCGTTGATGCCATTATGACCGTTGATACCATTGGATGTGATAACTTCGGCCGAACGCGGCCTGGACAACGTCGAATTATGATCCGTTCCGTTCATCCAGGAGCGCACTTTTGGAACACCATCTAGAAAGGAAGAGTATTTTATTAAGTCACAAACTTTGATTTTACGCATGTGCTATTACAAAAATATTTGTTAGTATCTATCGATTTCAATACGACTAACTGTAAGAGCACACAGTGCAACAGCGATTTGGTTTGCAACAAGGTTCAACCCGAAAAATTATGCGAAGGCATCATTGTTGATAGCTTCAGCACACGTTTAAACTTATCTGTTGATCGGGTTGCACGTTTGTCTAAACTACTTATCAACAGTGAAAAATCGCTCACTTTACTACCTTGCTAATAATAATTGTTCAGATCAAAACGATAAAGCGAACAATCAAGGACTGTGCTCTATTTGTTAACCAACGAAATCAACAGCAGTTTCACTCTTTTAACAGCCCCATCACAACTCTGTGCCAACTGTGTTAAACCGATTACAAAGTGGTGGAGTATTTAAGCACAGGAAATATTGCAACGACGCTGAGAAAGATTTGGCAGAGTCTACACATTGCGTTACCATTAGATTTCAAAAGCGCGAAGAAGCACGAAATAAACAAAAATAGGTTATCTACTCAGCTGTCAGCAGAAGATCTCCGAAATTTGTAACAGTTCTATTAACTGGATTGCAAACTGTTTGGGTTTTGGTGACCGCACCTTAGCATACGCAAGTTAACACGGTAGTGCAAACCGATAATTTCAATTTTCATTTTAAATTATTACTATTATTAAACATGATCGAAATCAGTATTCATATGAAGAAAATTGAAAAACTTTGTCGTTTATAATGACAATGAAGGGCACATAAAATATTTGTTGGTGAATACAGTGGTAACATGATACTGTTGTAAGTATAAAAAAGTTTAACAAATAAGTTGGATTCGTTTCAACATTCACGTAATGCTGTTAGTCTCGACTTACATGATTATGGGTTGAGGGAGTAAATTCTGTAAACAGATTACAAGAATCGAAGCAAAATATAAAATGAAGGATTCTTGTAATCAATTGAATCAAACAGCAAAAAAGTGCAAAACATGGTACAGCCAAAAGATATACATACTTTGAAGCATCCCCTACGAATTGTTGGGAAAGCCTAAGAAGACAAAACAGAACATCCAATAGAAAATTCAGGTTCAAGTTAATGTGATGCAGATTCAATAAACCTTATTTAAAGTTTGACTGTCCAAAACCGTTTTTTAAAATATAACTTTTACTATCACATTTCAAATCAAGATTATTTTGGTTGATAATTAAACTGATTGATATTGATAAGAGGAAAGATTCACAATATAAGTAACTTATTCATCCTCCTTAGAGTTATTAGAAGTACACTTTTCTTTTCATATTGCTTTTGATCACCCTTCACGAAATTATTGCTTTTATAGTTACAACTACCGAGTAACGGGTGACAACTAATATTTGGGATTTTCTTTTAGGTTCTCCTACTCCACAACAAACACGATCAAAGAGATATGAGTGTAAAGCTCACTCTCTCCTCCTTACGACAGTATTTTTTGTGTTTAGGTGTGCTCAGTTCTGTTTAAAATAGCATCGAAACAAGAAGCATTGCGCAAGTGCATTGTACAGTTTCAACTGAACTGCCCAAAAATTTCGGCAAAAAGTTCACGGTAAATTATTTTAATACCGAAAATTCTCCGGTTTCGATTGTGTATAAGAGTAGTGCCAGACTAAAGGACTTTGTTCTTCTCGTCTGAAGCGTGGCTCAAACCTAGGGGTTTGGCAAAAATCAAGCTGTATACCACAACGAATGTTTGAAGAAAATTTTGACTTTATTTCTTCATAAACACCAGGTCCGAAAGCATCATCATAGTACGCCAAAATAGCTTGGTAAATGGCTACCCTAATAAGATAGCATATTGAAACCTAACCTAACCACGAGCAACGAAATTAGAAATACAGAACGGAATAATCGACAAAGACCTAGGCTACAAACACGGAAACAGAAAACGGTGAACGATTGGAAATTGGGTACTTGGAACGTCCGAGCTTGCTTGCTCGAAAACTACAGTTACACGGAGTTGAAATCACAGCGATTCAAAGGCTCGGTGGCCAAAGTGAATTCCGTGCAGCAGACTCTAGGGCACACACTTTTTTCAAGTACCACGTCTACTACAGTGGCAGTAAGGTAGCGGAACGGAACGTCAGTTTCGTAGTACTGGAAATCAGAGAACATGTAGGGTAATGTTCACGGTGCCTTGGTGGGACAAACAGTCTAAAATCAGCGAAAAAATAGTCGGTAACTTTTCAATAAAGCAACACGTACTTCAGACTGGACTCAATATAGAAGTGCCTTAACTGAATATAGCAATCAAACTAGAAATTGTGCAATTGTGTGAATCTAACGAAAGAACATCTGTCGTTTCCAGATTACAAAAGACTCCAAAAAGATCATTATTTTGATCTTGGCGAAAGCATCACGACGGAATCTATACTAGTTGTCCTCGTGATCAGTGGGAAAATGTACTAAGCGATGACAGTTTTTTGATGACATCCGAGAGCGTCCCTCTATGACAGTAGTGGTATCGGCAAAATAAAGACAGCCGACAGATAAAATATGTTGCGACTATAACATTGCCGTCTAGTTCCCCATACACGAATGTTTTTTTTTGCTGTTCACCCTATTCCCTTGTCGACGTTAGCATTTGTGGTTATATAAAATTCAGTATGCGATACACAAATCCTTCAGTGCACAGCCGCTCTATTGCCGAGTTTGCTTTTCTTTGCACGGAGGCTGTCGGTAAGGGGCCCAGCAGTCCTAATGCTTCTTCTTTCCACAGCATTTTTTAACAGCCGTCACATGACATTCATCCTAGGCAAATAAAAAAAAAGGGGGTCATCGGTGGATTCGGGCTGTAACCGAAACGCGCTGTTTGTGTAGTAAGGACACGAACGTCTGTATAAACAGCTTCTTCTCTTTTCTACATTCGCAATTCCGAAGACATCCTCCAAATAATGCCGAATCGACACACGGACTACATTTTTCGTTTCCTGATGTGATGCTCTGTTGCCAATACGTTCTCAATGTGACTACCGGACTGCCAGCGCGGATAGCTATGACGAACAAACAGCAACAGAAAACATATCCTTAGAAAACAGTAAAAAAAGTGTACCATTGAGATGCCTGCTCGTGTTACCTTGGATTTAATGATGGAAACGTATTTTCCAAGTTAAGTTGTAAAGGCGGACTCTGCTGTCTCTGTTTCAGGTGAAAGTTATTCTTTGCAGACTTACTCAAAGCCTGATAGAACAGGAAGACCTGTATCAGATATGGCGGATGAAATTTTTACGAAAACCAGAGTGGAAATGCGATAAGATTCCTTGAGCCTTTAAAATCTACAGGTGTAGATGAAATGTTTCCAGCATTGCTTCAAAAAGGTGAAGCAATACTAGTTTCGTCTCTTATTGAGATTTTCAAGGCAAGTTTGAGATTAAACAAAAAAACAATGGAAGGTAGTGAGAGTGATCTTCATACCTAAAACGGGAAAGTGTGATAGAACGCATACAAAATCGTTTTTATCGGTTTTGTCAAAGACTACAATACTGATAGAACGGACACGTAGACGGGATTATACAACAACACTTATTGCTCTTACTTAATATATTAAGTAAGAGCAATAAGTGTTGTTGTCTGGTCCCGTCTACGTATCCGTTCTATCAGTATTGTATTGTGAAGCTCTTACGTTAGCACTACAGTTGAATCGCTTTATAGCGACATCGCAAGGGACCGTCGTTATAGAGAAATGTCGCAATAAAACGAATAGTTTTTTATGAATGTAGAGCAGAAGGGATCATTGAGAATGTCGCTATAGAGAGATTTGTAGCTATATAAATTGTCGTAATAGAGGGATTCGACTGTACCTCAATAGCTACAAGTTGTCAAAGACTGTTGGAAAAGCATTGAATGATTTCATGAATCCATATTACATGCAAACAAAGCCACTTTCAAATTTCCAGACTTATCTGGTCTTCGGTTTGGACGATCTTCTGAGAAGCTTAGAAGCTTAAGAGTTCGAGGGTGTAGGTTTTGCGGATGACATTGTCATCTTGGTAAGAGGAAAGTTTGCAATATAGTTTCGGAGAAAATGCAAGAGGCTCTAAGCTATATCCAGTCCTGGTGTATAAAAGAGGGTCTTAACATCAATCGGACATATGCTGTATTCATACCTTCCACTAAAAAGAAGAAATTTAATCTAAAAACTCTCATTTTTGGGAATGGTGAAGTTCAATGAGTGAACAAATTTTATAGGAGTTATTCTCGATGCCAAGCTGAACTGGAGTGCACATCTTGCCTATGCAATAAACAAGGCAGTCAGTGCATTATGCTTGTGTTCCAAGACCGTTGAAAGGCTTGAGACCGAAAATAATGATGTGGATATTCACAGTTATATTCTACAGGGTGACAAAAAAGTCCGGTCACACAGGAAAAATCTCAATATTTCAAAGAATAGGAAGAAAATCAGAATCTGGCTTTCATAGCTTTATTCAGTAACTCATAAAGATACTTCACAGACGATAGGAAGAAAATCAGAATCTGGCTTTCATAGCTTTATTCAGTAACTCATAAAGATACTTCACAGACGATATCTCGGAATTACACCACCTTTCTCTGATCGCACCAGCTTCAGGCGTCTCGGAAAGTCGTCGCAAGCGGCGCGCACGTGCTCTATTGGCATCTCGTCCCAGATTTTCGTGGTAACTCGCTTGAATTGCTCCAAATTTGTTATTTTATAGTCGTTCAGTTTTGACATCATGTATCCCCCCACGAAATAATCCAGAGGATTCAGGTCCGGAGACGACGGAGGCCATTCATTCTTCGAAATGAAATCGGTCAAGTTTTCCTCACACCACGCCTGAACAACCTTTGCGTGTGGGATGGAGCGCCATCTTGCTGGAAGCAGTAGTAATCTCTTCAAACAATAGTTCAGCTTGAGGCAGAACATTTCTATTCGAAGGTCCAGGTCCAGATAAAAATAAGAGGCAGCTTACCTCTCTTGAAAATGACTCCCCAAACCATCACTGACGTCTTATTTTGGAGCCGGGAAACGTTCCGCTTGTCCGTAGGAGCTTGCTGGAGGCTCACACTCCAAACTCGATTTGGCGATTGACTGTTTGCTCCAAAACGAACAGCTTCTCGTCCGAAACAATAATCTCGTCATCTGCGCGCCAACCGAGCAACTCCCGCGAGTGTTGGTACCTCTTGTCCTTTGTAGCATTGGTAACCCCATGAACCACCTGTTTTTTGTACGGTGTAAATTTTAAATCCTTGCGCAGAAGCAGGCGGATTGATTTTCGGTTCATTTAAGGTTTCGAATCCGGTCTCGTATAATCTTTTTCAGCCTTGGAGTTCTCACAGACCTTGGTCGTCCAGATCGTGCCTTGTCCTCGGTGCCTCCGGTCTCTAGGTACCGATTTATGGTCCGGTACACGAATTTCCGGTTGATTCCGAGCGGTTTTAGGTGTTTATATATGTGTCCGGGTTTGTACCCTTTCACATATTCAGCGATAACAGCTGCTCTTAACTCTGCCATGGCTCACAACTCAATGTAAACAAACTGCACAGAAACGAAACTCTGCCACTTTGGGTAGCAAAGTTAACCCTTTCATTTGACATATAGATGGCACCAGAGAAATGCAACGTGTAGCCTACAGGCGACCCAAAAAAAATGTGACCGGACTTATTTGTCACCGTGTACGTTACAGTTATATTATACGTCCAAAACTGACCTATGCTTCGTTAATGTGATGGCTAAAAAACGAAGGGGCTACTGCTAAAAGAGAGCTAGTTAAAGTTCCACGACTTGCACGTAGGTATTACGGTAACAGGAGCAATGCGCATCAAAAGCTCTGGATGTAAATCTTCGTAGAATACGGGCAACTTGAAACGGAGAAGAGTGCTCTGAGACTAAAAGATCGAAAACTATCTTGCCAGGTGATCTTGTGGGTCACCTGAGTATAATAAACTTTTTCAAAAGAGGGCCAGTGATGAGTATGAATGAAGACTAGATGGAGCCTCATGACAACTATGACTGACTGGGAAATCGGAGTCCCTGATGTCCGTCCCGGCTCAGCGATATTTTTCACAGATGGCCCAAAAACATATTGAAAAACTGATGCAGGAATCTTCGGCCCTGGAATTAATATTTTAGTGGCAATGGGACACTAACCAACAGTGTTTCAAACAGAGATTTTTGTAATTTTGTTGTATGTCAAAAAGTGTTCCCAAGCTAAAAGATTTATAACACCAAACGTAAATCATTAAAAAAAGCTCTTAGAACTCAGCAAAAGAGCTCTTTGTACATACGTTGGCCTAGTGACGGGGTACTGTCCGAGTAGATATCATTTAAAGAACATTGGACGGGTTCAGGATGATATCTGTCGCCTTTGCAATATGGAAAGCGAGACATCGGAACATCTGCTGTGCAGTTGTGGTGCATCATTAAAACGCAGATCAAGGTGTCTTGGCAGTGGCTGTTTACAGCTCAAAGAGATTTGGTCTTTGAATCGCGGGAAGTTGACCGGCTTCATAAACTATATTTTACCTGACTGGGAGTAGTACCTGATCACTCAACAATAGTGGTCATTGCAAGGGGACAGGTATAGCATATGACAAAGCATGAACACGAGGAGCAGGTGTCAACCAGGACAAAGGACAACTTTGCTAGAAATGACGTACGGGTCAGAAGCAGAAAGTTCCCAGTGCCAGTGATGTGTAATGACTAGGTCGGCAACCTGCTTACGGATAAAGCGACGGTTACAGCCAGGACGAAGGAGCAAAACAGGAACAGGATGTGGATTATAAGCGAACAAGCTGTGAAGCCGTCAACTCAAGAGGTGCTTGAAAAGGCGATTAGTGTGCTGAAAACGGCAAGGCCGCTGGGAAGAGAAGTATCTCGGCCGAACTTCTTAAAGCGTGGAACGAGCGGCTGTACTATGCGATTCACTAATCATACTGAGGATCTGGGTGGATGGGTTAATCTGGTTCTCGACAGGAGCGTTCCTCGACGGATCAAATTTTCACCCCTAGACAGATCGTCGATAAGTTCTGGGAGTTTAACTTGCAGATTACTTGGACGCTGAGGGAAGCTGATCGACGAGTATTCGGTGTTTTTGAACTTAACCTTCTACGATTGGCAGGCGGTGATTGGAAAATGGAGTGTGGCGCAGGCGTGAATGAATAAATTAAGCAATCATGCCATAGAAGCAAACGTTCCAGAACAACTACTCGTCCCCATTTGTACCCAAAGTACGCAAGCCAACAAAACTGTGTCGTCCAATCGAAGATTTCTTTGGATGTTTCAGTTATTTGATCCCCAAAAATTACAGGGGAACAACGAACTGCAAATAGTTAATTGGTAGAATCAAGAGATGCATTCGTAGGTCGACGTGAAGGTCGTACACCACTCTTGCTCCGATGTCATGAAAAAACTTCGTCGGAAAGTCGATTTCGGACTTTTCGTTTTTTTTTTGTTAATAATGATGATAATAATTTATGAGTGTGGTCCCCGTGGCTCTGTGGTTAGCGATGTCGGTCTGCTAGATGTCCCACACGGGTGTGATATCTGCAAATTTTCTAGACTCAGCACTGGGGCACGGTGTATCGTTGTACTTATCCTAAACATGCAAAATGTGCCAAAAACAATACCGATAACGAATTTTCTCAAATAATCTAATCTAGTTGATCGAGACCGCTATCACCCCCCAGGCTAAGCGTGCGATATTGTTTTTATCTTCATGAAAAATAAATCAGTATTTAGCAGCTGTAGAATAAAAAAATCAACAGCTGATTTCTTGACGTTAACATTTGTCAAGTTCTGTCCATGTCTCAAAATACCAAATTAATTATTATTCGAAAACGCTAAGATTGGTTTTGATTACACTGCTTACAACTGGTTTTGTCCTTAGAGCTCAAACTGAGAAAATGAAAGATTTTATATACCGTTCCTGAGAATTATGGTGCTCTTGGCTGGATCAAATATGTGTCAAAAGGCCGCAGAGTAATAACTCGCCGGATTCGTCGTTTCTCCGCTTACGGGAAAACTTCATTGAAATCTCTTAATTTTTTTTTCGGTTGGACTCTAGAGCTCTAGGGCAAAACCTGTGTTGACTGCTGGTCGACCATTGTTATTTTTGTTATTTCCAGTCGGCCATGAGTTGATAAAAAGTGGAATTTCGGCACGTGGTTAAAAGGCTTGACGAGAAAGGAATCATTGTGAATCAATCTTTGAAAATGCAGTGCTAATTAGCATCAACGTGTGAAGTCTATCTTCAGATTGACCAAACATCCGGTAATCTACGGAGAAGAGAATGCAAATCAACCGACTGAACTATAATCTGATTTTTTGTTATTATATCAACAACAATTACATGCCAACTCCATTCGGAATAGTTTGCATAAGACCTAGCACCAAAAATTTTGGCATAGCCAAAGATATTCTACAAAGCTTTTCATCGTCATCTTTTCAATGCAAAATACAGATACGAAGCTGAGATAAATTTGCGAAACTCTTGAATAGCGTGAGTCTCATTGTCGATTTTAAGAACCGCAGGAAACCGCCATTAGAATATATTTTCTAATACGTGTGATCTATGGCGATGGGTCTTCAGTCCGCCTTTACCGGTTCCATATATGTCGTGCGGGCGGCCAAACCATTCCTTGGGAGTAGCTCAGTGAATGGTTCCGTTTCGTTACACCTAAACCCAATCGACGAAAACAGCAAGTCACTGCCTACTAGTCAGAACAATGCAGTCTAATTCACGACTCTTCGATTCTAGACAACTCCACCCCCCAAAAAAAAACAAAAATGAAGGCATGTTTCCCAATGATGTCATTGTGAGATATTTTGACGCAAGCAATTAGTTCACTGTGGTTTCCTGCTACAATATTAGTTCCGTTACATTTAAGACAATGAAATTCTATTTTTTTTGCAGAATTCTATTACACAGAAAAAAAAAATCGTTGAATAGTGATCGCAGCTTGTTTAGCTGTTACTTCTTCTGTTTTGACATAGCTTCGAATTGAAATCTTTTAAACACACTCCGACTCCGATGAAGGTCATAAATTATTTTATTTAAATTCATAATACAGTTGAGCTGTCATAAAGTCCATGTTTAGGCATCTAATATATTTAAATTCAAACCCCCGCGGAATCTGCTCGATGATACGTGGAATTCGAACGGTTGGAATCGAGATACCGGAGCAATGCCCCCTAGCCTTCTGCGGCACTTTTATCGTCTAAGAAATGGGGTAAAATTGCTACTCTGAAGAAGACACGTTTCGACAGCAATTCGACAGACAGTCATCCGAGTGTGCAAGGGACCACCTGATATATACTGCGTACGTAATCGGATACCAACGATGTCGAAGAAACGTGACGGAATGGCCAAGCGTGCGTCGTTAGCGCACGGTTCGCCGATCACACCGCAAGGTCCGCTGCTTTCCGCCGTGTAATCGAATCTTCTGCATTGTAGTGAGTGACTGGCCGCCTGGCCAGTAAGCCGACCACCGGCAGCCATCATGGCCCACTGTTGCCGGCGAAGAATAAGTCAGTAGGTCATGTGTACGAATGTGACTAGATGAGAAATGGAGGAATCCTCCGTGGAGGCGGTTTCTGGTGGGAAATTATCTCGCGAAAGGGAAAATGAAAGGTCTGCAATTGTAAGTAATGTTGCATTTGCGATGACCGTCTATGTTTATGCTTTCATTTATGTGCCGCTAAATTAATTTTATATGATCACGATATAGTAATTACTGGCTTGCCTAGAGGGCAACTAGTCGCCCTTTAACACTTTTTTTTATTCGTTTTCAGCCATTTTAAATCTTTTAAATTTTTAAAGTAATTAGTTAGAATGAATATAAGGAAACAAGCTACTCTTGGAGTGTCTCGCGCAGAAAATTTTCTCATTGCATCAATTAAAGATGTTTACATTTTACACATTTCATGCATCGCAACGGTTACACAATTGTACAGCAAACCAAACCCAGCTCGAGCTTTCTCTGTTAATCCGATTCGGTAGCGGTTCAAGACGTCCCTTTCCCTGCAGCTGACATCGTCATCATAATCATAACATCGTCGCCAGTGGTCAAACTATGTCAGCTGTTGTTGCGATGTGTCGGCATGAGGCTGTAAATTTATTCCAAGGTGTGCAATGGAGTACGTACATCAGCAAGCAACATAACTGAAGCATGTAGTCTCGTGGAACCAGCAGGGACACGGTTATGGGAAAATGTTGTAGAAGTAAACTTCCCCGAAACAAGCAGCAAAAATCATCAGCCACGGTGGAAAAAGTTACGAACTGGCGCTTACAGCCTAGCGCCACCGGCAGCTGTTGACCAGCGAAGGAACTGACAGGAGGACGAGGTACATAACTATGCTGCTGCAGTGGTGCAATCGAAAGTGAAGACTACGCGAGAGGGAAAAATATATCTGATCATATATTTGCTTCCTTATTTGGGAGATATGTTGTGTTGGAATGAATGCTGTGTCGGTTATAAGGTGCTGACTACAAATCCGTTGTGTTTTTTCCTTACTATCGTACTTAGCGAATGGGCACTGGTGGTGATCTTGATTTCGAGTATCGGACACCTTTTTCTGCTGGCAATTCGAACGAACAGGCGCAGTGTATTTCATTGTAACGATTGGGACTGTGACTTCAAACGGTTCGTTCGCGGACCGGCGCATGGGCAACTGTGGGAAAATTATGAATCCATTGAACCAAGCTAGTGTCTTTTCATAAATGGATAAAAAGGTAATTTATAAAGCCGATAAGTGAGAGCATTTCTGTTGTTTGATTAATGTATGTTGTGATTTGCTCAGACGGTGTTCAAACGTCGATTCCTACCATGTGTATTGTTGCTCTTTAAATATATCACATTATTAACTATTGAGAAGAAAAATGAAAGTTGTAAGGCAAATTCAATTTTGACTGTGAACTGCGCTTATATTATAGGCGATCGGGAATGATTGGTTTTCCGTTTGCTACTTACTGCCTTGGAATCCTTTATTATCATAGGCGGAAAATTCACCTGAAAAAGAAAGAGAAACTTTGATTACTATTTGCAACACCCCACGAACTACTTATTATCCGGATAATTAAAGTCACTCAAACTTGCAATTCATTAAACACACCTCTTCCCAAGCGACACCTGCTCAGGCTCACAAAGCAGCTCATTCGACACAACAGTGTAGCAGTAACTCTCAACCGCTGGCGAACAGCCAAGCAGTCATACAAGCGAAAGTAATTAACCCTTTCGCCGGCGCTAATGAGGGTGCCAAAAATATCCAGATACAAACTATTCAATCTGTGCAGTTGCTCACACTGTTAATTTTCTGTCGAAAATTTACATGACCACTAATATCAACCACCAACAAGAGCCTCGATAAATAGAGGGAGAAAGTAGTAAGACCGTACAGCCCACCGTCAACCTGTTTGATGAATGAATAAGCCGCACCGCGAAGAAAGCCGACGGGCAAAAGAACAATTAACTCGACTGCAGATTTTAGGCAATTGGAGAGCAAAACCCATTTTTTCACCAATAAGACTGGGAAGCTTGAGCCCATGGTCAAAAAATAGATAAAGAAACGGAAAGCGAGACGGAGATTTTTTCTGAATGAGTGTGATTAGACTAGACTGCGTGTGAAAGCAGGGGATTATTTTTGAATGTAACTGGGAAACAAACCGGAGGCGTTTTGGCGGGGATTGGCGAGAAAACCAACCTTGTCCCATGCGCACGTGTCACGGTCACAGCGAATCGAGACACGCATTGTAGATGCCCAGCCAGAGATGACTTTCACATTTTCGGATCAATTTTCAAGGGTACCCTAAGCGCGTCGTTCCTCAGCAGGCCTCCGGGGTGGGCCGGATTCGACGGGTTCGGAAATTATTGGCCGCGGGAGAAAATTACTATCAATCATTTGGCTGTGCGTTTAATTAATCTCGCCGTAGGTGCGTAACGTTTTCACACAGTTGGCACCTGCGACGCATGGGCACAAAAATTCTTACTGGTCAACGGGTTCTAGGGGGTATTCTGTGTATGAGCATTAACACCTCCGACACAGAGGATGATTACCAATGATGTTGCAAAATTAGAGACGGTTGGGTCGTTCTTCGTGAGAACGATTCACGGAATCTCGAACAAATCAACAATTCAAACGCTTCAGTGGGCGGTGTATGGAGGTATGAACTGAACGCCTTAACTTCGGAGTTATTCCGATTTATTTTTTCTTTCAAGTTGATGGGAAAAGTATCTTCCAATTGGAAGTTAAAAAAATAAAACAAACTGAAAAATAGAATCCTAGAAATTCCAATTTTTTAGTAGAAAGCTTTTATTATCTAGAAAGGTTTTCTAGAGAACGTCTTAAAACATATCTCAATATTTGACATATTTTATATTCCAAATAATAACGCTGAATGCTATTTACTGATTCTTTAAATTCATAGAGGCACAATCTGAACGTATCAAAATAGCAATTAATCTATTGGAAGGCTGGCCGGTTGCGCAGAGATCGAGAAATATCCATATCGGGCGCGAATTTGTGTAGAAAAGATCGCACCATCAACCTCGATGGATCCAGATCAATTCCTTTCCACTAACACTAATACCTTCCTTTGATACTTGTGGATGATACAGAGGATTCCTCGGTCTCTAGTAGCAACAAGTATTAAACTAACACTCCCGATATCCCTTCCTCTATTGATCTGCATTGGGCGTGGCCAGCTACGTTATTGACCAGTGAAAAGAAAAATCACCAGGAATTGTACACTGAAAATGGCTTGCTACTCCTAGGCACCATTTTGACGGTTCTTTGTGCAATTTCAGCTGATTCTGGTCAATCGCGGGCAACACACGGGCGATCAAATATGCTATGCTATGCTATGCTATGGAAAGCTCCAACAACAGTCACTGTCATTGAGATCTTCCTGGTTTTTCAAGAAAACTTTAATTCGCTTGAAAAACTAAATTACTCTAACTGTTGTTGCTACATGAAATACATGGTTTTTGAAAACAGAGTGTCGTAGAAACTATTACAAAAATTAATTTCACGTTTAATGGAGTAATTTTATCAGTTTCAATGCGCACCGAAGTAGCAAAATAGCATTTTGAATATGAATGTCTCACGTATGATTTTGAAAAATAGTAGGAGGGTAGTATCCAAGACAGGACCACATGGTAGACGTGGAACTACGTAAATTATTATACATAAATCTTCAGTTACATAATAATGGTAGCGCGGATGAATGAATATTAATAATGAATGAAGAATTTTATCAACCCGGAACTGTGGTTAGAAACCGTGAGATCAAGATGCGTGAGTCGTGTGATGTTCACCATAATTGAATGCATAGCCAGAGCTATATACCCTAACCCGATTTCAAACAGAAAAACTCAGTAAGTTCTGCTTCCAATGCTGACACAACACAAAAAGGATGTAACGTCTTGAAAAGACGACTATAGTTTGACATCACAGCAAAATTTCAAACTTCATACACATGCCACCAGTTAACGTCAGCGCGGACAGAATTTTCCCCCAGTCGCACATCGGCAATATGCAACACGCAACAGTTGCACTCTTGGTATATGCTTCTATCCGACACGAGAACATTTCGATTGTCTTTCTTCCAAGCCGCAACACGACACGATACGTGTTATATTGATGCGTTTGTGAGAGCTCCATTGGTCCGGCTCCGCTGGAAGCCAACATAAATTAAATTTATTTTGCGTATTGTGAAACTGGGACAAACTGTGAGAATTTTAAATAAAGGCGGAGTAAGTCAGAAGATAGCTAAAAATAAACACCAGGAATAGAAAGTGAGCTCATGATTGTATAATCGCTGATTTTCCAATTGATTTTTAGTTAATGTTTTCACTGGTTTGCAATAGAAAAAATGCGCTAATTATTCTATCAGAAGTTTAGGGAAAACTTCATCAATCGATCAAGTGTTCAAGATCTGTTTAGTAAAAGTCACACTTCATGCATGGCGCAAGGCAAGTACAATTCTGCCCTATACCATCATGTTCTCAGCTCTGAAAGCAAAATGGTGAATGGTTGAATGCTGTGAAACTCAACCAAAATGATTGGTTTCCAACTCAATGTTTCATCAAGTTACTATTGAAAAAATATGCTTATTATTATATATACACTTTTCGATCAAGATATTGGCGTTTAAAATCTCTTCAGGGGTATTGTAACATAATGTGCATTTTAAGAAGACATATTTTCCTCACAATGTCCACGGGATGCCACCCTACTAAAGTATGTCGTATCTCACGCCAAAAAAAAAAATTTCAAGTTAGTCAACGCAGGTTTTGCCCCAGTGTTTCAATGGGAAAAATATGAAAAATTATAGCTTTTCAGACATTCCTGTGAATTTTGGTGCCTTAGCTCGAAAGCGCGTCAAAAACCACAGAGTAACTGATGGCTGGGTTAGTCGCTCCAAAGTTTGCTTAGGGAGAAACTTTATTTAAGTCTCTGAAGACTTTGCGCACTTCCGACCTGGCTCAAGGCACCAAAATTTACTGGATAGAGCTTGAGCTTAGGTTTGATGACCGCACGTTTCGTAGTTCCTCCTCCGTGATCGATCTGATTTAGTGAAGTTGTACAAGGAACAACTTCAGTGTACAGCAATTCAGTAGCTCTCGCTTTGTACGGATCGATAACGGCGCCGGCCACGTCCTTACGAACGTTAGAGTAAAGAAGGTTGTTGTAAGGAAGGAGTTGTAACAGCCGTTGTTGTCGGAGACCGAGTTTAGTTCTGCATCTCCACGACTGCGACGGAAAGGAAAGGTGGTATCAGGTGGTGGTAAGTGACGAAATCGAACAATATTGCGAGCGAAGTTAGCTCATTACGCAGGCAAACGAGGTATCTTTAATGTCAAACACCTTGAATATATACGAGCGGCGCGCACGTAAATCATCCACCGAAAAATCCAAATGTTCAAACATTCGTTTATGTAACACTCTCGGGAAAGCAAACACTCTTCGGAAGACGCGATTGAATAGGTAGGTATACATTGCGTAGTTATTAGTTCAATCTCGATATGCATCAACAATATCGCACGCTTAGCCTTGGGGCTAATAGCGGTCTCGATCAACTAGATTAGTTGAGAGAATTCGTTATCGATATTGTTATTGGCACATTTTGCATGTGCAGGATAAGTACAACGATACACCGTGACCCAGTGCTGAGTCGAGCAAATTTCCAGCACGAAAAGATTCTCGACTCGATCGGGAATCGAGCCCGATATCACAACGGTGTGGGAGAGCTAGCCGACCGACATCGCTAACCACAGAGCCACGGGGACCACACAATATATGCATGCATCAACCAAACTCGATTTGCGACACGCTTATATAAAAGCAACGAGCAGGCGATCTTCGGCTGAACGGTTATGCCAAGACTGAGCTTATCACTGCTTTTCTTCTCTGCGACGAAGAGAAAGGAAACCTACTCTGAATCGCAACGTGCTGGAATAGAATCAACGGGCAAGTAAGCTTCGAATAAATGATTTCGTACATCTCGGAAGTCACAACACACCGGAAATCCTTAGCTAAACAAAGCTCACCCGGGCCGAAGACACGTTTACCCAAAGGCACAAAAATGCAAGTAACACACAAGTTATAATATTGTGTTTGAAGTTGTTTTTCATCAGTATTACCACTGCAAATTGAAAACAACTTCATTATTCTGGTTTTGGAGATGTTTTTTAGTAACATGAATTTGACAAACAAGAACTATGTCTTTTCGTTAGACATTACGCCATCTAATAACAATACTACGTACCTGTAAAATGCTTTTCTTGTGGACAAAGGTCTTAGCATTTCGCAGTCAACGTTAAATTACTTTATCAAATATTTGAATTATTTGAACGATTTCCATATTTATTCGAGACAGGTCGAAATCCGCTGCGGTATAAGAAGATATACAAAACGCTTGCAGTCATTTGGCTTCTCTGCTTTCGTTGCGATAAGAAGCAAACGAGAATCGCTCCGATATATACTGGTTCGAAAAATTAAAACAATACTGCATTGTACGCAGACGGTACGCGTGTGGTTTCTGTTTTCGATTTCGGTGCTGAAAACAAAAGTAATCCAGCAGCCGGAGCAAACTCCCCGCGCCGCCGGGCGCCCGTTACCCCCTAACGGTGCAGAAGACCGTGTATTTTGTATAGACGGTCCGCGTGTGATTTCTGTTTTCGATTTCGGTGCTGTGAAAACAAAAGCCAGGGCGAATTCCCTATGTAGCCCTATGAAGACTGTGCATTGTGTGCAACCGTTACCCATATGGTTTGTGCTTTCGGTACCAGTGGTAGTACTATATAAACTGTACAGCTGCCAAAGGCAACTTCCAGCATCCCGCACACCACCAACCGCTGGTTAGCCCCTAATGCTGCTTCAGCTGACCGAAGGAGACTGACTACTGGATTGACCCAACTATCAGCCAGGAAAGCCCGTAGACAAACACATAAAAATCTGGTGAAGTATTCACATTTATAATCCTTTTTTTTTCATAATTTTTTTTTTCAATACGATTTTCTTGTTTTTTATTCAATACATACTTTTTTGAAAAATTGTTTTTACTTTTAACATCAGTTACTTGATCCCCCCCCCCCCCCCCTCTCATATACGCATATTAATTGTTTGCGTGCTGTAGAGCAACACGCTCCCGCAAAAAATGAACAATATGCAGATGGAACTATTTCTGGATGTGGAAACAAATGGGGAAGAGATTGTGATCTCCCCCAGCAGTTCCCCTCTACCTTCCCCGGTACCACCCCCCTTACCTAGCCCTGTAACAAGGGCGCCAGAAGTACGGGTAAAAGCTTACCCAGAAGCCGCGAAAGGTCCGTTCGTAGTTTACTTCAGACCCATAAAGAAGGCACTAAATATAATCCAAATCGGCAAGGACCTGACAAAACAGTTTTCGGACGTAACCGAAATTACAAAGGTTAGACCGAACAAACTGCGAGTTGTCGTGAGTAGCTTGAAGCAAGAAAACGCAATTGCTAGCTACGAGCTTTTCACGAGGGAGTACCGCGTGTACATCCCTGCCAAGGAGGTGGAGATCGACGGTGTGGTTACCGAAGGAAGCCTCACGGTCGATGACATTTGGCGTCACGGGGTTGGCTGCTTCAAGAACCCCCTGATTCAAGATGTAAAGATACTGGATGTCAAGCAATTGCATTCAGTATCCATCGAAGAAGGGAAGAAGAAATTCCTCCCTTCGGATTCCTTCCGTGTAACATTCGCCGGATCCGCACTGCCGAACTACATCTCTTTGGACAGGATTCGTCTGCCTGTACGCCTGTTCGTACCGCGGGTTAAGCCTGTATCAGACTAACCGATAACAGCGGTCAATCGCTACCGTTCCGTTTTTTTTCGAACAATCAGAACACAGCGGTCGACCGTCGCTTGTTGTTGTTGCAAAAAATAGATTTTTTTTCTATTTTTGCCGCCGACCGTTCCCAACGGTTGCCGGCTGCTGTCATTGTCATGGCGAACACACACTGGCAATTGACTGGCACTGGTCAATTAGAACATCACTGGTTAGCCACGTACAAAGGAATACCTTCTATGATTTAGAATAGTTAAAAACAAAAGTGTAACTCCCATCCTCTCACCTTAAATCCCCACTAGCTCGTAGTCGGCCGCGAGATATAAAAAATGTGCCTCCCTCTTTCCCCTGCTAATTTAGAATTGAAAAAATGTACTTGGCTCAGTTAAACATAAATTGTATCGTGCCGTGTCAAATAAACTATTTTAAAACTAAAAAACTAAAAAACGCTTGCAGTGTTGCCAATATCACTCCAATTTTTGTTGTCATATACCTAAAAACTTTTTCTAGTTAGATTTTATGTCCAAATAATGTTGAAACTATGCGAAAACAATTTTAATATTCAAGTGAAAGAAACAATTAATTTTGAAATGTTGAATATTATTTTTAATCATCAATTTTTAATCAATCAAAACTGCCACTGATAAAAACGATTGTTGATCTTGTTGCACTGCGCATAACAACGCATATGCGCATGCACTGAGTAACAGTTGTCATAGCAACAGATTTGCGCATTGCCATATTGGTACTCGAGATGTATTTTGCCACTTCATTCTATCCATCAAGTGCCGGTACTTGTTCTAGTAGCCCTCAATTTTTGCGCTTCTCTGGTGATAGAGATGTCATGGAGTAGGTAACGTCAACTATCCTAGAACAACGTGTGTTTCTTGGGAATTCACTGGGAATCTTTCATTCATTTTCAGTTCGAGCTCTAGGATAAACCAGCGTCGACAGCTAATCAACCAAAGCGAGAGAAAAATTTGCTCGAGCTAAAACTGCAAAAAAAAAATATAGCCAAGTCGAAAGTGCGTAAAATCTTGGAGTTTCCCAGTAAGGGAATGTAGAGGAGACAAAGTCAGCTAGTATTACTCTGCAGCCTGTTGGCGGACTTTCGAGCTGGCCAGGGGCTTTCATGTGCTAAATCAGATAATTAAAACCGGAAACTGAAGGGTCCCGAAAATTTTTCTAAGGAGTTTAAGCGTTTACATAAGCTTTTTAGCATAAATAAACGTGATTTGTTTTTCACTTCTGGAACATTTTTTAGCGTTCTCTGAATTCTGGTAGTTTTATTTTCAGCTATTTGATAATGGTATGACTATGGATCATTGAATTCAGTCCTTAAATTAGAAAATTTAGTTTGAAACACTTGAAAAACTATGATTTGAAACGTAGTTTAGCATCATTTTTTTTTTTTGTTATTTTTTGTCTGTAAAGGTATTACAACAGTGTATTGATTTGAAAGTTAAATTTGAATATCGCCTTTACTCACAATCTATGGCCTTTGGAACATGTTTATTGTCGATTTTCAACTTGATTTGGAATATTTTTCTCTCATTTAACATGGTTTCATAGATATTTTTCTCGATGATTTCAGCATAGTTTGTTTTTGGCTTATGTTTTTAAACGTTTTCTAGCTTAATTTGAGCTCATATATTTATTTTGCATTTTCAGATCGATATAAGTATTTCATATGATATTTGAGTAAATTTTCTCGCACTTTCTGACATTTAGAGGCCTAGTTTTTCAGAGATTTTTCCAACAACTGTGGTTTAGTTTTGTGTTTTCTTGAACGTTGTTCAATCATTCTTTCATTGACGGTTTGATCGTTTTCTTAAACCATTTTTTTGCTTTGTTTTTACTCATTCATTTTCAGTTTTTTTCAACCTATTAAATTTTTCAACTTTTTGAAAATTATTCTGGAGTCGTTTTCTGTCCTTCTGTTTCTGCTCTCAAGAACCTATTTCTCAGCATTTTTAGCGGTATTAGGATCACTTTAGATCATTTTTAATATAATTTGCAAGTTTTTCTCATAACTTTTAGGTGTAAATAAATATGTTTTTTTTTCAGTTTTATAGGAACGCTTTGAAATATGTCCACAATGTTAAATAAATGGTAAACATTATTTTCTCTATTCGTAATTTTTTACCTCTGACAATGATTTAGGAATTTTATCAAAATACCTCTTCAGTAATTTTTTGGCATTTTTGAGTTCAATTTTGAAAGTAAAGTTTTTTCCCCAGCCTCGAGCTATTTCAAACCTTTTTTTGATACTTTTGATCTCTGATTTTTTGATACTTTTGATCTCTGATAGTATTTTTCAATGATATGGCCGTAACAAGTATTCTAGAACCAATTTAGGTTATTTTTCTGCCGTTCCTGACATTTGTAATCCTCTTCTTGTAGATTTACTATTCATAATTTTTACTCGGCCCACGTTTTATCTAGCGTTTATCAAAGTTAGACTTGAATTGATTTAATTTTAAGGAAATATTGAATTTTGAATTTTTCGATAGCGCAAAATGCTAAAATACGGAAAACAAAAAATAAATATAAAATAGATCCAATGAGCACCATAGATCGATGAATTATTTCATGTTTGGAGACACTGTAAGCCAAGAAAATCTCATAGTTCCTGTTGCTACATTTCGCATTCAAAGTTCGAGAAATGTTGTGTCAACAAAAAAGAACTTTCAAGTTTGTTCAATGCCTTGTTTAATGTGGCTTGGAGTTGTTTAGTAAAACTAGATGGCTAATGGAATGGAGTAAAATTGGATGGGTTGAAAGAGACGTAAAACTTAAAATTATATAGCTTAGATAATACTTTACTGGATTCACATTAGAGCCTTAATAGCCAATAGATATTTAGTCGTTAAGTATGTTTGCGGTTGGCTCTGACCGCTTACAGAAGCCCAACCAGGATGAAAGTAAAATTAATGAATCACACCCATTGAGTTATAAGTGAGTACTGAACCGTAACTCGATACTTTAGCAAACACAATAATCGCTTCATTTATATTTGTACTCATAAAATAGCATCCATTATTACAATACCATTGTAATCTTCAAAGAAACTATTGAACGCTACCACTATCAAGCGTGTAGCCATTCTAATATACCTTGGCAATTTGTGAACTGCACGATAATCGTAGAAATAAAAGTTCGCCAACAGAGCCTTTGATGGTCTCCGTTTACCAACCAATAAAACCAACGACATCAACGATTCTATCTTAGACCACGAACCGTTATAGTTAGCGTTTACCCTCTCGCACTGATTGTCTAAAGTCTAGAGCCTCGTTGTTCTGGTACATTGTTCTCGTGTGGCAATGGGATTGCCCTCATAAAGTATGGTGTGCAAGTTCAGAACCGTACTGAACTAGTACAGGATAAGGCATGTTTTGAAAAGTACGAACCGAAAGGAGTGTCCATCAGGAAGCACCAAACACATGTTATTTGCGCTTGTCGTTCTGTGGGATGAATCCTCTTGCGGTTGGTCCTACTAATCTGATTTAGATCCACAGTGGTACTTAAACTCAGTAATAAAGAACAAGAAAATGTGTTATGTAACCGTCATGCAGTTATCGCAAGGAGGTTATCGACAAGCCCATGCACACTCACCTGCGAATGCCGACCGACAACGGCCATAAAGCGAGTAACCGGGCCTAACCCAGCGAAAAGTGAAGTTTGTCTTCTGGAGTGGAGTACCGATCCGGTCGCCCTTATTGGTACCAGTAAAGGTATTTATAGAGCAGATACACGTTTGGGACAGCGAAGGTGTTGTCGTACAACCGTTTGTTATCGCTGGCAACAATCGACGTGGCCGGTACAAATGACATCAACACTTCCCCGTTTAACTACGAACCTTGCTCGCGGGAAGGTCCAGTGCTCCAGCTGAAGTGCTACGACTGTAAGCAAGCGGTAGTGAAGTAGAATTCCATAGAGCACCCAACCGACAGAGGGGTGTGGCTGTCAGAATTAGAACAGGTAACGGAAGGGGTGAAGTCGAAAATTTTTAAAGTTTGATTTTTTTTCTTACGGGAAATTTGTTCTTTTAGTTAAATTAATGATTTTTGAAATTATTTGTCATTTTCCACACTCTTCGCCATCTTTTGAAACCCTTAACCGAATGTGACGCTGTAACTATTGCCGCTACCTAAACTACTTGAGAATATGTAAATCGTCATTAGCAGAATAAATTATGCCCAAGGTTCGCCCTGATCAAGCGATCAATCTAGGTTAATAACGTTCAAGATACCGGAGACAAACAGCAGGGCAGGATAGAACGAGTAAGACTAGGTCAAACAGCAGGACCACCTAGCTTCGAAAACGTGCCGATAATGAAGCTCCCGTCCCGATCGGAACTAATCTAACGAAGGTGAACTGCCCTGGACCGGTACCATCTAACGATTCCACTGCCGATGTTGCACTGAACTAGTAGCAGGGTGTTGTGTTGTCTGCCGGCCCAGCCTGGCCGTGCTCGTGCCTCGTAAATAGCGCAGTTGGTAGCGCCCCAGTCGCCACATTCCGTGTAGTGTCAGCATAATTACAATTTATTGTAAGTATGCTGGAAGCACCAGGAAACGAACGGTATTTCGGGCTATGAAATTTTGTGTTAATTATTTGTAATTAAGATTGGATCATTCGCGCGCTGTTAGAAGTATCCGTTAAAAAAGGTCTCATGACTAATTATAATCTTTAATTTTGAGGTTTTACAGAAGTTGTAAGGCAGTTATTTTTCACTGAGATGATTAAAAAAAATTATCAAAAAAAAAACTAGCACAAATTGAAATCCACTACTGCAATCGTTTAGGTAGGGTAATATTTTATTGGAAAACATTTATTTTTGCAGTCAACAGCGTCCTACCCAAACTTCATGTTTACCTTTAAAAAAAAACTTGTGTTATAGTTCAAACATTCTTCTAATTCCTCAGTTCCAACCGCGGTCCTCATATTCTGGCGGACCAGGTCTAACGTTCCGAATATGTATACAACGCGCACTTGGTTGTACACCTCCAACCTTTTAGTCAAACAGAGCCAAATAGCTGTAAGTGCTTTTGTTTGCTTCCGTGCTGCCGATGCTTTGTGATTCCTACACCCATTATTATTTAATGCTTGCTCTGACCAATTAGCAATTTCCTACTCCCCAACCCGTTGCGCGGCTGCTGGTCCGGCAGAGCAAAGGTGAATCGCCCACCGTTCATAAACGGTCGGTGGGTATCAAGTATCACGCTTTTGTATTCACGCCCTCTCGTGCTAGCTACCGACGATGGTGCGAAAGGTGATGAGAACCAGGCAAAAATCGGCGAGTTCTACAGAAGATTTGTATCACAGATTGTCAGGCCGGAAAATGTTTTGAAACACACGTCACTTAATAAAAATCAACAAATCATTGCGCCAGAGCTGAAACTACCGGCATTGGCTGGGTCCCTTTTGTTTCGCATTCACGGGGCGATGTTCTATCTCTCAGCCATGTTTGATGTCGAGATGGTTGTCATTCGGGTTGTACACATGCCGGCCTATGAAGTAGGTATTTATACAACCACGGAAAAACGGTAATTTCGTTTGACGTATGACTTGATCTGCGGAGGATGACACGGGGACGATGACTACGACAACGACGACACGGGGCGATGCTAACGCGCGTTGTCAGCTTCACGTGGTGTGGGCAGCTTTCGGCTCAGCACGCTGTAATTGGCGGTTGTGTGTTGATCGTTTGCCTTCCGGACTCGATGCATCGTGTGTATGTGGTTATACGTGTGCTTTCAAAATTGTTGCTACACAGCCTGTTTACGGGTTGCGGCGGTGGTCCCATAGTAGAAGCGAGATTTCATTGAGACTTTTCGCACAGATCAATCAGATTGTTTGTGGCAGGGAAACCGACGATTTACCTGGATGCCATCGACAACAATAGCAATCAAAATCTGATTATATTAACGTTGATGTGGTCTTGTTTGCTTTCACGGCTCTGCTCGAGTGGTTAGTGTCCGTTGACTTTACACGGTTGGTTTTTAAGTAAAAGGATACCTAAGAATATCTGAAATTGACTTTCAGTTCATTGAAAATTTACGTAAACGTGGAAAAATAGATATCGATATCGGGTCTCATTCTGGATAATGAACAGAATTTGGCTCGGAACCGGTCGACAGTACAAGTAAATTTAATTTAAACTTCAAAAATTTAGAAGTGATAAGTCTTGGTGTCTAGCCCAGAAGACGCAAAAAGTTGAAAATAATAGTATAGTCAGCTCGTGATTTTTTACAGACTTGCAAATCGGTTCTGTCAACCGACAGGGAGGGTAATGTGACCTTGTGGTTTAGGAAACATTTTTCAGTAAACCGTTTGATCAAGGAAAATAATTTCAGGATAGATGAAAAATGTGTCTTATCATCCTTCAAAGAAGTTCAAACAACATTTACTACCCACAGACATGCTTGATATTCTCAATATGTGAGAAGAGCCGAGTGAATATTCACCGTATACTTCTTACTCACCATGAGAACTGCATGTAGCAATTTTCTGCACTACACTTTTCATTATGTTTTGTGCTTTATCTCTGTTGCTTGCAGAAAAACTAACACACTTGCTGCTTATACCACCACTGAGCAAAACAAGAGCGGAGAACCACTTTAGAAAGAAACACAGAAGTGAGCAGCGGCGTACACTGCTGAGATAAATTCGATGTGATTTGAAAAGCAAACATGCGCAATGGGCGACTGGATTTTTTTTTTCAGTTTAGAGATACAAATCAAACCACGCTGTGCACTTTAGTACCTAGATTTTCTGTTTTTTCATATTTAATTAAAAGACACACAGAAAAAGCGCTCCCGTGAGCTCTGTTGTGTAGTAATTAATAGAGAAAACAACTGCTCTCACACTACAGAGCAAATCAACGCACATGCTAGAAGAGATCGACGGATAATGTGAATCAGGCGAGCTTCCAAAAAGCACCGTTATGGAATGTGAAATCTCTTTCTCTCTCTCTCTCTCTCCCTATCTATCTCTCTTTCTCTCTCTTGAGAGATAATGAACTATGGTGTACTTTCTCACACGTATG
This sequence comes from Wyeomyia smithii, assembly GCF_029784165.1. Classification (NCBI taxonomy): domain Eukaryota; kingdom Metazoa; phylum Arthropoda; class Insecta; order Diptera; family Culicidae; genus Wyeomyia; species Wyeomyia smithii. The sequence goes on from NC_073695.1 coordinate 279,540,655, forward strand.
GAGATTACGCACAATAATTACACTGTAGAGCTATCTGCGGTGCTTTTTACAGTTTGTTTCTTGAGCATGGCAAAAGAGGAAAAGAGATTGGATAGTAGAGGGAGAAACAAAACTGTCTGGGTTGCTCGTGCCGGTCGAGTTTACTTATGTCGAATTCGTTTTTACGGTTTAGCTACACGAGGACTACACTTTTGTCAAATTGTTTTCTCGCCAGTACACTGTGGTGTACTTCTGCCTATTCTCTTCAGAGTCATTCGCCTTCGCCCCTCTTGTTTCGCTCAGATGTGGGGTGAGCTGGAAGTGTGTTTGTCTCTCTGTGTCGAAGTGCAGAAAGAAGCAGTGTGGTGGAAGCATTTGTTACACGCAAGCACATACTGAAAAAGAAGTGCGCGGTGATTCATTTCTCCGCTTCTTCCACATACTAAGGAGAACGACGAGCATGTTTGCAGTGGCAAACTGTCCGAAAGCAAACACTACGCGGCAGATTCGGAAAAAATCACTAACATGTCTGAACATGTTCAACAGTGCTGTGCAGTAACGCGGTTCGCCGGTTCGTCTGTCTGTTGTGGAACGCTGCGATCGCTGCGGTCGGATCAGTTTCCAGTGAGAGCCCTCTTGCTGCAGTAATCGGTTATACAATGAAGACTAAATTTTTATACGTGACTACTGAGAGGCGTGTCTTTGAAGACGTAAAACAACAACAACATACTTTAGCGTCGGCTGTGCTGGGTAAGAAAGTTTTGTTTCAGCAGATTGGTCGAATCATGCGTTCAACAAGGCTCTATATTTTGCAATAGCACAATAGTTACAATCACAAAATCACAATTTTCCGCATTTTGGTGGGCGCATGGCTAATTTTTCGAGCGATCATTGTAAGAATGAAGGAAATCCGTTGGATCTTGATAAAGTTTTAGGCATTTAATAGTGGACAATTTTCATGGCGCTCTCGATGTTTTTCGGTTTTTCAATTTGTACCCCTATATATGATGCCGTAAGACGTAATTCTACAACAAAAACAATTTGTTGCATTCAACATTCATTCAATTATCTCATAAATGCGCTTACGGCATTCGCAATAACATAATATTACCGCGTGATTTATGTTTTATATGAATATTGTACCTATTTTTAAATTACACCATTCTCTTAGCTTCATTGCGTGGCGTAATGACTTTCTTCTCCTTATATAATAAGGGTGTACGAAAAATTAATACCTCTTTCCGTGTTGGCAAGCAGTGAAACCGGACTGATGGATGAATCTCATCCACACTACAATATAACATGTTGTTGACTACCATACTTTAGATAGGAAACGATTGAGGATGGAAATGTTGCTGTATATTGGACTGAACCGTTTATTATAGGGACGTTGAAGTTTTGAATGAAGAGTAGTGATTTTTCTCAAACGAATTCCGCATTCACATCAAAACCCGCCACTCTTTGTATATTCCACTCTTTATATGTCTGATTTATATATCTGATCAAATCAGATTTGAATCAATTATAGAATCATTCACTAAAATCTTCTAAATTTATATAAATAGTTTTGGAAATGGTTTATCAATAGTCATTTTAATTATCGCATATATGTACGCGTCATGGTTAGACCGAATACAATTTGAAAAAAACAACGCTCATTTTAAAATTACGTCATTCTCTTAGTTTCGTTGTGTGACGTTATAACGCTTTATTCCGTGTTTACAATCAGCAGACGCGTCCCGATGGAGCATAACACTATCAAATAGATGACGCTGTTCCGTTTGTATCCGCGGCTGTGGTTTGGAGTACAACCGAGACAACACGAATGTTGGCTAGTAGAAAGTTTATGAATAACAATTTTCGTAGTCCTACGTTAGGCCTGCGTTTGCCCACAAAAGCTGCAAATTCTGTTGTGCACATTTTACTATTATATTTTCTTTTAGGTAGTTTGTTTTCAAAAATTAAAACCGCTTAAATCAGATGTTTTCTATAGATATAAAAGTTAAAGGGTATGTGCTTGAGTGCACAAACGTAGGCTTGACGTGGGATGTGGGTATGTAACACACACCAAACGTACAAATACCATACACAACAATCCATGAACACTTCCCAAAAAACACATACACCTGTCATAAACCATAGCATACAAACTAACAGGAAAAATAATTAACTTGTTGCCTATAAAAGTATTCTGTCATAAATAAATTTACCTCGGATGAATGCATTTTTGCACACACATGTTATACACACACACGTTATTCACAAACACGCTATATACACACACACACTACTCACAAGCACACGCTCCTCAGATACACCCACGCTACAAACACAGACACACACACACACTCACACGCTACACACACACACATCCACCCTACACACACATCCACGCTACACACACACATACACACGCTAACGCTAGTCACACACACACACATACACACGCTAACGCTATTCACACACACACACATACACACGCTAACGCTACTCACACACACACACACACACACACACATACACACGCTAACGCTATTCACACACACACATACACATGCTTACGCTACTAACACACACACACACATACACACGCTAACGCTACCCACACACACACATACACACGCACACGTCCTCAGACACACACACGCTTGATATACGACACATTTTACCTACACAAATTACTATCGGAAGCATCCAAACGGCTTCCAAGTCTTCCAATGGTCCCTTCCAACGGCTTCTAATGGTCCCCAGTGCCGATCACGTCCAGTTTCGGGCTGTATTCCAACAACGATATCTGTATTAGATTACCACTGGTGGGGTCCAACTCAGATCGAAAGGATGCCGAACTGTTCGCTTTGACGGTCGACCAGGGAATCTCTGCTGCTGAATAGTCTTTTATTTTTGAAATTGTTTTTTTTTTTTTTTTTATTCTCGCTTATTTTCCGTCGGTCTAGTTCCGCCACTGTTGTGGCCAATCACCGACGCCCAGGGAGGCGACTCCACACCCAGGACCCTAACTCACGACCCGTTTATTAACGGACCGGCGCCAACGGCTTTACTTCCTCATGCGATGGAAGGCGTGATCCCAGAGATTTTTCGCCTCAGAAAATCTCCCGGTGTCGGCTAGGATTGAATCTAGACCAGTTGGGTTGGTTGTGAGTGGATCACGCCACCTCACAACCATCGACACCTATGTCGGCGGTGGGATTCGAACCCAGGCGTCGAGCGTGGTTGGCGGAGACGTTACCAACCACACTAGGCCCCCGCTCAATATTTTGAAATTGTTTACAGAGGTATAATTTATGACAGGATAATTGGTCAGCCCTAAAGGCTCGTCATCTTTGTTCGTAGTAGTGCATTTAGATTGGTTTTTTAAATTATCTTGAAGATTAATTTTACATCTTTGCCTTAATGGCACGGTAAGTTTATGAATTTAAATAAAATTGAATAACCTACCTAACTAAAACTATCTCAAAAACTAAATTGACAAAGATCGAATTGCCTCGTGAATTGACCTCTGGCAAGCATCCCTGAATCTAGACAGAATTGCCTGTTTGCGCACCAAAAGTGTATCTAGACCGGCTAGTTGGTGGATCTCAGAATTACGCGTTCTTCGAGGACTGTTAAGGATCATCCTTAGAATCTTATTTTGGATAACCTGTAATTTATCATGGTGATACTTGGCACAACTCTCCCAGGTTGGCAAACCGTATTCTGATACTGGCAGGATAATCATTTTATGGACAGCAAGCTTGTTCTTCAGGGGCAGTTTGGATTTTCTGTGTATCAGTGGGTATAGAGATTTAATTAGGATGTTGCTTTTGATTGATGTTATTTCCACATGTGATCTGAATATAAGCTTGCTGTCCAGAACAAGACCGAGGTATCCCACCTCTCTCGACCATTCGATGGGTGAATTATTAATTTTAAGCCTGACGTCGTCAGGCGGAACAAGTCGACGTGAGTTTGAGTGGGGAAATAAGATGGCCTGTGTTTTAGCCGCATTGATGCAAATCTTCGAGTTGTTGAAGAAGCCGGATAGAACATCCAGGCCTGCTTGAAGTTTTCTAGTCAGCGAACGGATCACTCGCCCTTTGTACATGATGGCAGTGTCGTCCGCGAACATGGACAGTACACCACCATCCGGAAGGGGACGAACGTCTGACGTAAAGATGTTAAAGAGGATAGGACCCAAGAGGCTACCCTGGGGGACCCCAGCATCAACATTAAATGTATCAGACTGGGAGTTGTTCAAGCAGACCCTAAATGATCTACCCGACAGATAATTTTTGATGATTTTCACAAGGAAGATCGGGAAGTTGCACCGATGCATCTTATAAACAAGACCATCGTGCCAGACGTTGTCAAACGCTTTCTCAACGTCCAACAACGCCATGGCAGTTGTTTTGGAAACAGACTTGTTCCGCCTGATAATGTTCGTTACCCGGGTGAGCTGGTGCACAGTGGAGTGCCCCTTCCTAAACCCGAATTGCTCTCTAAGGAAGATGTTTTTCTGATCAGCAAACTCTAGTATACGTCTCAGAATCAGTTTTTCGAACAATTTCGAAATAGATGAAAGGAGGCTAATGGGCCGGTAGCTTTTAGCGTCAGTGGGATCCTTCCCAGGTTTATGGATGGGGATAACTTTGGCGACCTTCCAACGGGACGGGAAGTAGCCAAGTTCCAAGCACTTATTGAAGATCTTTGCGAGGTGATGAAAGAAGTCAACGCTCAAATTTTTCAATTCGAGATTGACCACCCCATCGACACCCGCGGCCTTCATATTTTTACATGATTTGATGGCTGCCATTACCTCGTCTGCAGAAATTATAGATTCCTCTGGGACAACTAGAGGGGTCACAGCGATTCTGGACATTGTAGCTGCCACATCAGGCTCAAAGGGGCTCACCAGGGAACGACCAAGATTGTGAGAATTTACGAAATGCTGGCCAAGTGCATTAGCTTTTTCAGCTGGTGTTATTAGCTGAACTTGGCCAGCTTATTGATCAGAATGGGAGAGAGAAGGGACAGGTCTCGGCTTGTTTTTCAGAAGTTTAGTTAATTTCCAGAAGGGGTTTGCACAATCTGGGAGAGAGCGAATATGACTTTCAAAGCTTTTGTTTCTGAGATCCACCAACCGGGCCTTAATGATTTTATTAAGACGATTGCAGTAAGACTTTAAGTGAGGCAGGCCAGTACGTTGATAATGGCGCCTAGTTGTGTTACGAAGTCTTATATAAGATTTAGTTAGGCTGTCTAGATTCAGAGTGTTACTCACCAGGTCAGAAGCAGGGATGTGTTGGTCACGGGCTAAGGATAGAGCCTCGTCGATGATCTGCAAGCACTGATCGATGTCGTCCGTCGATTCAAGTTCTATGTTGTAGCGGATGTTGGCGTCGATGAACTGCTGGAACCGTGGCCAGTCAGCACAATGGTAGTTGCGACGACGAGCACGAAATCGATTGGCGGAGTAGCATACTTCGGCCACCACTGGAAGGTGGTCGGAGCTCAGTTCCTGGTAGACGATCGGATTCGAAAGGTTTGCCATGTTGGTGATGAAAAAATCGATGGTCGAGTGGACACCAGAGCGACTCAACCGGGTGGGGGAGTCTGGGTTCAGGATGATGTACGAAGATGCTTGTAGGTCATTGTGGACGACTTTGCCATTTGGGTTGCTTCGAGTGTTGCCCCAGGCTTGATGTTTGGCATTGAGGTCACCAGCCAAGATGAAGTTTTGCCGATGTCTGGTAAGCTTGACGAGATCTTGTTTCAGATTAGAGGATGAATCGTTCCTTGAGCTGACTTGCGACGGACAGTAGGCGGCTATGATAATAATAGGGCCGACAGGGGTAGAAACCTCGACCCCAACCGCTTCGATGACTTTTAAGTTGAAACTGGGCAGCAGCTTACAGCAGATGTTCTTCCTCAACGCGATGGCTACGCCTCCACCCGCTGAGTGGGTACGATCGAGCCGAACAACTCGAAAGTCGGGGAGGTAGATGTTGACGCCAGGTTTTAGATGTGTCTCGGTGATGATAGCTACGTCGATAGTCCGCTCGTTGAGGAAATCAGCGAATTCGATGGCATTGCTCTTTAACGAGCAAGCGTTCCAGTTAGCGATGTTGATGCATTCACGGGCCATATTTGGTGAGGATGGAAACTGCTGCCTGCAGCTGTTCAGCTCTGGTTTTACAGGTGCGAAGGGCTACGAATGCTTCGGCCAGGAGATGCACGAACTCTTCTGTAGTGAGAAGGGAATCTGCATTGTTTTCTTCGGCGTCTGTGCGGGTAAACTTCATTACAGTGGCAGGAGTTGTAAGCCCTGGGAGCCCCGGGGGAGGCGAGGAACGGCTCGATGCTGCGACATCGGCAAACGTGGTTGTAAGCCGATTATTCAGTGGGAGAGGTGGAAGCACTGGGATTACACGTCGCGATGTGATGACTGGAAATTTTGCTCTTTATTCACTGGCACTGGGACTTTTCTCCGACCGGGTTGGTTGTTGATTGAGGCTCTTTTGCGGATCTCAATGAATTCCGCCCGCTTTGGGCAGGTACGACTGGTGGCCTTATGATCAGCTCCACAATTTGCGCAGACAGGATCGGCAGTTTCCATCAATTGGCAGGTGTCGGGTGCGTGCGTTTGTCCGCATTTGATGCAGCGGTAGGCCATATGGCAGTTTTTAGTCCCATGTCCAAACAACAGGCAATTGGAACATTGGGTCACATCTCGATGAACTGGTTTGTAGCGCTCCCAGGCCACAATGATGTGGAAAAGGGCACGAATGGACTGCAAATCCGCCAAACATGTTGAATTTTTCTCCAGGTTGATAAGGTACAATTGGTCGCGGTACTTCCGAGTCTTGTTGTGGCGTGACAGCTTATGGATCTGTATTGGCTTGAGTCCATTTGCCTTCAGTTCCTCTAACAGAGTGTCAATTTCCATGTCTGGAAGACCACGGAGAACAACCTTGAGCGGTTTTTCTGCTTCAATGTCATGGGAGAAATATTCCACCTTACGCTGCTGCAGTATTACTTGCACCGCCTTGTAGTGATTCAATGCCGGAACCATCAGTTTGTAGCCGTCAGTGCACATACGGATAGTGCATTTCAGTCCTTTCTCGATGTAAAAGACAATTGCTTCACGAAGACCTTCTGGAAATCCTTTCACATAGAAGGGTGGAATTTTCTCTTTTTTCACTATTTCGGGGTCCGTGGAGTTTTCCAAGACAGCAAATCTGTTGTTGGCCAGAAGCTTCTTAGCCGCCGAATCGGGGGCATTTCCAGGTCGAGGCCGTTTACCCGTACTAGAACCGGTTTTCGATTTACCCATGTCAGGGTTCACCGTAGCGTCGGTTTCCAACGCGAAAATAAAAACTTACGAACGAACGTACAAAGTGAACGGAGCGAAAATAAACAACTGTACTGCTCAACACGCTAGCAGAGAATGATGATTGATGACTGATGAGCTTTTCTCAACACGGAATGTTCTTTTATAGCGTCACTCAGTGTGGGGAACTTGGGAGATTGGGGAAAGAACCAATCACGTGGAAGCATCTCTGCTTTCTTTCATCATCGCTTATGTTGGGTAATGAATGCGATGCCAATTGGCTGGCATTGATAGCCAATGACTGAACGCGTAAAATCATTTCGTCTATGTTTTTGAAGTCTGCGTTAGGGAAATATACCAATCGTATAAAAAATGTATGTGAATATTCGACCTTCAAACTTTTCCGCAATTTTCAGGGAGTAATAAGAAAATGGTAACTAAAACTATCATGTTATACGAATCTTGTATATTTTAGCTTTCCAACGGTATTCTAACTATTGAAATCGGAACAGTTGTTTGAGCGCTATTAGCATCTAATCTTCCATTCCGCCAACCAAAAACGTTACATGTTCAATCCAGTTTTCACAGAATGTACCTTAGTATTGTGAAGAAAGACGTAGTCCCCCAAAATCTACTGATATTTTTAAAAAAATTGAAAGTTGCAAGAATGTTAAATATGTTAAATATGTGCTTTCATAGAAAATTAAAAGATTCCACGGAGCAAGTATGAACAATTTCCCATAGTTTGAGCTGAATCTTATAGATTATTACGTGTTTAGACATATTGCGGAAAAAGATTTCAAAAGGTGTCAAATCTTCATGCTAGCTAATTGTATTCTAGACCAACTGGATTATATTTACAATGTTTGTGCGAAATCAGATCAAAACTTGTGAGAATTGCAAGTAAGCAATTATTGATTAAATCTGAAACTTTTGCACGTACCTGCCACAAAAGTAGCTCTATCCACCACAAACTGATTTTCCGCAGACTGACGGATTTTTGTGTTGTTCTAATTATCACTCTGTACTGGTTGCACTGCCGCTCATAGCAAGTCCGTCCCATTTGCGTTTTCGTGCTGATGAGAAAACAGCAATTAAAAATCGTAACGCTTTGGGCCAAATATTGCACTCTTGTGCTGTTTTAAACAAGACTATCAACAGAAATTGTTACTGCAATGTCAACTAAATACTTCAGCGTTATAAACCGTTCATACACACCAAAAGTTGATAAAATTATGTTGCAAACCATAAGCTGGGACCCATATGCGATTACTTTTACGATACCTAGCCAGAATGATAGCAAACCCATAGCCACCTACGACTGGTGATGAAAAACAAACTACTGCAAGCCGACTCCGGTGATAGCTTGCATTTGAAACAAATCAGCCGCTGGCCGATCACCTTCTCGCGTGCTTCCACAGAATCATTAAAACGATTTTGTAGTGAGACATGTATTACAATGTGTGTTGTATAACTTGCCCGCTTGATTCTTCATCTAATACTATGATTAAATTCTAAATCAGTTCAGGTGAGGAACCTGCTCTAAAATTTTTCGAAAGCGGTCCTTGTGTGACGGCGGCGGACAGCTTTCATGCATTAGGCAGGGAAACCAATATAACAAAGACCCTTCTATTACGCATTGAGATTTTTACTACGTTGTGAAAAAATCTAAGAAGCGTGCTGAAGTATTCGGTATGACTGTTAACACGTTCTTCAAAAAAAAAACCACCGTTTCTCAATTGTTACCCACGGCCAAACATGGATAAAATACGAGGGTAGTATTAAATTTATATTGATTGGTTGCTCTAATTATCAGTACAGTGACACACCTAACGGCGATGGCAGAAATGATTTGTTAACAAAAAAATAGATGAAAGAAACAACTGGTGGAATTTTTTCCTTGATGAAAACAGCGAGATCCACACGATCATAAAAAGGCGCACGATCATGAAAAGGCGACTGAAGGCAATTTTCGAGTTTTAAATGATGAGAAGAAGTATTTTTAGAATAGTCTACCAGTAAAAAGTAAAAACTTAGCTTATTTTTGACTGTAGAACTGATGATTTGTTCTATGGGTCCGACTTGCGATCATTTTTGCTATGGGACAAACCGATTTGCTATTTTTTTCATAGTTCCTCAGAACAAAGTATTCAAAATCATGTGTTCTACCGAAAGTCGATGTAAAAAGGTGATGATCCCACCAATAAAGTCAAAATTGATAAAAATGCAACTGGGACGGACTTGCCATGAGGGGCAGTGCAGCTCGCACACTGCCAAAGCTGTCAAAACACCGATTCGTCTCAGAAGTAGAGAGCCGGGCTTGGAACACAGTTTAACCTAAAAAATGCCCTCATAAATACGATCGTTACACATTTAAAGATAATTTTATGAAAGCCATTTCAAAAAACCGACTCACATTAGAGCGCCATTCGTTTTGTTGTCATTTCATGCTATTTCCAATTATCCATTTATGTTCATGAAATGGCACTTTGTTCTCATTGTGTGGAAAACGAATGCAACGATGATCATTGGATCAAATCAAAGCAACTAAACGCACTGCGGTCGTGAAAAATGTTGACATTCTGTTCTAAACAAAGAATTGGAGTGTGTTTTGAGGTCAAACTTATTTATAAAAGCTCAAATGTTTTTTTCGGACGATTAGATTATTTATGCTAATACATGTAGTGAAGGACTAAAGCTGTTTTATAAAACAGAAAAAAACCTTCTAAATTCTAATTACAATAAAAACATTGCTTTTGTTCGTTTGAGCTAACAAAATTATATGTCAAATGATACTTTTGCTTATATTCTCATTTACACGAAAACTGAATATGTTTCGAAATAACTATATCATTTGATTGGAATATCATATAGAGAAAGTTCACAGAATTTGAGAAATAGTACTATTGCCTGCCATTCAAAGTGGCCCCAAGTTCAACCATCTCTTTCTATTTTCTGCTCCAATCAGCTGTATGTATTTTACCATCTCTACTCTGCTCCTGAACTTTCGTTGCAAAGAAGTGAGATATTCGACCTTTGGCTTCAAGCCACATAAACCAGCTGATAAATGTCCAATTTTCTAAATTAACTCACTCTTAAAACGTTAGGCTCGAGCAGGAACTCGCCTCAATCACCTCGTCGCTCGTCAGGATACGAACCAGCTTCTGTCTGCGATTTTCAACACAACAGCCTCGCCAGCACTACTCGTGTCACAGAAGCGACGTGAAGAAAAGCGAAAAAATTTATTAGAAAAATTAGCCGAAACGCCTTCCTCGTCTGCCTTAGCGTTGCCTTGTTAGCTCCCCTCCACTAAACGGCAGGTAAAGCTCTCTCGTCGTCTAATGAACTAAAGAAATTGATACAATTTTATTACTCACGATCTCTCGCGGTTGAACTTCATCAGAGACCTCACGCCGCAGTCCACTTAGTTCTCCTTTCGGCTACACAGGCCCAGCTGAGTGCAACTCACAACAAATGCCGCTTGGGTTCATGCGTCGAGCTGTGGTTTCTCTGCGGTCTAATATGAATCATGATTCATTCATATTTATTGCCTCGGCGTTTGCCGCTAGGGTTATTTCTCGCTTCCCGCCTACAGATTGCTGGCACTATGAAAAGCGACATTTTCCCATGGTGTCTCTCTGCTCGGGTTTTGACTGACCGTTGCTTAGCTTGCCAAACGAAAGCTAATTGAGAGTTACCATTAAACGTTCGATTCGTTGCTGCTCTTTGCTGATTGATGGATTGGCTGCATGCTTTCGGTCCGTTCGACTTCGCTTGTGGACTAAATATTTCTTAAATGAGACTAGGCCACCGATGTATTTTTAAGCGAGAGTTGATGGAAATATTTCGCTGTTATTATCAAGTTGCAATATGCTCTAAATATACCAGAGAAATTTCACAGCAACGTGCTACATATTCTTTACTGATTATTTACTTATTGATGAGTTCACCAGAATTGCAATATGTACTACTAAACATAAATGAGATTACACAAAAGGGTGATTTCGTAATTAGTACACACAAACACGCAAACACATAACACGAATTAGACAGAGAGTTTTATCATTTGAAATGCATACATTTGCTGATGGTTTCCTCTGGTAGATCGATCGTCCCGAAGGAGGATGTTCCATCACGAATCAATCCTTCTTCTGACAGTGTCATTCTTTCGTATAGTCAGCAACGGCCTGCAAAAATTAAATCAAGCAATGAACAAGGACAGTTAAACGAAACGTTCCATATATTCGAAATTAAAATAACCTCACCAAACTAACCATTCTCATTACGAATCCACACCCTCGCAACCCCTTATTTATTGCTATGCAATAAACAATCAATACCGAACCCATCACCGTTCCTGTTGGGAAATCATCCAACACTTTATGGCATAAGTTCACCGTCAATTGCATAACCCCGCAAAAGCACGTTTCAAGCGCACTGGAGCCGCCCATTGGCCCCGGCAATCGACGAAGGCATTAGGACCCAGTCACCGACCAACCCAGAAATGGAATTTGCCTCGGTTGCAGTGGTAGCTGGAGTCTTGTGCATGCAAATCACATTCATTTTTGTTATTTTCTTTCGTTTTACCGCCCAGCGACGTGACTAATGGGAGAACGGTGGAATAAGTGTTATTTTTTCCATTTTTTTTCTAGGTGCTCAGTTCAGCTTGAATGTAATTTGATTAGACCGACTTCGCACCGCTGTCGAGATTCAATTTCACAAACCAGAACCTTTGCAGGGGTATCTGTTGAACTCAAATAGATCGCCTATATCTGTGAACCAGATTATCTAGCTCAAAGTTGGTTAATGATGATTTCCCGAACTTGCAAAATGAACCCTTTTAGCCGTTTTAGATAAGCAGTAGATAAATTTAAAACTAAAACTATAGCTCAATTTGATATTCGAATGGGTATGAAAATTTAGAATTTATTCAACTTGTGTAAGGTTCCAGTAAAAAAAACTGTAACAGGTATCCACAGTAAGGCTCCAATGGCAATACACAATCATACCTTGTTGAAGTTAACAAGTTTTACTTGAAAATAAACCTTGAAATAGCTACTTATATCGTTAAAACCGCATCCGTCTATTCAAACAATAAACAAACAATAAAAAATAACGTAAATAACGACAGAAGGTTGCAAAGTATGAACGCAGTAGCGTCAATGTAATATGAGAAATAAATGTAGTTTACGATTCCAAAAGACGTATTTTAATTTTTTTACGATTTATGCTAATATTAAGTATATCGTTTACAAGAAACACAAAATCCACCTTGCTTCTAAAAAAGTTCAACATCCTACCCAATTCACACTATTCGATTACACACCCCTTTTTTAGCATGAGAGAGAGAGAGAGAAAGATTTAACAACATTAAAACTGCTCGTTAAACAGCAATTAACGAGCAGCTTCGATGTCCGAAGCCTACACTCAAATTAAATGGACGGTACATGTTTGAGCACACTTTAAAAACTTAATTTATTTCGCCCGGCACTGCTTGATTATCGCGCTCTATGTGCTCTAAAGCTCATTCATAAACTGCTCACCGCTTGAGACTGTGCGCCGGCAACACTTCGTTGACTACCGGTACCGTTTTGCACAGGAATTAACCTTTCACCAGACCGAGCAGTCCAAAAAGGAATGCAAACTCCCCGTTTAATGTACATACTCTCGGTGCATACGCTGTTCAAAGAAGATAGCAATACTGAAAATTATTTATTGAAATTTCAGTCCACAGCGCTGTTCGGACGACTGGAAGAAATTGAATGCTCTGATTTATAGTGTAAGATCTCGAAACCAGTGTTGCTTTCTGGTGTAGAACAATAATCTGCTGGCTGCAGTAGATCACGGCAGCATTATTCGATTCTGCACACCTGTTTGCCTTTGCCGCCCGTTACCTACGACAACAGCCGCGTTGCTAAATGTTCTAGTTGCTAAGGCTCGGGCCGGGCATCGTCGGGCGCAGTCGGAACCAGATGCTTCACGGTCGGCGGATGAATGGCGGTAAAAGTCAACTCGTTCCCAGGCCAAGTGCCATATGAACTTAGCGGAATGCAGTTTTTTATCCGCCACTCGGTGGTACGGTTATTGAAAAGTTGTTTACTGATATCCGTACACGGAGCTGCTGGTTGGCCAAACAATAGTGTTGTATAATGCCTGTATCGTGTTCCTACGGTTATCGACTGATGGCCAATTAGAAATGGTTGCCGAGAGCTGATATACATTTGAGAACGAATATAAGCAACAACTAGAGTAAATCAAATTGTGGCACTTCTCAGTTGTCTTCCGTCTTTCAGTTTTTTTTTTGACCACACAATAAAGAAATACTTTCTTATCTTCAATTTCATCTAGTGGAACGTTAACGACCAGTTTCACTTTCAAAATCTCCGCACTCCTACGAAAAGCACGGCCACTTCGTTATTCAAAAGCCGAGCCCCCTCAATCATCCGCAATAATTATCCTATCCTATCAGTACACCCAAAAAACAGTCTCATAGACAAATCCTGTTTATCAACATTTCTGAAGATTCCCCGGTCTTCTTTTCGTGGGTGCACTTCAGATGCCACATAGTGGCAATAACATCTATCTTGAGACATGTGAAAAGAAACATCACAATATAAGTTGCTCTCCAGTCAAGTTGCACTACACCGAAAGCTGCAGCTACCAAAACAACGAAACCAAAAGTGAATAAACAAATTTCAATAACACCCTCGGTGAACGTAATTTAATTAACGCGTTCAAACTATCCCAAATGCGGATGATTCCTCATTAGTGTTTCGAATTAGGCTTGTCTTGATCGAAATCAAGCATCTTCACGGAGAAAATTACTTAAGCAAATAATAGAAAGCTATTAACTGCAATTGTCTCTTTTCATTATTTGACATAAAACCACAGCGAAAGTGTTCAGCTGAAACTGTCTGACCGGCACCGCGAAATTCTTCCCACAAAAGTTCATTCTCATAATTCCACTTTTCATAAAAACCAATAAAACAGCAACTTTCACTCGGCCCGCTGCTGGTTTGTGCGATTTGTATTAAAATTTGGTACCCAACTTAGTATGGCTGTGGCTCCAGGTTAGTCGCTTAGGATTGGAAAACCAACAAATATTCCTCAACTGGCAATGCGATGCCGATTTCAGAGATTAGGTCACGCATTGATCACCGAGCCGAACCGTAAGCTAGCGAGCGACATTTCGGTTCCCAGCCCCACAACTCGAGCCGCTTCGAGCGTTACGGGTTTTCGAAAACTGAACTTGTCCTCTTGACGCTCACCTGGACGGCAGAAAACGGAGAGAAAGAAAAATTACCACCTACATTCCTCGAGCCGACTCCAGACCGATTGTGTGGATATCTAAATATTCGGTGCCCGTTTAGCGAGTTGCCCACATTGTTTAGATAGCCCTGCATAAAGGGCTAACGTCGCGTTCGTCGGTGCGTCGCTCCCGTTTCGTGCGCATACGGTAGAAGATTATTTAGCCGTGAAATGGAACCAAAATGATTGCACGCTGTTTGAGGCACGCACAGCAAATTGGTTAAGACCAGTTTAAAATTCTTGATAGTCATGGAATAAATAGGGTTCGGGGTTTACTTTTTTCTATCTGCTATTAAGGGTGTTCTTCAAACGGAACCATACGCGCTTAAAGCTACAGCACGCGAACTGAAAAGATAAGTCTAAAGCATTAAAATGTCGAGTTGAAGTGTTCTACTTTCAGTGTAGTTGTACAGGAAAAATAACTCGTCGATGAAATCAACAACTTTATTATGTTTGTTTTCGATTTTAGTTGGCAGTTTGACTTCACAACAAAGTTCAACATCGATGTTAACCTCTAAATGTCTAGCTAAAACCGGTGGAGAAGTCGCAGCTGGCGGGTTTTGTTTAGCACTGTTGTTTAAGTCAAAGAAGATGAATAATTTACAGAATTTAGCTTCGACGACAAGGAAAATAATGCGGTTAAGGATTTCCCGCTGAAAGTGCCGTGGACTGCGATTTCAAGTATTTGTTGGTGGGTTCGTCGCTAAGAGATTCTAATAAGTCTCTTCCTTTTGCCGAGCAACCACAAAGAATTCCAAAAGCGTTGCCTTCCTCGTTGCGAAGGAAAAATCAAATAAGTAGGTAGATCGACTCTACAGCGGCTCGCCGAGAATTTTTGGCAACTATGCCACTTTCCTTAATTAGGGTATTTGTTTCTATTTACACCTATTTTTTTTTTTTTTCAATATTGAGACATTCCATGCCGAACAATCTATCGTCCAATATCGACTATTTATGATTTAAATGAAACTTCAGACTATTACAAAACAGAGTGTTTTTACTGGTGGAAAAAATGTAAGTATCAATAGTTTTTTTTAAAGAGCGTAGGTATGTATTCTAGCATTCAATCAGGTTTTTACGCGTTTATTACCAAAATTACCATTTCTTTGACTCAAAAATGGTAACGGGTGACAACTAAAAATTTGGATGTTTTTTCTTATGCTGTCAAAAAAAATTCGATGCTCTAGAACAAAAATTGATTCATTGCACTCGAAGATACGTTCATTTTTAACAAAAATATATTGATGAATATTTAAAAAAGGTCCAGAATCGGCTGTTCGACTAAGCTTTGTCAGGATGCCTGAACGAGAGCGTTGTACAGTATTCACATCGACTTTTTGGATGCATCGCTTGATTCTACTAATCAACTGTTTGCTGTTCCAGTTGTTTTTGTACACTAAGGAACTCAAAACCTTGGAAAAATTATCGATTGGGCGAGACTGAAGTAGATTCGTTGGGTTACGTATGGAGTACAAAGTACAAAGTAACCACGAGAAATCACAATCTAGGCATCGACCATCGCGGATTTGGCTCAAATTGTAGAAATTATTCATCTGGCTTCACTAACCAAGGAATGATTAAACCAAACAATCCAGAAAAAAATATATTTTTCTACCGAAAGTGTTGCCAGATAGATTACACTGGTCAACACAGGTGCACTCCAAAAGCTCAAATCGAAAAAAATAAGAGAATATAGCTTTTCAACCATTCCTGTGAATTTTGATGTCCCTAGACACTAACTTTGGTTCAGAGACATGAATGAGTTTTCTCGTAAACATAAGTCGACGAACCCGGCGAGCAAATACTATGCGAACTCTCACGTAAGTTGACGCGTTTTGGTTATGACTAGGAGCACCAAAACTCATAGAAATGGTTAAATAGCTTTACTCATTTCTTTTTTCCCGGTTCGAGCTCTTGGAATGCACTTTTTTTCATTTTGTCAACCAGTGTTATTTTTGTATTTCAAAACTAAATTTGCATATCGCGGTAAATACAATCATTTTTATTTTAACTCTAATAATATCATCGTAATCTCTGGAAAGTTTCACGGAGGAAACAACATTCATCTTGAACTCAAACTCGAGTTATACCCTTTTTACAAAACCAGTTTTGAATTTTTCAATTTTAAATCAAACAATCATATTCATTGGAAAATGTCTGTTTACTTTCTAACCAAAAAAAAAACCCAATAAATGATTTTTATGACTTTCCTGCCTGTCAAGAAATCCATATATATTTTTCGTTTTTGCAGCAGTATTGCCATTTTTTTTTTCTTCAAATGATTTCCCAGCATTACGATAGTTAATTGTAATTTCAGCTGAGCAGTCCTGAATAAGTAGAACGATCTGGTTTTCTACTGTCCTACGTTTCGTCACTGATCAGTGACATCTTCAGGGGAAACTGTGGGTGTTTATTAACGAATAGTGGCTGTGGTTGATGTGTCTGTGACTTACATAATTCTTGTTCGTTCCTTGTCTGGACGCTTTAAGTTTTAAAATTGTACCACAGACTTTTATGAACACACATATTGTAGAATTTACCCCGAATCGCCCCAATTAATGTTGACGATAAGCTTTAAAAAGCATCATTTTTAATGGTTTAAAAATACTTAACGGGTTATTTTGGCAAAATACTTCGCAAACACCTCCCAGCTGGTCCCGAGGTACGATACTGGCCTAACAAGCTAACGGTTGCGGTAAAAAAATGGACAAAAATTGCCGATTTTTCATGGGTTTACCCTAATCGCACTGACAAAACTACTCATGCTTCATCAATCATAGTAACCCATGAGTTTGCAAAAAAAGATTGACTGCTCTATCAGTCAAATTCTTACTGTGATGGCGGAAAAAGTGAAGCTACTCCGTTCAGAAGTGTGCGCGTTCAAAGAACGGTACCCCGCCGCGTCAAAAACGGACATCATTTGGCACTTTGTGGACGGCGGGAATGCCCGTTCCGGCATCTACAACATCTTGACACTATTGGACAACGATCAGAGCATCGAAAGAAAGCCCGGTTCCGGACGGCCGACGACCCTGAGCGGCAAGAAGCTTCAAAGGATGCTGAAGAGGAAGACCGAGGGAAAAGTGGCTACACCGCCGCGTGCATTTGGCCTAGAGGTTGGTACATGCGGTAAAACAGTGAAAAAGTATCTGGAGAACATGGACATACATGTCAGGAAGCGGCAGTACTGTCCACTGGTCTCGGAGCTGCAGGCAATGACGCAGCGACAGCGGTTGAATAAGATGGTCAAGTCGATTTTCCCGGCGAATCGCGACGTGGCAGTGGTGATGGACGTCGAGACCTATCTCACCCTGGATGGCAACGACTGGCAGGGTACTTCGTATTTTTCTACCCCCAGTCAGGGTACTTCGTATTCTTCTCTTAATGTCGAGGCCACTCTTTTTTCGCGCTAGACTGGGCGTGAACGGAGAAATTTATAGTACGAAATACCTGCCGGAAGTTGCGTAGTTGATCAAGAAATACATTAAGGACGAAGACGCGGTGTTCAGGCCGGATCTGGCGTCGGCCCACTGCTCGAAGCAATCGTTGTAGAAGATGGAATGGCTGGATATTGATGTGGTACCGAAGTCGGCGAATCATCCCAACGTCCCCCAGCTGCGTCCTATCGAGAATTCCTGAGCAAAAAAATGGACAATTTTGTCGCAAAACGAAGGAGGAATTAATAAAAAAAAAAACGAACAAAGAGTTTGAAAACATACCTACACGCTCGCAAGGGCGTAGAATTTTTTTTGCAAATAAGATAATATAATTTCCATTAATGGGAAATTTATCCAACTCAATTATCTGTCATAGTTTTTTTTTCATTTCCATCTGAAAATGTGCCTTTTTTTACCGCAAACGTTAGTCGTCGTAGGTTCGAGTCTCTGCTCGGGAGAGACTGTTAGAGTCAGTAGGATCGTAGCGCTAGCCCCGCAATTGTCCTGTACACTTAACAGTTGGCTGCGAAGTCTGTGTATAATAAACAAAAGGTCGAGTTCCGAATCGGTATGTAGCACCAAGACTTTGCTTTTTACTTCGCAGACTAATCAAAACTATTGGGAAATATTATATCGGAATATATATATATATAGTTTGCTTGTCTTTCAGTCACGCGCACGACAAACGAAAGTTACTCAAATTGCCTTTTCCCAAGCAAACTCTGAAGCTGAGGTACACTAAAGTTTGTTATTTTTTTGTGGGTAGCAACGCTTTTGCTTTTAGTCCAGTCGTAGGAAATCAAAGCTAACTGCGTCTTAACTAATAGACTATGAAAAAGTCAAGAAAATAATGGGGATTATAAACCTTTTTGCTCGAGAAAACAAGCAGTTTGTTTTTTTTTAAGTGTGTAGCAATTTTTATATACATTGAAATTGTAATTTTTCAATAGTACAGTTATTCGATAGCAAAAAGTTGACCGAAGACGTTAATAACGAACATTTATAAAAAATTGAAGAAACCCGGCTGTAACTCGCCAAAGCCATTTTATGCAAAACATTATATGGAGTGTCAAGTTTAGCTTATGGCGCGTGACAAGCCGCACTTGAAATCTATCCAACTTTCTCCCTATTACTCAAAGCTCTAACAAAATTTACAAAAATGTTCTCAAGAAGTTGTACTCAAAGATAAAGCAATATAATTTTTTTTCGATATTTTTAAAAATAGAAAAGACATTTAACCTACACAAGACATGCTGCACATATTGTACCCCAAATTAATTCTTTAAGTATACTACGACGTTCAAGATGTACGGAGAAAGGGATAATTATTTTGCTGATGCGTGAAAATTTTAGCTGTTTCAAAAAAACTTAGAGTATAAGATAAACCCATTCCCTACGAGAGACATTCAAACTTTGATTCAAGTTCAACAATTATATTTGAAAATTTTCACGATGAGATTATTCAGTAAGGTACAGATTGATCTTAAATTTGCAATAGTTTGTGTTAATTATGTTTATAGTTGATGAGTAATAAGAGTTTGAAGTTCATTTTTTGAGGTAAAAACTGATTTCTCTCCGCCGGGATCGGGTTGAGTTATTAGCCATTATTTTTGAACATTATGTAAAATCTGATCAACAGTTTTGATTTAAGATATTTTGATATATCGACATAAAATTTTCAAAGTTTTAAAAATTAAACATAGGTTTATCTACTATCCTGCAAATGCGCTACAGTAAGCCAACATTTTTATTATCTTTTATCAAATAATATTTGTTTGCTTATGTATAAGAAGTCGAAAACAAAGAAGTAGACAAAGGTGGTGGTGATGGGATGAGGATTGTTATGTTGTTACGCAATACTATGAAAGGTTTCTGTGATGGAACGCAGATGACAGATGTTTCATGCGCGTCATTTATCATGTGTGAAGTTTTATCGGAGTATTAGAAAGGGATTTGAACTACCCATCAATGATTAAAAGAGGACAGTACTTCGTTATTCCAAGTTTTACCATTGTTATTAACAAATAGCAGAGACAAACTTTTGCATGTGTGAATATTTTTTTGAGCAATCCAGCATTTTTTCTTGAGCAATGGTTTTTGTAAATTGTTTTTTTTTCGATCAAATTCATTTTTAGTTATTTTGTAAGTTTAGTTTGAATATAACATATGTAATATCATATGTAATTGAGAAAATGAACTATTATTCAAGTTATGAAATTTAAAAAAAAATGAATCGTTAGAAAACAATTTTTCGAAAATAATTATATAATGGAGAAAAAGTCTTTAGATATTGGAGAAAACAGCTGTGCAGTGGATCCGTATAAGAAGCGAGATGCAGATTCGTTTTCGAGTAAGCAATCAATCCACGATCTACTGAACGAAGGATTTATCGCAGTTTAGATAATTAATTAAGTTTTAAACCAGCGCTGGCCATCTGCATCGAATTGTCGATAGTGTCTTAGTAACATATTGAACTTCAACTCGATATTTAAAAAAAAAATTTCATTTTAGATTTAATACCAACTTTTGATAGTTCAAAATGCATTTGAAAGTGGCTAGCCACTACGGGCCAACTAGTTTTGAAATAAAAAGTGCAATTTGCTCCAAAGCACCTCTGCTGAGCATACCAGAAACTTTTTTTCACGACACGATAAATTTTTTTTTTGCAAGTTATAACTGTTTAAAATGCTTGTTTAAATATTGTTTAAAAAAAGAAAACAATGAGTTTTTTGGAGAGAAACTACCTTTACGACTATTTGATTAATTAACTATGATGAAATATGAAAAAAAAGAACAATTTCTCTTGCGATGATGATTGCATTGGAAACATTTTTGTGTACCTCTTAATGGGGACCAATCTGTTATTTCATCGTAACGGATATTTCTGGTAGGTATACGTTGTAATTGTTTATATACTGTAATCTACTGTACTGAGGACCATATGAAAATTTATGGAACAATCGAATATGAATAAAAATTGCTAATTATACGGTTTGTTACAAACAATTAACAATAGATCTACGTAAAACTTATTTTTATTACAAAATCGACTGAATATTGAGAATATGTTATGTTTCCATTTAATTCTACTACCAATCTCAATATTAAATTCAATTCTACTAAGACCATCGAGAAGAAATTCATTTGATGAAATCGATTGATGAGCTTTCCTCTACAAATTTTCTTGATAACAACTCAAACTTTGAATCAAACTGTCATTCGAAATGCCAAGTTGTAAATTTATTATAAATGAGACATTTTGGGATTTTTTCAAAGTTAAACAAGATGAATAATTCCCCCAACTTTGAGCCTAGCTTTGTATGTCCATACCGTTTGGATACTACATGCAATAAATTCTCATTTATTTTAGTTTCAAGATGCAAAACAAACTCGACAAAAACGCAATCTACTATCCTGCCCAGATGCTCACTTTATTTGATATATGCTCAAAAGACTCACTGTAAAAGCACTACACCTCACCTCAGTTTCCCGAGCAGGAGGAAACATCATAATGATTTCAAAACCTGATACTAAAAACTTGATAACAGACTACCTCATTTTGACCCTAATATGGTTTACATAGTTGGTAAAATAATAAAAAATAATATCAAAATATTGTTCTTTCAAGACTATATGAATAAAAAAAATCTTGATATTCTAATCACAAACTAATAACTTGCAATAAAAATCATGAAAATACCCGGTACAGATATTCTCGAAACGCTGGACTAGATGCATAACTGAACATATTATAATTAATCAATAACCCCGGACGAACACATACGATTCGCATAGATTCCCTAGGATTCCACGCATTGGAATCGTGAGCGTCCGTGAAAAGGAATCCTGAAAAAAGAATCCTCAGGAATGCCCTGTATATGGGACTAGGATTCTTGAATAAGGATCGTGTAGTGAGAATCCATCGGATTCTGCAGGATTCCACATTGGAATCCGAAACATTCTTATAACACGATTCTCATTCAAGGATCCCAGTTCCATATACAGGGCATTCCTGAGGATTCTTTTTTCAGGATTCCTTTTCACGGACGCTCACGATTCCAATGCGAGGAATCCTAGGGAATGTGGAAATTTTCGGAATCGGGCTGATGATGAATTTTTAATCATTTTTCGTGGCCTTATTTTGTTTTTGAAAGGTTTTTCAGACATGTTTTTTTTTGTTCACACAACATTTATTTGACACGGCACAAGTTTTCAGATATGTTGAAATACTTTAAAAAAATTCGAATAGGTTAAGATATAATCATTTTATTCTTGTTGACTGCGGTACTATTAAGTTTTCAGGATTTTAACTCTGTGAGGCGCTTCCAACTAAGCTGTGAGTTAAAATTAAAATCAGTTTTGTTTTTAGTCTGATCTATCTATGGCATTACTTTTAGTTAAATTTGAAATAACTTTCCTGCTCTACCTTTTTCTATCATTTAGAAGCGCTTTTCAACAATCGCGCTAAATTTTATCATTTTCGTTTTGGCCTTTTGTCCTAGTTTTAATTACTTTATTGATTTGAACCAAATTTAAAATAGTTTTCTTTGCATTTCTTCGTTTTATTTCTTCTGAATTCCAGGATCGTTCTCAAGCATTTTTAGTCAATTCGGAATGCAGACTTCGTTCACTCTTAACTACACGGCTGAATTTGTGTTACCGGAAACGTACTTTTTTTTCAAGAATTATTTTCACTTTTCAAGTAACTTATGCAACCTAGGCACTAGATAACGCCACCAATAGACTACCTTTCGGATTCACAGTCGTTAAAGGTGTCCCGGGACAGGTCAGTGTGTGGCCTATGACGATCTAGACACTTGATGATGACTAGGTACTCGAATAATTATTGGAATGGCACGGTTATAAGCACTGCTTTGATCATGACCGTTATATTACCGGAGCATATTACGGTCATACATCCGTAACCAGTTGACCGATTCCGGCCATCTGCATTGATAACATAAGGGAATTAATACCATCCAATTGAAGGCTGTTGGGCTTAAGTTAGCCAACAGAAAGAGGAGAAAACTACGAAATATTATTAAACATAACCGTTCGTTTTCGGCACATGTACAAAAATCGAAGAGTGTTTTTTACATGTATTAAGACGAAATATAATGTTCTCCTGTTTTTCTGTACCTAAGAAGCATTTTTGAGCCCAGTTTGGTCTTTTTGACCTTTTCTTAAAATACAGCGTTTTAAACTATCATTTCCATTGTTGGCTTTTTACAGCCTTCGAGGACGGTTTGCGATTATTTTGTGCCGAATTTGGAATTGATTCTGTTTTGTTATTTCAAGCCTTTCGAAGTGTTTTCAGAGTCGTTTCATAATCTCATTCAGCGGTCATTTTTCAGTCTCGCAGATGTCATCCCGGTTCCGAAAATATTAATATTGGATGGTGTTTGACCTTGCTTCATTTGATTGTTTTTATGGCCACTAGAAGCCCCAGTGGAATCAATTCCGGCAGGCACATTTCGAGAGCCTAGCATCAAAATACTCAAAATCATAAAAATACCCTGTAAAAGTAATTGTACTTTGAAGCAATAGTTATTAAATTCTGTCCAAATATTCATGAAATTCCTCAGTTTCGGGAAACGCTAATTTGAAAATAGATAAATCACTGAATCTTCTGGTGCTAGCCTTCGTAATCGGATGGAAAACGCAAAAGATACAATAATTTGAATTTTTGGATTCCGGGTACCCCACCGTGCTCAAAAAGGTTAAAGTGAGAGTTTTCGTATCCGAATAGTTCTCATTACACGATTCTCATTCAAGATTCCTAGTCCCATAGACAGAGCTGTCTGGAGGATACCTTCTCGCAGACGCCCACGATTCCAATTTGAGGAATCCTAGGGATTCTATGCGAATCTTATCGGTGCTACGAACGAACATATAAGTGTATTCTAACCGGGACGTCAGTCAGATTAAATAGTCTGTCTGTACTAGTGTCAATTGTTGAAATTTGTAATTTTGTTCGCATATTCAGAGAAGTTCCATTCTCATTCTAAGAAGTTCTAAGAAGCAACTTCGGCTTGAATGTTAGATAGACGTAAAGTCCATGATCAGTCGCAGTGTTCTGTTTTCGTCGTTAGTATATATGTTTGATTTTTAGTCTTCCTAAATATCATTTCAAATCAAATCAGAGAAAGCCGAATGAAAATATTGGTGAATCTAGTTTGACTGAAATTGAATTTATTAAATGAAAAATGTTCATTTGTTAACCATCAGTTACACGAGTGTTTGGTTAATATTACTTCCACACATAGGTTCTGTATACTTCCAGCACTGATTTAATAAGTTACAGGATTAATTGGCAAGTAAAACACTCTGAGAAAAAGATAATCTAAATCAAATTGAAGTCTTTTTTCCTCAATTAGATCCACCGTCTTCTCAGGAGCATAATTAAATCTAAAAATGGAAACAAGTTTACCATTTTATCTCTAGCAAGGTGTAAAATATTCGTGATGATGTTGGTTACATTCTTCAACCTCATCTGGAAAAGAGATAGACACATTACGATACGTATTGCTCAGTGTTGTGTGTTATGTTAGGTTTTCTGACCCGAGGGAAGCGTACCTCATAAAAATCCGCGTAAATTCGAAATTCCGCGTAAGAACGCGTTAATTGAAAATTACGCGTAAAAAAACGCCGTAATTCATAAATGTGTTATGCTATAAAGTCAGATTTTTTACGCGGGGGAAACGTACCTCACAAAAACTGCGTAAAAAAATCGGTAATTCAAAATTTCGTGTAAAAAAATGCCGTAATTTAAAAATGCGCATAAAATGAAACTGCGTAATTCAAAAATCCGCGTTTAAAAACCGCGGAAATTCAAAATTCTGCTTGAACAACATGATTGATTCGAAAATCTGCGTAAAAAATACGCGTTCAGTCAAAACACCGCGTAAAAAACTTCTGGCAAGCAAACCGCGTAAAATTATTCCGTCCGTATCGCAAGAACGATTCATCTCACGATTCTGTCGAAAAGTAACCTAAGGATTCCTACATTTAGATTTTTGAAGATTCCTACATTAAGATTCCATAATCGATTCGCACAGATTCTTTCCGTATCGCAGAAATGAATCCTCGCACGATTCATTTGGACTCTTGAGAAATCAATTAGAAGGTTTTCCAAATGCGATCCGTACAGATTCTGTTCGTATCGCAGAAACGATTCCTCTCACGATTCCGTCACCGAGTTATAGGTATCCTGAGAATTCCTACTCAGGATTCTCTGCGTGTTAGTTAGGGACGTATTATTTGCACATGAAACGCGCCTTCAATGAGATATTCGAAAATCAACTCACATATGTTATCAAAGGCACACCAAGGTATAATATTAAATTTTAATATTCATTTCATATACGTGTTAGAAACGTGAATTTCTCTCGAATTACACTATAAGACCTCATGACAAAATATGTTATTGATGAATTTGCTATTTAATCCTGCCCGGGTTACTATCTATCAGGAGAGATATATCAGATTCCATCAGTGTGATAGTAGATGTTTCCGCAGTGAGAAAATTTTTTCCTACACCTTAGTAATTCTCTGAGGAGAAACGACAAACCTGAGGGCCACTTTGAAAACGAAAATATATAAAACTGCCCCAGGGATTCAATGGTTAACTTTGACAAGTAGCCGAATCTTGTTAGTTGTTTTTGAGGACACGTAAACATTACTTAGTGTCATTAGATTAGTATCTTTGGATCAGTTCTTTTCATCATGAATTTTCATGCTTCTTCACCCCATTAATAAATTTTATCCCATTCCACGGTACTTAATAAACTGATCTCATTTTTCATCTTACAATTATATTTTATATTTTTTGAATCAGTCGGTGTATGTCTCGTAAATCTATACTTGTTGCTGGATAGTTACCAATAATTTACAAAAATACCTTTCCATGGGGAAATAAGGGTGTCGAAAATTCTATCGCAAAATTTACATATTTTTAATGTTCATTCATTTATTTTATTTTACACTTGTTTTTATTGTCTTGCGAAAATGTTGGAAGACTACACTATTACGACGGCATAAACTTAAAATTATTATTTTAAAATATTTTACCCGCAACAAAGCAAACTTCTACATAGCACATGTTTTTTTTATAGAATGGTCAAATTTATGAAGATGTGTTAGCTCCTCACAGTAATGCAAACCACATTCATCAAGACGCGGAAGACGATGATGCTATCACAAGTAAATTAATGCACTGGGAAACATAGGTACAATATAGCAAACGTATTCAAACCACCAGTGCATATCAAAATAGACTTCAACACTTGCAAGAATCCTCTCAAGAGAATGGAAGCAAAATATCCGAATTATGCAAATTGCCTCCGCGATGCTTATGGTCAAGTTTGGGTGTAACCTGTGAATAGCGCAACCTTTGCGCGAGAAGCGCACAACTCGAGTTGCTGGGTGTGACCACAGCAAACTTGAACATCACGGAACGCCATACCGCCGATGATGATGACCGTTTTGCTGGAAAGCTACATCGTGAAACCATAGTGGGTAATAAATAACCCGCTTTTCTGATGGATGTGAACATTACAGTGTGGTTGTGTCAGTGGCTTCCTTATGCCGTTATTTAACGATGCACCTGAACTTGACCCCCTCTTGGACAGAAAACAACGAAATGATGTCTTAATTTGTTGTTGTTGTTGTCGTTATTGTCCGAACCGGAGGGTCTGCAATAAACGGCTACCCCAGACGTCGTTGGTGAGTTGCGTTGATTGAGAAGTACAACACTCAACAGTCGCACAATTGCTATTCGTTACTAGTGAGGCAGCCGTAAAGCACGATTTGCATTCCCATATTTATCGTTGCACCACAAGACACTCGCGAAACGCGACGGAAGAGGAGGTGAGGTCTGTGTAATAGGTCAGATGTCTGTAAGTCTTTTTCTGCCTCGGCCTCTTTAGCTGTTCACGCGTGTCACAGCAATTACCGGTTCGATTGTTTTCTCTGCTACCTTTGAGTCTTCACATCAGTCAGTCGTTGGCAATTAGTTTTTCATCCTTACATCACTAGAATACGAAAGCGCGTTGATGTTAGCTAAGTATGGGGGAAGAACTTTCATATATGTATACATATTCATATCTTGTTTAACTATAGCTAAATTGCAATTTCATTCGCGATAACAATCACAGCAACTCCTTATAATAATAGTTCGACTCAACAACAGCAGTCATATGTTTTAAGCTTGACTGCGGCGGCGTGCCGAATTCATTTTTCAGAAGAACGATTCAATTCAAGATATTCAGCTGAAACCCGTCATGAAGGGAGGAAATCTGATGCACAATGCATTAAGTGAAAAGCAAACCAGAGAAAAATCACTCATCGTCAGCTACTTGTGCCGGTATTGTTCCATGTTTATAGTCCTCCATTGCCATACAACCTTCTTCCCCAAACCCACGTCACAAAAAAAAAAGAAAACGAGAGAAGATGGGGAAAAGTGTAAACTGTGGAAAAAGTACGCCGTAAAAAACCGGTTCCGCGAAAGGGAATCTTTTTGCACTCTTTATTACCCGCCAATGGTGCAAACCGGCTCCATTCCAATGCCACAAAGTGATGCAGTCAGGTGCACTACCTTGTGGTAATCCAGAAACATAAATACCGATGTCCGGTTATGAGCACGATCGTGTTGAACCTCCATAATCATCCAGCTCATCACCGGTAGGAAGCTCCCTGTTTCTGGAGTGCGTTTGCTAGTTTCACGAGCGAGTAAAGTGAAACTGGTACGAACCACCCAGCAAGACCTCATCAGCAGGATTTGTTCGGACCAATAAACATAGCAAAAATAGTTATTAAAGCAAATCGTGCCAGTTCATTTGTAGGTATGTAGCTTCAGCATTTGGTGCGTGCTTGCACATGCAGGCTTAAACTGTCAGCTTTCACATCGATAGATAAAGCATGCTAACAGATAATCTTTGGCTCTGCTTCTTTGTAACTATGGAAATAAATTACAAATAGTATGTCACTGAGTTAGATGTGAAATTTCATAGGATAGCTCGCGAATGCAGATTTCTGAATAACATTAGAATAATTTTACTGTTTCTCTATCAGCTTGTCGAACAAAATCTCCTATTCTAGCTTTCCCATTCAAATTTTAGGAACATCTAGGAACAAAACACCCGTCTGGGATGAACAACAAACGAAACAAAACTATTCGAATGCTACCTTTCTTTGATGTGCAAAAGCAAAGCACTATTAACCTAGTTTTCAGACACCATCGGAACAATTAACCCACTCGAAACCACTGAGATCAACAATAGCAGATGTTTAGACAGCAACAGTCATAATATCAAAGAAGTCACTCCAGCCAAGAACTGAAACAGCGACTTCCACATTTCGCCAGTAGGAATCCCCCCCGTTTGGTGAAAGGAAGCAACATTTTAAATTCAAATGCTGCCACTGCTTGATCTTTTCACATCGTGCGTCTTCCAGCTCTTCGTTAGACAATATAAAATGTATATCGTTTTGCCTTATATAACAATCGTAGAACTAGGTCTTACCATCAGAAATCACGCAGCTTACGACTGAACAATGGGTTTCCACATTTTGTTTTACATTTTTATATTTTTGTTTTTTCTCTGTTTCGCAGAAAATCGCGCTTCTCTGACAATCTCCACTGTTTATCACTAAAAGTCACACACAAGTGCACGGGTCAACAGCGAACATTTGATACAATAGGCTCCTGAAAAGCTCAAGTGCCATTTCGGGTCTGGGTCAACGTTAATGAAATCAAATCGAAGCTTGACCCGGTAGCTGCGCTGTGATCGTGAAACGAAGACCCTCCATCAAAACTTATACTTGTCGTTCGTGGATTTCTGGAGATTTGTACTAATGCTGCTGTGTAAATTTTAGATTAATGCAGATATGTGCAACTATTGTTTCGGTCGAAGAGAGAAAAGAGATCAAATTCTCCGCTCGAAACTTGCCGCAAGCCAAGCGACGAACCTGACTTTACTTGGCGTGCGACAACGAAACCATTAATCATCATCAAACAACATGAAAGTGAGTTAAGATTTCGTTTGGCATATTATTTAAATCTAACATATAGTCGAGCTGTTACACACGTGATAAAACAACGTTACCCAGTCATGTCGGCTTGGTGGCGATTAATCGTTCCACGCGGGTGTGCGAAGGTTTACCCCGCGCGGCTGACGGAATTCAGCGCGGACAAGTGCTGTCGGGTTCACAAGCGAAAGGGTTAATGCCACACAATAATGGTGCCAGCAGCTGAGAGCAATCAACAAGTGAAATGAGAAATTGTTTCGTCTCGGCTGTGTCGGTGCTTACACGCATCGATTGTATGTGTGTGACAGCAAACCCGAGCAAAGATTTACTGCTCGCATGTCATGATGATGCAAATATCAACTCGTTGATCACTGAGGTTATTTTTAATGAAAAGAAATTTTTTGAACTACAAAACTTTACGTCTTCTCAACCTTGTTACAATTCGAAACAATTTTGTTACTAGGAAAATTAACAAAATTGTTTCAAATTGTAACTTTGTTTCTAAGACAAAAAATCTAACTAATAATAAAATTGCGTCAATCGAATGGTTAATTCATGGAAGTTCATGCAGTATATCGAAAAAATGGCGCAATTTTCGATTCAAAACTCTGTACTCTACTAACTGGACGCGCCTTAGAAGGAAATTTTCATCTGCGCCAGATTCGGTTGCGCAGCCATTACATAAACAGCAACATACGAGTTTTATCAATTCCAGCAGACCTTGAATTGAAACGTTGCAAATCAGCACCGGTAGTAGCAATTTTCTAACGTAACGTGTTCAAACATGTTCGACTGCTCACTTCCGTCATGCTGTTTGCGAA
The DNA here is from genome assembly GCF_029784165.1 of Wyeomyia smithii. NCBI lineage: Eukaryota > Metazoa > Arthropoda > Insecta > Diptera > Culicidae > Wyeomyia > Wyeomyia smithii. The sequence continues at coordinate 279,570,552 of NC_073695.1, forward strand.
TTTTAGCACGCACCAGTTGGTCAAATTTTCCTAATTCAACAAAGCTCAGTGATAATGGCTTGCGTTGCCATTAATCACATCCACATACAGATAGCTTAAACGAAATGCAGCAGCGGAATGAATATTCAGTTCTCACGCACCACTGCCGATAATGACCATCCCTCCGATGCGAATCGCCTATTAAGTCAATTGCAACTTACACCTGAATTGAGTTTTCCTAGGCCTGTTTGTGATACGAAAACATCGCGATAGGTAAAGTAAAAAATGAGTTATGTAAATATTGCACCCGATTTAATTCGCACAGCCGGCGATCAGTGAGCTGTTTATCGCTCGCTTCCTTTATCCCAGATCTAATCTCGGATATCAGATCAGTCAGATGTTCATCATGACGAAACGCTTACACTGATTTTATAAAAAAGGTATTGCCGTCCACTCATATAGTCTTTTTATGCAAGTATAATGAATTTGTTATCCAACTCAAACCAATTTGAAAATCAACTGCATTACAATGTAAAACATTACTCAGCCTATAATCATTACAGAGCTCAAAATTGCACTCATGACCAGTGTACCAATTTGATCTGCAAATAAGGTTCATCGTTTGCGTGCTTGGATTCGGAACGCGTAGTTTGATGTCTGGTCAATCGCCAAAGCACGTACAATGGATATGTGCTGTGCACAGTTACATGACAGTGTTGTCATACGACAATCTATCAACGAATGCAAATTGCGACTTAATGGTGTACTTCTATGGTATATGTAAAAAAACGGAAGTCAACCGTTTCAATGGATGTACAGTTCAGTTAAATGTTGCTAATATATTGACGTAAAGCAGAAAATAAGTGTAACTTAAAATGGTCATTCAATATACCGAAAAGACATCTACTGGCGGAGGTAAACCATACAGAAATCTATATTTTCGACAGCCATTGCCATGATTCATGCACACGCGCGAATGCAACATGCAGAGTTCACACCGCAATGCTTGCCGGAGGATTCTCTCCCACGCCAGAATGCGCTGCTGGTGGTCCGATTACAATTCACCACCGCAAACAGATGCGAATGGGCCTTCTGCCGTGCAAAATAATAAATTCTCCACATAACCATTTGCGCGGCAGCAAACAAGTGATACCTCTCGGCAATTTCCTCTCCTGTATGTGTGTTCCGACCTAGTCTCTCGGTAAATGTTTACCGACTAAAGGTCTATAAAGATACCATTAATACGATTAGTTTTTTTGATTTAAATACCCACCGGTGATGGATTTTCTATGCCAGCTGCTGCATTCGTCAAATTGTTACTGCAAATTGCACCCCACATACAGGTGGGATTTATTGCGTTCCCTCCCCGGTGAAAGACACAGCACATGTGAGCAATTCCATATAACATTGTTTCTGCACTCCATCTGCCGGAATGTGTAGGAAGAACCATTAGCTGACGACGCAGAACATTTACAATTGCGCTGTGATCTTCTGTCTGTGTGATCCACTAAAGTGACAAGTTGTTGATGCTAACCAACCTGGACTTGAGCTGCCTGGAGGCAAGACGGTAACTTTTTTTCCAGTCGCAGCATTTCCATACAATGAAAGAATCTCTTTTCCAAAACAGTTCGCTTGGTCGCCTGTCAGCTAAGTAGGCCGGCCAGAGCAGAGGAAAAGTTTTCTCAAATCTCATTCTAAGTAGGTCGCACCTATTCGGGAAGACAGGAAAGCTGGAAAACGATACCTCACTGATTGAGCCAGCCACACGGCACGAGTCATGGCTGCTCCCGCACGAATGGAGAGGCGCATCTGCATCGTAATCGGTGGAACCAACAGCGCATCTGTACCTGCTCGCAGACCTTACAGACCATCATTTCAAGGTATTTTTTGTTTTCTGTATTAATCTTTTACAACATCACAAGCCCATTGAACCGCAGGATATGAATATTCATTATCGTGCATTACCGTTTTTTCTTGTGAAATCCTAAATAATATGTTCCTAATTTGGAATCGCCATACCCTATTTTCTAGTTAACCGCCGAGTATTGATCGCAAAATTCTATGCTCAATGATCCCAAACGCTCGCCGATCGGCCTTCTTCCACGTCAACGGTTCTTGTCTTTAGAGTGCCACCAGGAGTATCAGGTTCCTATAGAGTGCTAATTTCTTGCGGATCTGTAGACTGCGGACCTTAACTGGCAACGCAATTTAATATTTGCCCTGTTCGCTGCCTCAATCTATCTTTCTACTTCACACGTTCGAAAGTATCTTCATCCATCAAAGGGAGCTTCGTAGCCGCAAGGTTACTGAGTCCGCTTTAATAAGCAGGTGGTCGTGGGTTCGAATCTTAGTAGAATCAGGCCATTTGGTTGTCAAAGGACTTTAACAATGGGTTTATTCTCAGGCTCTCCACTACATACCCGTTCCTTCAAGCTGAATTCTATAGTACCCCTGCTTGACATTCATCCTAACGAAAAAATAGGTCCCTCTTATAATAAAATTGGCCTGAGTAATGTTTAATAGTTCTCTCAGGGAATTATAATTATGGCGTCCACACAGAAGGAAGAAAAACAAAACCTTCATCCATCAGTACCGCAACATCAACGCCCATGGAATCACATTCTTTGCCAGCCACCTTCGTTTTGGCAGTGTTTATGGTGAGCTCAATCCTAGTAATATCGATGTCGTCCACAACGCCTAGAACATAGGAGACTTCGTGATGACGATATAGCACCTTCCAAGGTAGTATATTAAACATTAAATTCGAAAGCCCGTACCATTGCCTCAAACCATTCGACGTCATAAACAATTTCGCCCGCTGTCCTGACCCTTGATTTGAAACCGACGAGAGTCACATGTATCAGCTTACAAACTTTTGTTGGAAAACCATTTTCAAGCATAATCTGCCGCAACTCGTTGTGTTTCACTGAATCGTACGCTACTTTGAAGTCTATAAACAGATGATAAATCTACAAGTTGTATTCTCGCAACTTGTCGAGGCCAGAATGCCGGAGGAAACTTTATATGCGAAATTAAAGAAGATTATGCCTCGATAGTTACTGCATGCAAAAGTTGGATGGTGCTAAACTACATGAATATGTGTAATTAGCCGAACTGATGATTAGAATTAAAACTTGTACAACGAATGTGCGTTTGACACGACATATTTGATGCTCTTTTTTTAGAGGTGCCGGGTAAATCTGCAAACAGACATCTGAGAAGAGAGCTCAGGGTATGGGAATGAAACTGGAAGAGTGATGCTTCCGGCCAAGACACAAATTGCATCGCATGACACTGTACGGTACGCACTCGCAACTCTCAGGCGCTGAACCTGTAGGTACTTTTCTGTTTACCATGGTAACTGTTAATACCTAGAGCTCTGGAACATACTAGCCCATCATACCTGACCGTCATCTCGATCCTTCTCGATAGACTCGCCGCAGACCTCTAGTGTTAGGTCATCTGCTAAGCTGACGACAACAAATTCTACAGGAAACTCAAGTTTCAACGCACCATCACACATGACATTCCACAACACCAGGCCCATGATAGAACCTTGCGGAATCCTGCGGTGATTGGGACACACTTCTGACCCTCCTCCGTATTGTAAACATGTACTCGATTCTGGAGGTAATTTACCAGAATCTTGTACAGCGACACCGGTACCTACATGGATGCTTCTGAGCGCAAGCGCTGTTGCGTCCAAACTGGCTCTCTTGCACGCATTCTTCACGTCGAGCGGGACGTGACGATTGCGCAATAGCGTATGCCACTTTTCTTGCGCTATGCCCCTTCTCTTGCACTTCTCCAGTCTGTTGAGGATAATTTCCTCAAGCATCTTGCCCGCAGTATCCAGTAGACAGATAGGTCTGGCGGTTTCCCAGCTTTAGGCAGTAAGATCAATCTTACTGCCACTTTCACCTCTCAGAGAAGAGGTAGACATCCAGGCACCTCTGCATGACTGCACGTAACAGCCCGGGAGTCGTTTTTCGCCAGCATGATTGCCAGGTTAAGGATTCCGGTGCCTTACTCAACTTTAGGGAGTTGACGATCTCGACGAGTTCCTAATTCGTAACCCTTGTTTCTCCTCTACCTCGACACGGCTGATTGGTCGACCATCTCTGGTCTGTGTCTGAGATACTAAAACGTCGGACGTAAGACTCGACTGATCCCTCGATAATACGCTCTGCAGGCACCAACATGCCTTTGGTGTTGGCCATTACGATCCTGAAGGTCCTGATGGACACTACTGATATAGCTACCGTCCTGTTTGTGATCGTCACGGCAATGATCGACTCCGCACCATTTCTGCTGCATGTACACTTGGTCTCAGCGTTGTGCAGATCTAGGTTGCAATTTGCCAAAGCCTCCAACAAGATCTGACTCCTCTGGCTCGTAGAGGGACTCCCCACTCCACAGCCCAAGCATTGAATTCGCTCACCGCCACCATCGGCGTTAGGCCCGTTAGTTCTATGGATAACAGGTAGACCATCTGGGTAAATCTTTCCGTAACCCAACGTGGCGGAGCATAGCAACTGTAGAAGAACACTCCGTTTACCTTGACAACCACTACTCTTCTTTTGAGGTTGAAACAACCTCCTGAACCGATAACCTGCTCGTGGACCATAACGACACCATGCTGGACTTATCCGCAACCCAGTTACCGTTTCCGGGAGGGATGCAGTAGGCGTTCGATACGATGGCAATATCCGACAAGGACTCAGTGGCTGCATGGTATAGCAGCTACTGAGTTCCGCAGCTCATCACCGGTAGGAAGCTCCCTGTTTCTGGAGTGCGTTTGCTAGTTTCACGAGCGAGTAAAGTGAAACTGGTACGAACCACCCAGCAAGACCTCATCAGCAGGATTTGTTCGGACCAATAAACATAGCAAAAATAGTTATTAAAGCAAATCGTGCCAGTTCATTTGTAGGTATGTAGCTTCAGCATTTGGTGCGTGCTTGCACATGCAGGCTTAAACTGTCAGCTTTCACATCGATAGATAAAGCATGCTAACAGATAATCTTTGGCTCTGCTTCTTTGTAACTATGGAAATAAATTACAAATAGTATGTCACTGAGTTAGATGTGAAATTTCATAGGATAGCTCGCGAATGCAGATTTCTGAATAACATTAGAATAATTTTACTGTTTCTCTATCAGCTTGTCGAACAAAATCTCCTATTCTAGCTTTCCCATTCAAATTTTAGGAACATCTAGGAACAAAACACCCGTCTGGGATGAACAACAAACGAAACAAAACTATTCGAATGCTACCTTTCTTTGATGTGCAAAAGCAAAGCACTATTAACCTAGTTTTCAGACACCATCGGAACAATTAACCCACTCGAAACCACTGAGATCAACAATAGCAGATGTTTAGACAGCAACAGTCATAATATCAAAGAAGTCACTCCAGCCAAGAACTGAAACAGCGACTTCCACATTTCGCCAGTAGGAATCCCCCCCGTTTGGTGAAAGGAAGCAACATTTTAAATTCAAATGCTGCCACTGCTTGATCTTTTCACATCGTGCGTCTTCCAGCTCTTCGTTAGACAATATAAAATGTATATCGTTTTGCCTTATATAACAATCGTAGAACTAGGTCTTACCATCAGAAATCACGCAGCTTACGACTGAACAATGGGTTTCCACATTTTGTTTTACATTTTTATATTTTTGTTTTTTCTCTGTTTCGCAGAAAATCGCGCTTCTCTGACAATCTCCACTGTTTATCACTAAAAGTCACACACAAGTGCACGGGTCAACAGCGAACATTTGATACAATAGGCTCCTGAAAAGCTCAAGTGCCATTTCGGGTCTGGGTCAACGTTAATGAAATCAAATCGAAGCTTGACCCGGTAGCTGCGCTGTGATCGTGAAACGAAGACCCTCCATCAAAACTTATACTTGTCGTTCGTGGATTTCTGGAGATTTGTACTAATGCTGCTGTGTAAATTTTAGATTAATGCAGATATGTGCAACTATTGTTTCGGTCGAAGAGAGAAAAGAGATCAAATTCTCCGCTCGAAACTTGCCGCAAGCCAAGCGACGAACCTGACTTTACTTGGCGTGCGACAACGAAACCATTAATCATCATCAAACAACATGAAAGTGAGTTAAGATTTCGTTTGGCATATTATTTAAATCTAACATATAGTCGAGCTGTTACACACGTGATAAAACAACGTTACCCAGTCATGTCGGCTTGGTGGCGATTAATCGTTCCACGCGGGTGTGCGAAGGTTTACCCCGCGCGGCTGACGGAATTCAGCGCGGACAAGTGCTGTCGGGTTCACAAGCGAAAGGGTTAATGCCACACAATAATGGTGCCAGCAGCTGAGAGCAATCAACAAGTGAAATGAGAAATTGTTTCGTCTCGGCTGTGTCGGTGCTTACACGCATCGATTGTATGTGTGTGACAGCAAACCCGAGCAAAGATTTACTGCTCGCATGTCATGATGATGCAAATATCAACTCGTTGATCACTGAGGTTATTTTTAATGAAAAGAAATTTTTTGAACTACAAAACTTTACGTCTTCTCAACCTTGTTACAATTCGAAACAATTTTGTTACTAGGAAAATTAACAAAATTGTTTCAAATTGTAACTTTGTTTCTAAGACAAAAAATCTAACTAATAATAAAATTGCGTCAATCGAATGGTTAATTCATGGAAGTTCATGCAGTATATCGAAAAAATGGCGCAATTTTCGATTCAAAACTCTGTACTCTACTAACTGGACGCGCCTTAGAAGGAAATTTTCATCTGCGCCAGATTCGGTTGCGCAGCCATTACATAAACAGCAACATACGAGTTTTATCAATTCCAGCAGACCTTGAATTGAAACGTTGCAAATCAGCACCGGTAGTAGCAATTTTCTAACGTAACGTGTTCAAACATGTTCGACTGCTCACTTCCGTCATGCTGTTTGCGAATTTTAGCACGCACCAGTTGGTCAAATTTTCCTAATTCAACAAAGCTCAGTGATAATGGCTTGCGTTGCCATTAATCACATCCACATACAGATAGCTTAAACGAAATGCAGCAGCGGAATGAATATTCAGTTCTCACGCACCACTGCCGATAATGACCATCCCTCCGATGCGAATCGCCTATTAAGTCAATTGCAACTTACACCTGAATTGAGTTTTCCTAGGCCTGTTTGTGATACGAAAACATCGCGATAGGTAAAGTAAAAAATGAGTTATGTAAATATTGCACCCGATTTAATTCGCACAGCCGGCGATCAGTGAGCTGTTTATCGCTCGCTTCCTTTATCCCAGATCTAATCTCGGATATCAGATCAGTCAGATGTTCATCATGACGAAACGCTTACACTGATTTTATAAAAAAGGTATTGCCGTCCACTCATATAGTCTTTTTATGCAAGTATAATGAATTTGTTATCCAACTCAAACCAATTTGAAAATCAACTGCATTACAATGTAAAACATTACTCAGCCTATAATCATTACAGAGCTCAAAATTGCACTCATGACCAGTGTACCAATTTGATCTGCAAATAAGGTTCATCGTTTGCGTGCTTGGATTCGGAACGCGTAGTTTGATGTCTGGTCAATCGCCAAAGCACGTACAATGGATATGTGCTGTGCACAGTTACATGACAGTGTTGTCATACGACAATCTATCAACGAATGCAAATTGCGACTTAATGGTGTACTTCTATGGTATATGTAAAAAAACGGAAGTCAACCGTTTCAATGGATGTACAGTTCAGTTAAATGTTGCTAATATATTGACGTAAAGCAGAAAATAAGTGTAACTTAAAATGGTCATTCAATATACCGAAAAGACATCTACTGGCGGAGGTAAACCATACAGAAATCTATATTTTCGACAGCCATTGCCATGATTCATGCACACGCGCGAATGCAACATGCAGAGTTCACACCGCAATGCTTGCCGGAGGATTCTCTCCCACGCCAGAATGCGCTGCTGGTGGTCCGATTACAATTCACCACCGCAAACAGATGCGAATGGGCCTTCTGCCGTGCAAAATAATAAATTCTCCACATAACCATTTGCGCGGCAGCAAACAAGTGATACCTCTCGGCAATTTCCTCTCCTGTATGTGTGTTCCGACCTAGTCTCTCGGTAAATGTTTACCGACTAAAGGTCTATAAAGATACCATTAATACGATTAGTTTTTTTGATTTAAATACCCACCGGTGATGGATTTTCTATGCCAGCTGCTGCATTCGTCAAATTGTTACTGCAAATTGCACCCCACATACAGGTGGGATTTATTGCGTTCCCTCCCCGGTGAAAGACACAGCACATGTGAGCAATTCCATATAACATTGTTTCTGCACTCCATCTGCCGGAATGTGTAGGAAGAACCATTAGCTGACGACGCAGAACATTTACAATTGCGCTGTGATCTTCTGTCTGTGTGATCCACTAAAGTGACAAGTTGTTGATGCTAACCAACCTGGACTTGAGCTGCCTGGAGGCAAGACGGTAACTTTTTTTCCAGTCGCAGCATTTCCATACAATGAAAGAATCTCTTTTCCAAAACAGTTCGCTTGGTCGCCTGTCAGCTAAGTAGGCCGGCCAGAGCAGAGGAAAAGTTTTCTCAAATCTCATTCTAAGTAGGTCGCACCTATTCGGGAAGACAGGAAAGCTGGAAAACGATACCTCACTGATTGAGCCAGCCACACGGCACGAGTCATGGCTGCTCCCGCACGAATGGAGAGGCGCATCTGCATCGTAATCGGTGGAACCAACAGCGCATCTGTACCTGCTCGCAGACCTTACAGACCATCATTTCAAGGTATTTTTTGTTTTCTGTATTAATCTTTTACAACATCACAAGCCCATTGAACCGCAGGATATGAATATTCATTATCGTGCATTACCGTTTTTTCTTGTGAAATCCTAAATAATATGTTCCTAATTTGGAATCGCCATACCCTATTTTCTAGTTAACCGCCGAGTATTGATCGCAAAATTCTATGCTCAATGATCCCAAACGCTCGCCGATCGGCCTTCTTCCACGTCAACGGTTCTTGTCTTTAGAGTGCCACCAGGAGTATCAGGTTCCTATAGAGTGCTAATTTCTTGCGGATCTGTAGACTGCGGACCTTAACTGGCAACGCAATTTAATATTTGCCCTGTTCGCTGCCTCAATCTATCTTTCTACTTCACACGTTCGAAAGTATCTTCATCCATCAAAGGGAGCTTCGTAGCCGCAAGGTTACTGAGTCCGCTTTAATAAGCAGGTGGTCGTGGGTTCGAATCTTAGTAGAATCAGGCCATTTGGTTGTCAAAGGACTTTAACAATGGGTTTATTCTCAGGCTCTCCACTACATACCCGTTCCTTCAAGCTGAATTCTATAGTACCCCTGCTTGACATTCATCCTAACGAAAAAATAGGTCCCTCTTATAATAAAATTGGCCTGAGTAATGTTTAATAGTTCTCTCAGGGAATTATAATTATGGCGTCCACACAGAAGGAAGAAAAACAAAACCTTCATCCATCAGTACCGCAACATCAACGCCCATGGAATCACATTCTTTGCCAGCCACCTTCGTTTTGGCAGTGTTTATGGTGAGCTCAATCCTAGTAATATCGATGTCGTCCACAACGCCTAGAACATAGGAGACTTCGTGATGACGATATAGCACCTTCCAAGGTAGTATATTAAACATTAAATTCGAAAGCCCGTACCATTGCCTCAAACCATTCGACGTCATAAACAATTTCGCCCGCTGTCCTGACCCTTGATTTGAAACCGACGAGAGTCACATGTATCAGCTTACAAACTTTTGTTGGAAAACCATTTTCAAGCATAATCTGCCGCAACTCGTTGTGTTTCACTGAATCGTACGCTACTTTGAAGTCTATAAACAGATGATAAATCTACAAGTTGTATTCTCGCAACTTGTCGAGGCCAGAATGCCGGAGGAAACTTTATATGCGAAATTAAAGAAGATTATGCCTCGATAGTTACTGCATGCAAAAGTTGGATGGTGCTAAACTACATGAATATGTGTAATTAGCCGAACTGATGATTAGAATTAAAACTTGTACAACGAATGTGCGTTTGACACGACATATTTGATGCTCTTTTTTTAGAGGTGCCGGGTAAATCTGCAAACAGACATCTGAGAAGAGAGCTCAGGGTATGGGAATGAAACTGGAAGAGTGATGCTTCCGGCCAAGACACAAATTGCATCGCATGACACTGTACGGTACGCACTCGCAACTCTCAGGCGCTGAACCTGTAGGTACTTTTCTGTTTACCATGGTAACTGTTAATACCTAGAGCTCTGGAACATACTAGCCCATCATACCTGACCGTCATCTCGATCCTTCTCGATAGACTCGCCGCAGACCTCTAGTGTTAGGTCATCTGCTAAGCTGACGACAACAAATTCTACAGGAAACTCAAGTTTCAACGCACCATCACACATGACATTCCACAACACCAGGCCCATGATAGAACCTTGCGGAATCCTGCGGTGATTGGGACACACTTCTGACCCTCCTCCGTATTGTAAACATGTACTCGATTCTGGAGGTAATTTACCAGAATCTTGTACAGCGACACCGGTACCTACATGGATGCTTCTGAGCGCAAGCGCTGTTGCGTCCAAACTGGCTCTCTTGCACGCATTCTTCACGTCGAGCGGGACGTGACGATTGCGCAATAGCGTATGCCACTTTTCTTGCGCTATGCCCCTTCTCTTGCACTTCTCCAGTCTGTTGAGGATAATTTCCTCAAGCATCTTGCCCGCAGTATCCAGTAGACAGATAGGTCTGGCGGTTTCCCAGCTTTAGGCAGTAAGATCAATCTTACTGCCACTTTCACCTCTCAGAGAAGAGGTAGACATCCAGGCACCTCTGCATGACTGCACGTAACAGCCCGGGAGTCGTTTTTCGCCAGCATGATTGCCAGGTTAAGGATTCCGGTGCCTTACTCAACTTTAGGGAGTTGACGATCTCGACGAGTTCCTAATTCGTAACCCTTGTTTCTCCTCTACCTCGACACGGCTGATTGGTCGACCATCTCTGGTCTGTGTCTGAGATACTAAAACGTCGGACGTAAGACTCGACTGATCCCTCGATAATACGCTCTGCAGGCACCAACATGCCTTTGGTGTTGGCCATTACGATCCTGAAGGTCCTGATGGACACTACTGATATAGCTACCGTCCTGTTTGTGATCGTCACGGCAATGATCGACTCCGCACCATTTCTGCTGCATGTACACTTGGTCTCAGCGTTGTGCAGATCTAGGTTGCAATTTGCCAAAGCCTCCAACAAGATCTGACTCCTCTGGCTCGTAGAGGGACTCCCCACTCCACAGCCCAAGCATTGAATTCGCTCACCGCCACCATCGGCGTTAGGCCCGTTAGTTCTATGGATAACAGGTAGACCATCTGGGTAAATCTTTCCGTAACCCAACGTGGCGGAGCATAGCAACTGTAGAAGAACACTCCGTTTACCTTGACAACCACTACTCTTCTTTTGAGGTTGAAACAACCTCCTGAACCGATAACCTGCTCGTGGACCATAACGACACCATGCTGGACTTATCCGCAACCCAGTTACCGTTTCCGGGAGGGATGCAGTAGGCGTTCGATACGATGGCAATATCCGACAAGGACTCAGTGGCTGCATGGTATAGCAGCTACTGAGTTCCGCAGCAATGGTTCAGGTTTAGTTGCGTCACCCTTTAGGTCCTTGGCTTGCCGGCTGGGCACCTTGGGCCTCCTATAAAGTGTTTGGCATCCCGTTTTCCAGAACATACCATGTACTTGGAAGATCCCACGCAAACCTTCACATCATGGCCTACAGCATCTCAACGCCTGCATAACTGGTTTCTATCGGGCCTCTTGCAGGTCCAGGACTTATGTCCTCCCTCAAAGCACTTGAAGCGAATGTCTGGTTGCTGAAATATACCCAGAGAATATATTGACCAGCCGACCATAAGCCTGCCTTCCTTATGCTCCAGGTTCGCATCCGCCAACTCTAATCGGAAGGTGGCCACCTGGGTCCCTGCTGGACCCTTTTCGGAGGCGGATTGACTCAGTGCCACCTCCACTCCGCACTACACTTTAAGAGCTTCTGCAACTCTGGAATTTCGTTCAGGTATTAATGCTAGAGTACTGCCTTCGAGGTGAGTGTCCGAACTTGCACCTCCACAAGTAACACACGTTGTTATAGAATAGTTGACTTTATCTATTCCATGACATCTCTAACACCAGAAAAGCGCGAATATTAAGAGCTACTAGAACAAGTACCGATACTATATGAAGTATTACATAACTGCAAATACATCTTGAGTACTAATACGGCAATGCGCAAATCTGATGCTTTGACAACTATTATTCACAGTGCAACTAGATCGACAACCTTTTTCATCAGTGACAGTTTTGATTGATTATAAATTGATGAAAAAAATAGTATTGCCTTTCAAAATGAGTTGTTAAAAATTGTTTTCGGATAGTTTCAACGTGATCTGGACTTGAAAAGGTTGTAAGATATACGATAACCAAAATTGGAGTGGTATTGGTTACACTGCAAGCGTTTTGTTTATCTTCTGATCCTTGGCGATATTGCTCCCAGTCGCTGCGAACTCGATGATCGCTTCGAGCTGCTCGGACAGCACTGCCACCCTAGGTCCTTTATCCCCAATCTTTCCGATGACCTTGACTAGCAGGGGGCCGTCAACCGTTATGCCCGGTGTGGAACTAGCGTCTTAGCTTTTCAACTACCAGGTTTAACCGCGCCCTTTTTTCTGCGGAGATCGCTGATGCCACCTGGCGCGAAGAGACTTGGTAGTCACTCCACACCCGTCACTTGCTTTTTGTCTGTAGTATTCATCTTGTTTAATGTCCTATCTTTGTCCTTTTGAATAATTTTGACGCTTCCGACCGGCGTAAGTCAGAAAAGGGAATCTGCTCCTAAGACTGATTACCACCATCTAATTCTTCTTCTGCCGTGGTGATCCTTCTTCGATCCGTGGTGACGTGCAGCTCTTCCGTACATTTGATGCTCAAGCGTATTTTAAATGTATTACGCTGCTCCACACCACTGCACCTTTAAAGTATCAACTGGTGATCAGCAGGCTTGTATCGTTGAAGCAGTGCAGCCAGGCTGACCCAGAAATCAATACTGATAAGTTGGGTACTGACTAAAATCAATTAGTAATTAACCTGTGAGTATCTGATCGATGCACCCTCATGAATCCGGTCATTTGAAAACATCATTGAATCATTGACAAATAAAACATTTTAAGTTTAGTAAAGCGGGCAAATTGCATACATTGCCCGCTTTACTAAACTTAAAATGTAAGTCATATGAAATTAGTTCGTTAAATAAAACATTGACATTAGATTTGTACAAAACATGTTGCAATTAACTAGGGGAACTGCTCCATTATTCATCTCATTAAGCCGATATTCACGAAAAATGCACGGATTAAACACCAAATTTTCACGGAATCATTGAACAAATAAACAAAATACGCTTACGTACTCTTTTGGAATCGTTTAGCATTGTATATTTAGTAAAATTAGCTAGATTTATCCTAAATTTTGTAAAACAAAACCCTTTTCACAACGCTTCCATATCCATCTCAAAACTCGAATCACTGCTCAATTATTCATCTCACGACGCCCCCATATTCATCACATTGTTAATCATGAAAGAATCACATTATGATGAATGAACGTAGCTGCAGCCCGTCGTAGTAGGTTACCTAGAAATCCGCTGCAGTTGTTTTCGTGCAAAACTGGTAACCTAGGTAACCACTACAGTGTTGTAGATTTATGTCAATTATGTCGGAATAATTCAATATTTTCAGTATGATTTTTTGCGTATTAACAGGAACTGATTCGACAACTCTTGATTTTCAACAACGCAGTGAAAACAGATGAAAATACATACAGTTGAAATTTAGAAATTGTAGAAATTCATCTCATATATTTCTGCTAATTCAAGCTTGTTTTAGGAAATTTGAGGTGAACATTTCAAAGATTGAAATATTCTTAGTGTAGTGAGTGATTTTGTTTAGTGATTGAAATAAAAAGTGGTCCGCTAGTGATGAAAAAACTTTGGTTGGCTGCTGAACGAGTTCCGTCGTAGTAGTATAGAACGATGCTCGGATTTTGTTTTCTGAGGTAGGTGATTGAATTAAATGAGTTTTCGAGTGCAGATGCCCGACTATAATATCAAATTCAGAACTTTTAAGTGAGTTTTTGGGAATTATACTTTGTGAGGAATCTAAAGTGAACTAAGAAGAATCCACTCCATGGATTAGCAGATTGGTTTAAGAAGAAAGTATGCGTTTTTTCCCGTTTTCAATTGTGTTTACATGTTGAATGAGATGAATATACGGGCTGAGATGAATAATGGAGCAGTTCCCCCATGACCCTGTTTTTTTTTTCATACACATTCAGTTCTGCGTTGTCCCCGTGACTCTGTGATATCGGGTTCGATTCCCGATCCGGTCGAGGATCTTTTCGAACTGGAAATTTTCTCAACTCAATACTGGGGCACGGTGTATCGTTGTACTTATCCTACAACATGTAAAATGTGCCAAAAATAATATCGAAAACGAACTCTTTCAACTAATCTAGTTGATCGAGACCGCTATTCTGCGTTACTAGCACCACCGTCAATTAATTCTTTGGCAAAAAAACGCTTATGGTTGTGAGGGATGACCAATCATTTATATGTTTATGTATATTGCTAGGTTTTAATTGAATCACTACTGATGGAACATATTCCGGAATGACCTTTTTTAGCCATATCTTTAAAGCACTGAAAAATCAAAGGAATCTCCCAAATTGAATGCATTATTCTGACTGAATGCTCACAGTGAAAGATATTCCCAGTCAGTGTAACTTGCTTTCGAAATTTCTTCTCGCGCCGTCATCATTCCCGATCTCATCAAGATTTCCAAGTATTTTCGTTCCATCAAACCATCATCTATAGCAACGACCGACGAGCCCTCTCAAGTGTTTTGTGCTATTTTCACTCTCTTTTTTCAACGCCAACCCATGCACTGTGCACTTTCTACTTAGGCTTTGTCTCCGCGATACAGGGCAGGTTGTAGACCTAATGAATTAGTATTCACAGCATGAGGTGGCGAGAGCGAAGCGAGAACAACGGGTAAGACGCGCACATTTTCAACATCGCACTTATGTAGCATTTTGTTTTTCTTTCCGAACTCGCGGGCTGCCTGCCAGCGAACGATCTGTTTACGTTTTGCACCTAGAGCCGCGGGCATATGAACTGCCTTCTTCTTCCTTAACAAGTCGGTAAAGTGGTAAAGAGTGTTTGTTCGCCTTCGCAAAATGCACAACACTTCTTCAATCGATCATCCTCGACGACGGCAGCCGGCTGGAACGTGCCATTACAAGATCCCCGCTTCGCGGTGTAAGATAGAACACAACGAGTAAAGTGGGATGAATCTTGAGCAGCCTTCGTAGGCTTACAACGAATTCACCTGAGTGCACAGAAAAAAGGGGCAATTGATTGACAATCGCCGTTTCTGGTCTCTACGGAGCCACTCAACAGATCCGACGATCGCCTGTCACTTCCAAAGCACCCGTGTGTGGCATTCCATATTTATTAATTTATGAGCCGGTGGAAAGAAAATAGGTCAGCAAGTCGACATGTCTTGGCGCAGATGTCAGTGCCGATCGTCTGCCCATTAGGGTGCCATCATCGCTGGCGGCCACGACAGACAGACCAACAGGTTGATACTACGAAGCATGATCTGAAGATGCACCGAGGCATAATCAAGCATGCAGAAATAATAACGTTGCGACTGCTGGATTATAATGAAGCAAGCGTAGTAAATAACACAATGTTGCAGTTCATAGGAATTTCCCACTATTTATTGCCCCGTAAAACTCTCACGATATTTAACCAAAACTTCTCAATAGCATCCTTATTAATTCGTAAATGTTACTTACTTCATAAATGTAATCGATTCGCTTCTATGAATCATCCATTCTCGGACAGTCTATAGATTTATTATTACACATCGTGAGTACCTGTTAGATGCACTCTCCAATTTTAGAAGCTCATTATACCTTCCATAAAACCACATAATCGTTATTTACCTATAAATTATAGCTCTGAGCAAACAGTCTAAACCAGACGAGGCACGCGTGCGCTGCCTGCCATGATCTTGTGCCTGTATGAATACCTCAGCAGGGTAACCATCAGACTTAGCTATGATCCGCAAGTCGGCACTCGGCACAGCAGCAACCAGCCTCTCTGGGATCGGTTACCATATGCTACGTACACCTAATATCGATTTTCATCAATTAATTTTTACTCGTTTGATTTATTGGTGGCCACATGGAAAAGCACACGCGCACACAAGAAGTAACCGTTTGCATATCTGTGACCTTTATTGGGTACGAGTTCACTAGAACGGTAGAGAGCCACACGCTGTGAAAATGTTGCAATACCAGCCAGCAAACCAATTCGTACTGCCGCTACGTTTGGCGTCGTCGTCGTCGTTGCCGCCGTCATCGGACAGTCGATTCTAATGGCGATTGGCTGGTGCGGGGGAGCTCTTCAAAATACCACGAAGTAATACGTTTGAGGGTACCAAATCGAAGCAAATCGTTACCCGTGTAGTGGGTGAGCAAACTTTTTATGATTCACACTTCTCGGTGTCGGGCGTTTGATGCAGGGGAGTCAATGAAAATGTTTGGATTGTTGCATTTAAATATATTAAACCTTTATTTTTATTTAAAAAAATACTTTCTTAATATCTTTAACATTTACCTATAAGGGAACTCAAATTATTTGCTATCAACGTACACCACGATGTTTGTGCCTAAATGGTGCCTACTTAATATACTTCTCACGAACAGGAATCAACGCCGTTGTACTAATTTCCATGTTTCATTATTCCATTCCCAAACTGCAGCCAAATCAACGTCTTTCGCTCAACGGTATCAAAGTCAGCAAAATCAAAGTTCACGCTTAGAAAAATTGACTTGTGAAAACAATTCAAACAAATTTCTTTCGATAGAGCGCGAAACGATTTAAAATTCTTTCAGTTGTATGGAAGCAATCCTCTCAGCACCTTTCGCTTCTTGTTTTGCAATGTTCGCTCAATGGAGAGTCTAATTATATATTCTTCACATCACGCTATTTATGCTTCATTTTCACAATGAATTTGGCTCGATTCCGCTTCGAGTTGCAGTTGTATAGACCGCAGTGATCAACCGTGGAATTCGCTAGGTACCCTTACAGATATAGGCAGGTACTTGAATTAGCAACTACAGTGTCGTACAAAGGCATGCGGAAAATTTGGAGCAGATATGTCATCTTATTCACTTGCATGTAGCTCTCATGCCCCTGAATATAATGGAACTTTCACGCTAATGGACAGTTTCGAGCGACAAGGGCTAGGTGATCGAGACTCTCACTTTTGCTAACTAACCACGACTTGTGCTTCACTGTTCACCGTAGAGACAGGTGAGCAAAGCGACACGAGCATCTTTTATGAAGAGATTTTTTCATTGATTAAGCCTTTGTTTTCAAGTAAATTCCATCAGCGTTACACCGATGTAATATTTGTGCTGCTTCCTCACGATCAGTTCGTCGCTGAACTAATTATTAATGTTTCTAATTCCTTTCGTATACATTTCTAAATAAAAGAATTTTTGGAATTGAACACGATCATAAATATTAATATGTGCCACCGTTCGTTCACACAGAAAACAGCATGCGCCATCATCTCGCAGCAGCGCTCATAGAAAATTCAACATTCAACCCAATTTTCCAACTGAATGCACTTGCCAGCAACTAATGCCTTAGGCAAGAAAATGATCCAATTATGATAAAACCAAAAATATTGCTTGCAGCACCTTTTCCGTTCCCTGTCTAAATATATGGGTCAGGAGAACACTGCGCAAAACTTTCACACGCTTGGATAGCGCTGAAATAATCACGAGCCAAAGCCGGGGATCCTTCTAATCATCAATCGATTAACATTTTCGCCATCCGGCTGGACAGTGGAGTGGCTTGGCTTGGCTACTACTGGACGGTTCAGCATGCCCGGCCAACCCGCGCGCGATTTCGTGACATCCAATCATTACACCATCATCAACATCCCCTGCCTGAAACGGACTGCGGGTTCGTCTTCTGGAGATTTTTTTATCAACGAGAGACACATTCTTTCTCGCCAAGGTTACGGTTCTTATTAGGCTAATTTGAGAAACAAAAAAATGTTTTCGTTTAATTTTAACTAGAATAAATTAATACAGCATCGATTCTTGCTGTTTTTAGATTTCTTTGATTATTTTTACGTTTTCAGAATAAAAAAATAAACACTTTATCATATTTGGCATGCATTTTCGTTGCACATTGTGAATAGCACCGAATTCTGCTAGGACGATAGCTAATAACGTTTTTGCTGTCTCAGCTCGCAATTATCTGCCGCCGCTCGTCCCGGCGTTGTTTTGGACTTCGAATCATAAGCGCGAATCTCGACACCCATTAATTTTCCCTTCGATTTATGTCTTATTTGCGCTATAGCAATGTAATTGTAAGAGACGGACCAAAATAAACAACGACCGCGGTCGACACGCCGCGATGATACACGCTCCGATGCGAAGAAGTTCATCGCGCGAACGGGAAAGCATCGTGAGTGGCCAATAAAAACAAAACCTGTGGAAGGCGGATGAAAAACATGACAGCGGAATGATACACTTCGCCCGAGCGTTTGTTGCGTCTGTCGACATGATATTACCGCAGTGCTGCTCTGTCTCTGAGCATGTTATGAGGCGAGTCACCAAATCGGATTAAATTGATAGATTATGCTAAAATTTCTCTCTCATCTAGCAATTTGCATATTTTCTCTTCATCAAGCTGGTTAGCGCAGACTGAACGTCTGCATAAAGGCATGAGATGCTAAATAAGTTAAATACTTCCTCTGATTCGTGATATGATTGCAACTAAGTCGGGTTTGCTTACGGAGGAGAAACTTTTCCAGTCAGTTTTTTTTTTTTCATTTAATCGACAGATGGACAGAAATGCATGCGATTTGCGACAATACAAAAAAATATCCGTCATACGTGTTGAATTGAACAGGCCATGTTTTCTCAACTAATTAGTAGTAAAATGCTATGTTGTCCCATCCACTTTATACCTCATGCCTTAGTTTAATTGCATACACACCAGAAAACAACCCAATTGATAAAAACAACTCCCATAAAATCTTATCAGATGTTGGCCGGGAAAAATAAATATTCTATGAACCCTAAACACGAAAGTGTCTGGAAGATGTTTTAGACAGAGTGCTGTGATAACAATCATCTAACAATTGCAACCGTTTCTGATGACATGCAAATAAATATAGTGCAAGCCGTGATCTCCAGTGGCAGATAAAGCGCAAATCCGAAAGAATTGTGTGCGCTCAGTCTTTTTCAGTCTTTTAATTGTAGCGTATAGGGCACCAAGGCTTAACAACCACATTAGTCAAGCAATACTGCATATGCAGGTAATTATGGGAAGCGAATCACACATTATTTATTATGAAAAATCCAGATAGTCATGAACTTGGTCGAAACGAGGAGGTTGATAAACTCTTCAGTGACGATAGAATGTTGTCTTGTTAGGATGAGAAGGGAGATTTATTGCAATTGTTATCTAATAATTGCACATCAAACTTATACGAGTCTATCAGTGGAATGTCATCGAACTTGCGGACATAAGTTAGTAAAACCTTGTTAGTTATGAATGGCAACTCTTCTTCTAAAACGCACGTATTTCGTTTGATGAATGAAAAAAAAAAACATAGAGTTCTTATGGTGGTTCAAAAAGTTATATACATTATACTACGGTTGAAGGTGTTGATGAATCACTTTAACGACGTAGTAAATAGTGCTGCCTAAAACATTATACATATGCCTTCTCTAATTAAAACACAGGTGGGACCGAAATTTACTACTGACCGGTTGGCTAAGTTTGGGGTTTCCGGTTGGATTATTAAAATGGGTCGTATAAAATCATTCTTTCGTGATCTGCATAATTTGTTTTATCTGATTCATTTAGTCGCACGCGCATACTATCCAAAGTTTCCCGTATTCAAAACTCTTCATCAACAATTTCCATATATACAGCGATATCTGAGGACAAAATAAGTACTTTAGGTATTTCTCTTCTAGGCAACTGTAAACGTAACACTCAAGGACTGGTTATGTACGTTTTTCATCTCTTTAATACCTCTAAATTGCATGCCTTCTAGCACTGGTCCGATTGCATGTCTGGACTAGAGTGTCATTAACCTTCCAGTAGCATCGCGTCGCAAAATCTAGCGCAGTCCAGCACCAGCGCGGCCAACTTCAATCGCAACAGCGCCGGTGAGAATCGATAAACGTATGCTTCACTTCAGCAGCGTTTGCTTCGAGCAGAGAGGCATTTTTACGATACGATGAGGATTTTTTTATTATGGCTTTATCGACGCCAGACAGAGACCCTTTCCCGAGACTGTCTTTCTACACTATGCGCCATGCTCTAATGGCTGGACGCCGCGCCGTCGCCGTCTTTGTCTTATGATACTGGCAACCGTGACAATTGCTTCGATTTCCTCTGACGTTTCTATAACGACAATCGTACTGGAAACTTAATAACAACGTTAAATATCACAGGTACGTGTCGACGATGGTAATAATACTGGTACCACTCATTTTCTGTCAAACATCAACCTCGAACGCCATTGGAATGTCAAAAGGACCATCAGATGATATGCAATCCAGCAAAAACGCTCAATCAAGTGGTAATACATTCCAAAAACTGTATGTGTGTCTCACTGTCCACTTTTGAAAACTGCCCTTTCCAGTGTGAAATTTCCCATCAACTTATGAAATTCACCAACCTTGGAGGCAATCGTAAAATATCACCAAGCCTAAACCGCGGCCTAATAGATACATCTGCGTGCACTGGGACACCACGTTTGCGTCATCAACACCGTTCTAGGCTGTTTGAGGCAGGTATGGATTCGAAAATAAATTCCATTTCTGAGTTGACTGCCACACATAAATTCCAGCACAACAAAGTGCAGATCGAACTGCACCGATACACATGCAATCTGCTAATCAATCAACCAGCAGCAACCGCCACTAGAAATTACCATATGATTATGGACCATGGCTTGCACGATTTTCATTCCCTTCCGGCACCCGCTGTGACCAAAGTGCCAACTCCTGTGGGTACTGGACACAGGCAGCAGTAATACCAGAAAAATGAAGGCAAATTTAAACTAACCTATCAACACTTCACCAAACGAAACTGGCTGACCTGGTTGCTGTAGCTGCCGCAATAATTCTCTTAGCCAGTTTTCCTCCCGCACAGGAGGAAAACTGACAAGTGGAACTCCTTTTATCACACCGACCAAGTGCAGATGATTGACTATCGATCGATTTGTATCGCTTTTCAGACTTGGACGAATTGCGCAACGAATCGAAAACCAGAGCAAGTACTTTCAATCAATGAACGGTTGCGGTCCGTGTAGATGCATTCAACAAGGTTTGGTACAGCCGATTAGCTGATACCGCAACTAAACTAATTTGCTCAAAGTCTATGATCAGCAGTAATAGTCATGTCCTGGACTACTGGTTAGACCTCTTTTCTGGCGATGTGGTGCAAATAAATAGTAGTGTAGTCAGTAGCGCTTCCCACCTCCCCGACGTGTAAGGTGGCTGATTACCGATTTTACAGAGCGTATACTCATCAAATCGGAATAAGCGGGTTGTAATATCTACCGTTATGATTTATGGTCAGGATAACTGCGAACATGACGATTTGCACGTTATCGGGATCGATTGATGGCATGGAATTTTTCGTATGATTGAGATGTGCGAAATATTTCTTTCAATCCATTATGCTTTTGAGCATGTTGAAACACATGCAGCTCCAATATATGCTAATATGAATGCTTAACCTACTTATTGTTTTTATTACTTTCTGTTTGTTCTGAAAAAGTATATAAAACATATGAAGGAATTGTTTAATTACCTATCTTAGCCCCTCATATCTACAGGGCGAAAAAAAAACACCATATCGCCACGAAGGAGAAAGAAGAAAAAAACGGAAGCAAAAACAAAAAAGCGACTACCACCTATACCGTAGAAGATTCTTCATAGTTCAATCAATATCTGAAAACATCGGATAACCGTTTTCCGTACAATTGTACTATGTTTTATCATTATGGAATTTGATCGGCTATTTTTCCCTAGGGCGGATTCAAATCGGCCTTCAGAGGATGAAAGCAACGTACTACTTTTTTGTTAAGATAAAATTCTACTCCCAAATTTGTTCTGCTTAGTGTGATCTACATTTTTATGTTTGCGAATATAAAACTGTAAATAGGTTATAAATTTAATCTTAAAAACAACCTGATTCGAATAAGCAATAAGGTTCTACGTTTATATAGTTATAGCCGCCCTTTTCCTAAGCTTTTTGCATATTTATTTCATCCAACTTCAATACCATAACCGTACGCTTGCACCTTACGCTTTACTCGACGCATTAGGTTCTGTACAACAACTGACTGCAACTTCTTCTGTACGGAAACCCACATTTTCTTCATGTCTTTCTCAGTTTTGACCTTCTTGGGATGCTCACAATAGCCCTGTATTTTATGGTGAGCCTTAATTTCAGTGCGTTGGGGAAGAGGGGTCCTGGTCCAGGGTATGAAAGTGACCATGTTAACTTCGTACCTCTCCAAGACATAATTTGAATAATGGCACGCAGAGCACACTCCTTTTGCCACATGAGCAGATCGCTTGCCAAATCAGATGTTTTTTGACAAACTTTGAAAGCTTCCGCTTCCTTACTTTCTCCGGAAAATCAAATTTAAGTTGGGTGGCAGCTGCCAAAAACCCCTTCTTGACGTGAATCTCATCATCCATGATAAGACGATGAGGCTTCGTCAGCATCTGGAAGTACAGTTCTCGGGCCCGTGACTTTCTCACCGTATTTTGCCGTTCATCAGGATTTGGTCTTTTCCAGTCCTTAGCTCTCTGAACGGAAGACTTCGACAAATGTAACTTGTTGGCCACATCCCTAAACGAAGCATCGGGATTCCGCGTAAACGCCATAACACGGATGTGATCCTGATCACTAATAGAACATCCATTTTGACCCAAGCAAAGAACGAATAGAATTAGAATTTTTTGTAGGGAAATATTTAATTCAAATTTTGGAAAAAGACATGGGATATAGAATGTGTGGATAAAGTGAGAAAATTTGGCGAAGGTGAAAAACATATCACTGAATGCAGTATTTTACAACGATATAACCATAGGCCAATTTTTTCTCACATGGATCCAAAATGTTTATTCTTAATTGGTCGGTGTTAAGTCAAACCGGACCAAGTCGCAAAATTGGAAAAAACGAGTTAACGATAGTATTGGATAAATATTTTCTTAAGCTACATCACACAACAATCAGATTTTATTTATCTGTGAAACAGCAGAAATAACAGCATGATTTTTGTCTGCATGACCAATGAAAAGCGATTGCAGTGTTCAGTCAGAATGGACCAAGTGTTTATTTTCAACGAGATTGCCTTCGGTCAGCTATTGATAAAAGCGAACGAACGGAAGAATTTTCAAGCGTTTTTCCGGATTTCTTTGTATCAGAGAACTCTTTCACTCACCCCCATCGAAATCTGTAAAGTTTCGCGCACTGCCGTGGTTTTGAATGTGTTTCCGGACCGTTTATTGCTGTCACTTACATGACCTGATATCATCCTTATAGTGTGCAGACAGTGTGAACCATGTGTTAAGCAGAAAAAAGTTGAAATTATCGGAATTTACAGCATCGGTTTGAAGTCAACATAAATGAATTTCAACACTATCAGGCAACTTATCGGAAAGCTTCTTTGCCCGTTAGTCAAAAAAGTATACTTTACCAGTAAATGAGGAAAATGTACATGGTCCACTCTGATTGAACACGTAAATGAGAATCGTTAGTCATTTGTGTGGGTGACACAACATTCCACAATATCAGAAAGAAGTTTAAGTTACAGTAGTAATACTGACTTAAAACTTGATGATTTAATCAATGAATTATATCCTCAGGAGGTTGAAATAAGTGGTAAGTGTATGTTTGTTACTGTTTTATGCAAGCTAATTAGATTTATGCCCGTAATGAAATTACGAAGCTAATGACAAGAAAAATGTATGGAAATCATTTTTTAAATGATGGATATCATTTTCCAGGATCCTTTTAAGTACTTGCTGTGTTAGTGTAGACTAGACTAGACTAGTAATGAAATTACGAAGCTAAAGGCAACACAAGCGATTGTTTGGGGAAGTCCTTTACGAGAAGAAGCTGACTCGATTGACATTTAAGTGTGTAAAGCATGTTGTCAATATCTATTCAAAATAATTTTCTAATCAATAATGGAGAACCTGTGTCAAATTTTCATGCTGTCATGCTGTCCTAGAAGCACTATATCCAAACGTGACAGAAATTCCCGAACCAAAACACGAGGAAACCATCCAGTCCATTATCAATTCTTCGGCAATTTTGGCCAAAGTTGCAGAGAAAGTGGATGATTACGAATAACTTAATTGAGTGAATGAACCATATTTTTGTTCCATTAAAACATTCCGCTCGTTAAAACAAACACAGTTTAAAGTTTATTCAAACTATTTTTAATAATTGTTGATGTCGCAGAAGCTAACCATGTGGATTAAAAACTTTTTGACTGTTCGACGATCAATGGACTAAAATTATTTGTTCAATTGTTCAGTCATAATGGACCAAGTCATTAATGATTCTTCTTTGATTCAATCAGAGTGGACCAAGTACATTTAATCAGTTACAAACCTGTCTTTTTTGAGCACATGGCATTTCTTTTTTTCAATTGTCACATTGCATGATACAGTTATAGAGTTACTCCAACTTATAACATCAAAACTGCGCAAAAATATTGAGAACTTCAAAATTCCCAGAGCAACAAACTTCAAACTCGTTTTTCTCGAAATGATCAAAATGTCACTTGGTCCGGTCTGACTTAACACCGACCAATTGATCAATAAAAATATGGTGTTAAACTCAGGCAACATTGATACTGAAAATATATTTTCTTACGTCAGATAGGTTATACCCGGAATGGGCACTACAAAACGGGCCTACGGCCCTACAGGAACATTGACACAAACATATTTTAGAAAAATATGAGAATATTTCTGCCAAAATTTATGAGATTACTCCAGGAGTCGATTCTCCTCCATGTTGAGCCCATCTGACGAGTTGAGCCTGGAAAAGCCACTCCGAAGCAGGTTCCCATAGAGCCTTACCGAAATCTGCCTCTTTCGGGAGCCAACTCATCAGATGAACTCAAAATGAATATAAAACAGCTCCTGGAGTAATTTCATGAATTTTGATAACGGATGACAACTAAAAATTTGGAATTTTTTTCTACAGTTGTCAAAAAAAGGTGGAAGAACTTGAACAAACTGATATATTTCTCATGAAGATACATTCATTGTGAACTAACAAAAAATGTTGAACATTTGAGGAAGGTCCGTTACCGGCCTCCTGACGAAGTTTTCTTATGATGCCGAAACAAGAGCGTTGTACGGCCTTCAAGTCCGCTTTTTGAATGCATCTCTTGATTCTACCGATCAAATTCCACAATTCGATGACCTCCAGGTATTTTTGCCCCGAAGGAACTCAAAATCCTAGAGAAATCTTCGGTATGACTACACTGTTCAGAAATAAAACGAAAGACTATCGCTTTCAAAATGGTTTACCAAGAACATTTTGACAAAATTGTTGTGCAGTTCATAACGAACTGTACAATGCACTTGCGGAGTGCTCCTTGTTTGGACGCCATTTTGAACCGAACAGAGCATGTATAAACATAACAAAAAATACTAGCATAAAGAGGAAAGATAGAGCTTTCATATACATATTCTCATTTCTCTCCGAGCGTGTTTGTTGTGAAGTAAAAAAGTTCCAGAGAAAATATGGATTTCCTTGAAAACTCCTCAAAAGCCAACCACGTAAAATTGAGGAGATGCGTCAGGCCGGACTTTCTAATGAAGAGACTCGGTTGAAAGTCTTCGCGAAAGCGAAAAAAATGAAATTCAACCACTAGAAGGAAGGCTGGCCAGAGTAGAAGCGGTGCTGTAGGAATCAGAGGCGTCCAAAAACGACCTACAAGTTCTGCGACCAAATCCCACTCCGATGGTCGCTCCTGCAGGGATGTAGCTAGCCTGGTGAAAGTTGGAATAATCCTAAGAGGATTTTCCGGTAACCAAATGACAACGACAAACCTGGACGCTGTACAAGACGCTCTTTTTCTTAGGGTAGAAGAGCAAAGGTACGAAGTGATAAAACCGAAGTTTAATGTAGTTACAAGAGCGGTTACACGATTCTTTACTGTAAGGACCAGGAAATCGCCTTATGGCTGGAGGATGTAACTCGGCCACATGCGCCTTGGGAGAAGGCTGAGCTGGTTGCCTTATACGTGGAAAAAAATCCGCGTCCAGAGGCCTTTCAAGCATTCTTCCTCCTGAACGCAGACTTCAGCAATAAGAGAATAAAAGGACTTATAGCAAGCCGAATTTATGGTTTGAGTACATAAAGTTGGTAAATCATAAACCGTACAAATGTAAACAGACACGCCGAATGGAGACTGCATGTGGACGAGGAATGGCTACAGACAGGGCCGGATTTACGATTGTGGGGGCCCGGGTCCCAGTTATAGTGGGGGCCCCAAAATAAAACAAAACTGTTTTTTATCGTACGAGTTAAAAGCATTTATTTGCTATTGAAAAATTACCAAAAATTTGTTAGAATTTTTTCTTAGGCCCTATTTAGAGTTCCAAACGAAGTGAAAATCTCATACAACATGTTCATTTTTTCACGCTCGTGAAAAATGCAACCTGCAAAAATTTCACTTCGCTTGTAACTGTAAACAAATCCGATCCAGCGAAATCTATGGTTGTGGATCTCATCTTTTTCACTTGGGTTTATTTCTTTCTTTCTTTGCAAGCGCTAGTGAGTTTCTATTCTGTCAGTTGCAGCCAATTTTCACTTCGCTCGGAGTGTAAACTCGTGAGTTTCGCTTCACTTAAACTATAAACTGCAGGGTGGTGAAATACCTGCGTGTTCCACAAACGGGTTTTCACGACAGATTCCACAAGCAAAAATTTACGCTATTTCACTTGTCAAATTGGAACTGTAAACTATGCTTTACGAGTTTTTTTGCAGAAAACTTATCAATTAAATAATCAACATTAAACATCTTCAGTATACTCGTACTCGAAACTTAATAATGATAAGTTTGACTGCCTTTCATTCTTCACAGTCGCACGCAACCTATTTTAATAAGTTTCATCTTCAAATTTTTTTCTTGATACCTGAAAAAAAAAAAACTACCGCAATTTGAAAAAAATGCGATCCACAGGCAAAAATTTGCACACAATTTGAGAAAGACTGCGCAAAATACTCTAGGCGTTTAATGCGCGCTGGTTCGATTCGAATGGTGTGTTAATGTGTGTCGTTCCAAGAGAATCCAAGGTGAACTCTTATGGATGTAGTTGTGATATTGGCGCTCGCGAAAAAATAACACTGAAGCAAAGTGTCAGATTGAAATGGTCTGTTAAAATTTTCTTACTGTAAATCGAACTTTTGATTAAATCTCATTTTTAAAGAGAAAATATCTTTTTGTCGATTTGTGGGGGCCCTAAAAATGTGAGGGCCCGGGGCCCGGGCCCCCTGGGCCCCCCCATAAATCCGGCTCTGGCTACGGATCCTAAGAAAGCGCAACTTCACACTCAATTTCCGATTCTATGAAACGCAACTTCGCAAGAAGAATTAACGACCACGTCAGACTTCCAAGCCAATGGACAAGAAGTCCGAACATTTTCTGATCACGCTAGCATTCCGCCCAGTGACTCAAAAGCAGGACCTAGCGGTGCCAAATTGGTGGCTCCGAGATCAGGTCCTAAAGACAGAATTGATGGTAACGGGAAAAAACGACTAGCGAAAAATGCTCACGAGAGACACGAGAAGCAGATTCCAGCAAACAATGACACCAATTAGGTTTCTGCGAGTGAACTTCCATCACGCTAAAGGTGCTTCCGCTGTGTTGTGTAGGAAGTTCAAGAAAGAAGAGGTTTGACATACTATCATACAGGAACTATGGTCCAATAAAAGCAAAATTCTTGGAATTGTAACGAACACATGTATGTTATTTTATGCAAAAGAAGCAGAGCTCGCTAAGAACTACAGTTCTCGCTAATAATACACTAAAATGTTACCCTCTTACGGAGTTTTTTAAACGAGACACCGTAGCGGTCATGGTGGAGGTACAAACCATTAGGAGAAAGGCTGAGATCGTTTTGGCCTCAGCCTACTCTCCCGGTGATGCTCCTAAGGTCCCTCCTGCACACTATGTGGGGTAGTACCGACATCAATTGGAGAGGTGAGAGTCTTTTTAATTATCTTTCAGCCAACAACATAGACATATGGGTCATTCCATACGAATTGTGTAAGTCACTTGGACATGACCATCACAGATTTTTCTCAAATTAAGGGAATTATTCATCTCGTGTCACTTTAGAAAAATCCCAATTTCGGTGTCGATTGACATACTCCTATAGTATATGGAAATTTAAAACTTTTTTCGTAAAAATGTTATATCTCATATTACCTCGGGGTGATAAATGTTTAATACGTAAAATTTTCTGAGAAATACGATGAAATGATCAAATTCAAAATAAAATTGGCTGCATTTTCCGAAAAAGGCATATTTAGTTTACAAAATAATCTATCTGGCAACACTTTCGTTCAAAAATAACATTTTTTCTGGATTCCTTGCTTTATTTTCTTCAAAAATCACTTATCACTTATTTCTGGACATCTTTCATCTGTAAATTGTAGGAAATAGAGAAAAAGGGTTTTGACAAAAAAATGTGTTATTTTGCAACAAAGAAAGGGTCCCACAGAGCGGGGGGTATTCCAAACGAGACCAAAATTGGGATTTTTTCAAAATGACACTAGATGAATAATTAACCCTAACTTCGAGCAAAATCAGTGATTGTCGTGTCCATGTTTGGCCAATATGTAATGTAGGTAATGAATTGATATTTTCGTATGAAATCAGCCCAAGAAACATTTAAGGTTTTAAAGCAAGTACAAAATAAGTTTTAAGAGAGTCTTCAACACCTTGATGAAATTTAAATTGTTACTTGGGAGGGGAGTCTTGGATCTAACAATGTGCAATTCTTTAATTTCTGATAAAATCCAGAATTGGCATGTCTCAGACGAGATTTCATTATCTGATTATGAACACATTATCTTTGAATGGGGGAGCAACAGAAGATCAACGGCGTCATATCGCGATCTCAAGAAAACAAACTGGGATCGATGTGCTAATCACTCGAGTTCTGCTGCTCCCACAAATCATAGTAGAATCAGTTCAATCGAGAAACTTGAACAAGCGAAACCGCGGAACATCCGCTATGCAGCTGTGGTGCATTATACATGAGCAGCCTAAGCCTTATTGGAAGCGTGTCAAGGCAACCATCCATCACGCGATCAATAGTGGCTGACTGGTTATCCTATACAGCACGTAGAGTACGGTAAGGATGATATACTACAAAATTAATGGACGCAGTAGTCTAATTACAAAACAGAGAAAAATCTTCAATAAAATCAAACAAGTGTGAAAACTTTCCACTAAAGCATTGACTCATGAACTAGCATGGACCTACCAAAATATGAATAGAACCATACCTGTATAAAAGAGTATGTGCAGAGGCCCACGAAATAATAATGATATGTGAGATCACTAACCATACATATATATTTCTTAGCAACAATTTGAATCAATTTCTTTTACTTTTTTGTATAAATTAAAAAAAAATGTTTTAATCCAAGCATTTAAATTCTGTTATTATGTTCGTTTTATACCCAAGAATTTACTAACAAATTTTGTAAAAAAAGAAAAGAGAAAGAATTGAAAGTTTTATGAAGTCTGGTTTCATCCTTGGGTAGAGAAATCTCGTCTTCTCGAAGAAGGTCCCTATGTAAGGTTTCGGTCTAGTCGGACCTCCGGTGCTCCAGGACAGACAAGGTTTCATTTTTTCAATTGATGAAAAAGTGCACAGGTTCATGAAATGTTCGATGACCAAATTTTTTTTCATTTGATATCGGATGTCTTAGAAGTCGACTTCCCAGGACGTAAAGATTAGGATAGTTTCTTTGTTCCAGAAGGTCTATTTTTACAAAGCAGGTATTTATGGAGTATCGCCGGATCTATATATTTTTGTGTTTCTGGACCGTTTGCGATCAAAAAGGGAATTTTCAATATAGAACATTTCATAAACTACTGCCTGTGCTTTTTTTTATCGGTCAAGGAGTGAAGCTTTGACCGATTTGAGACGCCACTTCCCGAGATCTGAAAACTTTCGGGTTCTGCGAATGATAAAAGTAAATAAATCCCAACAAATTTAATTACAAATTCCCAATAGTGTTGAGGAAGTTACCGTTTGTGATTGACTACACAAAACAATTTATTAATTGATGAATTATTATAAAATACTTGAGTAACAAACACAAAATTAGTATGAATCCCATTGCATCAAAAATACAAGTACTTTGACATCAAAAAGAGTTCCGCCTAGCAAAAGATCTGAAAATCCATGCTCTAATACATCCAAACGAGCTCAGACTAAACACTTACCACCCTTGTTCTCAACTATTTGTATAAGCTCTACAACAGTGATCAAGTTCTTGCAATCCCAGGTTCATTTTTTTGCGGATAAATTCATATATAAACCGACACAATCGTCATTAACTTCATTTGACTTTCTGTACGGAGTTTACAATCGAGAAATGTCCTTTCGGTGCGAAATTTCTGCTCTAATATTTGTCAAACATTACGTCGCCGAATTAATTGATAATATATAAAAGTCACATTTCGCCCACAACCACAACCCAAAATGAAACAAGTGAACATTGAAACGGCAAACTCCGTTAGTCAAAAACTCAAAATCCTCCCGAAATCACCTCCGTCCAGCGTCGGATTTCAATCTGGGTTTGACCCGAAACAACAGCACAACGACCAGAAATTAGCTGCTTCTTTCCATCGGGCACCTGGGCCAAGCCTTTTCTGCTGCTCGGTTGCCGTTGCCGTTCACTGACTCGTGGAAACGAACCGGCACAATAAACAAGCGTTCAATATCCATAAAATTTACTTCGAATTGATAGTGACCACGAATGGAAACGATCCGCGGCTAATGAATCTTGGATGATGAGGATAATCCGTGCCGTGCTGCCGAAAATATAGAATGAAGAAGGCAGCAAGGAATGCAAAACAAAAACGGAACGAATGCTGGAGGCTCCCGGGGCACTGGCAATAGCCCATACAGATTAGAATGATATGATGTTTTTGTATGTTTTTCACCGTCTATCTAGTTTCTTGGTCAATGTTTGCAAGACAACTGTGGACAAATAATCACCGCCATCATCATCATCATCTTCTACTTCAAATAATAATGATACGTTTAAGTGAATTAAATTATGACAGTCTATAGATGTGTTTGAAAAACAGATCGAAAATCTGCACTACCATCAAAGATTGACAAATTCGCGTATAATTAAACCGTCTCTTTGCGACCGAAAGGAAATCCTGGTTCGGAGCGATCCAACAGTATATAATTTCGCGTTTGTTTGAACAACAACAAAATACAGGATAGCAGCTGTTTACGGTACATATTTCTTGTTTCCAGAACCGTCTGCGACGGTAGCGACATTGAACTTCGTTTGTTTACGACCTTGCTCTCGCCATTAAACGGCCGATCCAAGTTCTTCAAGAGGAGAGAAACTTAGGATAGTCCGCCAGGGTGCGTCGATCGTTCGTTGACGCCTGCTGTGGGCTGCGTCTGATCCGATGACGCGAGGAATTTCGAAAGATTTTTTTGCATCATCAGCTTTGCGGTTGTTCGAGACAAGTGGAGTTTCTTTTTTTATATTTTTTGCGAATGAATAAAACTGATGTGGGTGAGTCTGAACCGGCTGTATGCCAGCGGTAAGATTACACAGAGTAAGCCAAGCTAAGTTTGGCTTGAGATTTCCTGTATTGCGGAGATAACTAGTTGAGTAACAACTGAAATGGGCATTGGAATGACAGTTTGCGATCTACATTGTTCGTAACTTGTTGTTTGCTTTAAACATTAGCAGCACTTATCAAACAATAATTAGGGTCGATGAACTTGCATTTATACGATAATCCAGTAATTGCTGGCATGGAACATTCAGGCAGAAATGCATCAAATTTGTCCCATTTAGGATTATACAATAACTAATCATCTTTGGGCTCTTTTCATAAAATAACAATCAATCAAATCGTCTAGCTTTTACTAGCAAGCGACAAAACCCATCCGTAAGATTAATGCCAACAGTTCGTCAGTATGACATCTGTCCTCACACCTCAGGCTTTGTTAACGGAAACCTTTGACGGTACGATTTCAACAGAAACTCGAGCAACTATTGGTATAAACTATCAGAAATCTTAAACACCCATCAAAACAGTCACCGCTCGTCTAGCAGGTCGGCCAACAAACACAGACGGTTTACGATTTGGTAAAATATTCAAACGACACGCATCGCTACTTCTATAGTTTTTTTACGATCACAAAACTCATTCCTTGCCTCGAGACTGAACATTATTGTTAAAGGAAGGCTTTAGCCCGACTATCAGCTATTCAAAAAAAAATATCACTCAAAACCTGCACACAACAAACCACAACACCTTTCACCACACATTGAATAGCTCAGCCAAACTAATGCGAGCGAACAACAGAATGTACGATACTTACTTATATGGCCATTAGTGGGATGAATCATCCCATTTGGTCGATATCCGGAAGGCATCTTTATCTCATTTATTTATAAACTGTTTAAACGCCTAATATTTCCTCGGCTTATTGTGCTGCGAATGCCCACAGAACCCACACGGAACAAAAACGTAAGTTTGCTGCGTTTCTTCTGATGTTCGGATTCACGCTTTTTCTACGCCGTCTAACTCGAACGGCTTGGCCGAGACTTTTCCAACCCAGTTGCCCAAGAAACCACTAACACCGGCACGCATGGACGATTTTTCACCGGGTGCACATGCACGTAATAATCACGGCTCGGTTTATGGATGGCTGTAGGGCACAAACTCTTTTTTTTTTCATTCGTTGCTTTGCAATGTGTAGCGTCTTCTGGTATCCTCCTCCAGCACCGTCACTAAGTAGGGGCGGATAGGTCCGGCTGCTTAAAACCAGAGCTCCTTCATCTTGATTGGGAGTCACACCACGGTGGTTAGTGTGAGAACTTCCCCCCGTCCAGCATTCCATTAATCACTAACATGCTCATATCGGGACACAGCCTAGCCCTCACCCACCGCACTAGAAAGGACCATTTTTTGCGAGTCCCACGAAGCCGTCTTTACTTATTTCATTGCTTTATTTTCACTTACGCGTTTCGTCTGTTGTTTTCTAGCTATTTTTTCCTCTTTCAACCAACGAACATTTATTTTTTTAAGCGATCTAACAACAGTTCTGCTTTTTTTCTATTCAGAGAGCTCTTTTCTTTCGCGGATAGTGTTTATTGCCACCTCGAACTATTTGCTTGGATTCCTACGCTTGAACTGTTCGAAGCGAAGCAGCAGCTCGTGGTACGGCAACTGTTGGCAATAGACAGAGGATGCACCTTTTTTGGAGCAAGCCCGCGTTGTTCCTTTTCCCCCTGCTCCACCTTGTACCTGTCTGCTAGTCCAAGTGTATCTTCTTTTTTCTTTCCGCTGGCTGCCGAGTTGCCACAGTCTGTAAAGAGAACGGAAAAAGAGGATCATGAAACGACATGGCGCGAAACGTATCGGATTCAGTTCATCTGCGATTCGTCCCAGTCAGCTCAACTGACTACTACTTGTTTGATGTTTTGCGTACGCAGTTGCAAGCAATTCCGTGTATCAAACGTATGCTGGTGGCGCGTTAGTGATGTTTAGTGGCAAACATTTTGGCCACCAGGTCGTGTGCTATCGAGAAAGCCTGATGGGTGAGGGAAATGTAAACTTTCAGTGCATCACTGAATACCTGATAATCTGATTTGTGATATCTATAATTGTTCGATTTGTTCAGGCTTGTATTCTTTCATTACATGTATTGAAGGTAGCAAAAAGGGTGAATTTAACAAGCTTGGTTTTTCATTAGGTTTGCTCACCATAAATTCGCCTGATTTCTTTTAAAATCAGTTAAGTTAAGAATAATGGAGTTCCGCAAATTCCTTGCATAAATAGCAAAGCCTTGGTACTACATTCCGATTCGGAACTTGACCTTCTGTTTATTTATACACAGACTTCGCAGCCGAATGTTTAGTGTACAGGACAATTGCTGGGCTAGCGCTACGATCCTACTGACACTAACAGTATCTCCCGAGCCGAGACTCGAACATACGACGACTGGCTTGTAAGGCCGGTATCGTACCTCGAGACCATCTGAGAGACCTTGCATAAATACTTAATTTGTTTTGCGTAGTATATAAATCTTCTTTTTTCATTCTGTGCCGAACACGCATCAGCATCGGTTGTGCTTCGAAATCGCTCCGATAAACTTCAATACGTGTGTGCAAGTGGTGGCATTTTTTGACCGGTGTCTTTTGTCTAGATTGCTGTATTGCAAGGTCAAGCGCCTTTGTGTTACTGTGTCGCTTTGTAGCTGCCTGCTGTCGAACGATTTGGTGGTGAGTGCAGTGCACTCCAACACGAAGGAGAAAAAGAAAGGAAGGTACTTGCTTCTTGTCTGTCCCATCGGCGCGCTAGGTTTAGCGCGATGGATGTAGACCCCCCACCTCCCGCACCTCCATCCTCGAATCCCCTCGACCCTGTCCCTCCTGCCCCCCTCCTAATATTAATTCCTCAGCTTCCTCAAGTGTCAGATTGTATCCAGATGGATCGACTCTTCCGGTGGCAGTTTACCTCAGGCCTAAAGCGGGGCCGAAATCGAAATCTTTAAACATTCTACAGATTTCGAAAGACCTGACGTCACACTTTAAAGCTGTGACTGAAATTTTAAAAATCAGGCCGAACAAGCTCCGTGTTGTGGTCAATGACCTTAAAGAGGCCAACGATATAGCTTGCTCCGAGCTTTTTACACGGGAATACCGTGTCTATGTACCCGCTAGAGATGTGGAGATCGACAGTGTCGTGACCGAATCGAGTCTGTCCGTCGAGTGTATATTGAAAAGTGCTAAAGGGTGCTTTAAAAACAACACATGTCCCGATGTGAAGGTGCTCGACTGCAAGCAATTGCGGTCGGTATCGATCGTCGGTGACAAAAAAAGGTTACACTCCGTCAGACTCGTTTCGAGTTACGTTCGCCGGGTCTGCACTACCAAGCCACATCTCGATCCACCGGGCTCGTCTTCCTGTGAGGCTATACGTTCCCCGCGTCATGAACTGCACTCATTGCAAGCAGTTAGGCCATACAGCCGCCTACTGCTGCAATAAGGCACGTTGTGGCAAGTGTGGGGAGTCTCATGCGGAAGATTCTTGCAGTGTTAACGCTGAAAAGTGTATTCACTGCGGGGAAAATCTGCATGAGCTCTCGACATGTGCGGTGTACTTGCAGCGCAGGGATAAAATAAAACGGTCTCTCAAAGATCGTTCAAAGCGTTCCTACGCTGACATGCTGAAGAAGACCGTTACCACTTCTCCCGTTACTTCGAACCCCTTTGATCTGTTGTCCTCTGATGAAACCGATTCTGACGATTCACCAGCGGGAACATCTTATGCCAATCCTGGGGAGTCTAGAAAGAGGAAAAATATTTCCTCTCCTAAACTTCCCCGAAAGGGTCCTAAGATTTCCCAAAGTGAAATTAATGGAACGAACAAACCTAAAAGTGCAGCGGAAAAACCGAAGCAAACCCCTCCTGAGCTTGCAAATTTAAAGTCCCAGAAGGAGTTCCCAGCACTTCCTGGAACATCTAAAACCCCAGTTGTTACTTTTGCACATCCAGATGAAAAATCAAATGCTGGACTGGTGAAATTTTCTGACATTGTGGACTGGATTTTTGAAACTTTCAATGTACCCGATCCAATAAAAGATTTTCTTACGGCATTCCTCCCAACAGTTAGAACATTTTTGAAGCAGTTGACTGCTCAATGGCCCCTCCTTGCAGCGATTGTATCCTTCGATGCCTAATTCATCTGCGTATACGAAGGATTCTATCTCTGTCTTACAGTGGAATTGTAGAAGTATTTTACTAAAAATGGATTCATTTAAAGTTTTAATAAATAGAAACAAATGCGATGCATTTTCCCTTTGTGAAACTTGGCTTACTTCAAATATTGATCTCAACTTCCATGATTTTAATATTATTCGCCTTGATCGAGACACCCCATATGGAGGAGTACTTTTGGGGATTAAAAAGTGCTATTCTTTCTATCGTATTAACCTCCCCTCGATTCCAGGCATCGAAGTTGTCGCATGTCAAATGACAATACAAGGTAAAGAGCTTTGTATTGCCCCAATATATATTCCTCCCAGAGCACAGGTTGGGCAACGGCTGCTCTTTGTTTTAATAGAACTTCTTCCCTCGCCACGCTTGATTTTGGGAGACTTTAACTCTCATGGCGTGGCTTGGGGTTCCCCTTCTAATGATAACCGCTCCTCTTTAATTTATAACCTTTGCGATGACTTCGGCATGACTATTCTAAACAACGGTGAAATGACACGTGTCCCGAAACCCCCAGCGCGCCCAAGCGCTTTGGATCTCTCTTTATGTTCGACGTCGCTACGGTTGGATTGCACATGGAAGGTAATCCTCGATCCTCACGGTAGCGACCATTTGCCTATTCTTATTTCAATTACCAACGGGTCAACTCGCATGCGGCCAATTGACATTCCGTATGACCTCACACGGAATGTTGATTGGAAGTTATACGAGGAAATGGTTTCAGAAGCTGTCGAGTCGATTCAACATCATCCACCACTTGAAGAATACAACCTTTTCGCGGGCTTGATTCTCGACGCCGCGTTGCAAGCCCAAACGAAGAAATATCCCGGCGTAACGATCAAAGAACGGCCTCCCACTCCGTGGTGGGACCAAGAGTGCTCCGATGTCTACACGCAAAGATCCGACGCGTTTTTGGCCTATCAGAAGAAAGGTATACCTGGCGACTAAATACGGTATTCGGAGCTTGATACTAAGCTTAGAAGCTTGGCTAAAGCAAAGAAACGCGGATATTGGCGTCGGTTCGTGAACGAGACGTCAAGGGAGACATCGATGAGCACTCTTTGGAACACAGCCCGAAGAATGCGGAATCGCGTAACGGTCAACGAAAGCGAGGAGTCTTCAAGTCGGTGGATATTTGATTTTGCCAGGAAAGTATGTCCGGACTCTGTTCCTGCGCAAAACTTTGTTCGCGATGCGTCTCCGGGCCACGACGCGATAGAATCACCTTTTACGATGGCAGAATTTTCAATTGCCCTCCTGTCCTGTAACAATAACGCGCCTGGGTTAGATAGAATCAAATTCAACTTGTTGAAGAATCTACCCGGCAATGCCAAGAGGTGCTTGTTAAACTTGTTCAATAAGTTCCTGGAGCAAAATATTGTACCGCAGGATTGGAGGCAAGTGAGGGTGATCGCCATCCAAAAACCGGGAAAACCTGCCTCTGATCACAACTCCTATAGGCCGATTGCAATGCTATCCTGTATCCGGAAATTGATGGAGAAAATGATACTCCGTCGTTTAGACCACTGGGTCGAATCAAATGGTCTACTGTCAGATAATTTGGTTTCCGCCGTGCCAAAGGGACGAATGATTGTCTTGCGTTGCTTTCAACAGATATCCAGCTGGCGTATGGTCGCAAAGAACAAATGGCGTCTGCGTTCTTGGACATTAAGGGGGCTTTTGATTCCGTTTCTATTGACATTCTTTCGGGTAAACTTCACCGACAAGGATTTTCTCCAATTTTGAATAATTTTTTGCACAATTTGCTGTTCGAAAAGCACATGCATTTTACGCATGGCGATTTGGCAACTTTTCGAATTAGCTACATGGGTCTTCCCCAGGGCTCATGTTTAAGCCCCCTTCTTTACAATTTTTATGTAAATGACA
This sequence comes from Wyeomyia smithii, assembly GCF_029784165.1. Taxonomy (NCBI): domain Eukaryota; kingdom Metazoa; phylum Arthropoda; class Insecta; order Diptera; family Culicidae; genus Wyeomyia; species Wyeomyia smithii. The sequence goes on from NC_073695.1 coordinate 279,608,670, forward strand.
TCGACGAATGTCTGGCAAACTCATGCACGATAAGACAACTTGCAGACGACAGTGTAATCTCTGTTATAGGAGCCAAAGCTGCCGATTTGCAAGGACCATTGCAAGATACCTTGGACAATTTGTCTGCTTGGGCTTTACAGCTAGGTCTCGAATTCTCTCCGGAGAAGACTGAGATAGTAGTTTTTTCTAGGAAGCATGAACCTGCTCAGCTCCAGCCACAATTAATGGGTAAAACGATTTCTCAGGTTTTGGTACACAAGTATCTTGGTGTCTGGTTCGACTCTAAAGGCACCTGGGGTTGTCACATTAGGTATCTGATGAAAAAAAGCCAACAAAGAGTAAATTTTCTTCGTACAATAACCGGATCATGGTGGGGAGCACACCCGGGAGACCTTATAAGGCTTTACCAAACAACCATATTGTCGGTAATTGAGTACGGGTGTTTCTGCTTCCGCTCCGCAGCAAACACACATTTGATCAAACTGGAGCGAATACAATTTCGTTGTTTGCGTATCGCCTTAGGTTGCATGCAATCGACCCATACGATGAGTTTGGAGGTCTTAGCTGGAGTTCTACCATTGAAAAACCGCTTCTGGAGCCTGTCTTCTCGTATTCTTATCAAATGTGAGGTCTTGAACCGTCCTGTGATTGAAAATTTTGAAAGGTTAATCGAACTTAATTCTCAAACCCGTTTTATGACATTGTATTTCAATCACATGTCACAAAATATTAACCCTTCTCCGAATATTCCAAATCGTGTCAACTTATTAAATACTTCTGATTCTACTGTGTTTTTCGATACATCCATGATAGAAGAAACTCGTGGAATCCCGGATCATTTACGCGTGCAGCAGATCCCCAAAATTTTTTCCAATAAATATCGAAACATCAACTGCGACAATATGTTCTACACTGACGGATCACTTATCGATGGGTCCACTGGCTTCGGTATCTTCAATAACAATTTAACCGTCTCCCATAAGCTCGATAATCCTGCTTCTGTTTACGTCGCAGAATTAGCTGCAATTCAGTACACCCTGGGGATCATCGAAAAAATGCCCACGGACCATTATTTCATCTTAACGGATAGTCTCAGTTTCATTGAGGCTCTCCGATCGATGAAAGATGTTAAGCACTCTCCGTATTTCCTGGGGAAAATACGGGAACATCTGAGTGCTTTATCCGAAAAATCTTTTCAGATCACCTTAGTGTGGGTCCCTTCTCACTGCTCGATACCGGGCAATGAGAAAGCGGACTCTTTGGCTAAGGTGGGCGCTACAAACGGTGAAATTTATGAAAGACCAATTGCTTTTAATGCATTTTTTGCATTTGTACGTCAGAATACGATCATCAGTTGGCAAAATTCTTGGACCAGAGGGGAACTGGGAAGGTGGTTACATTCCATTATACCCAAGGTATCGACGAATCCATGGTTCAAGGGGTTGGATGTAGGTCGAGATTTCATTTGCGTGATGTCTCGGCTTATGTCCAATCACTATAGATTTGATGCGCATCTTCGTCGTGTTGGGCTCGGAGAAAGCGGTATCTGTGCCTGTGGTGAAGGTTATCACGACATAGAGCACGTTGTTTGGTCATGCCCTGTCCACCGTGACGCCAGGTCTAAATTAGTAGCTTCTCTTCGGGCCGGAGGTAGACGGCCAGCTGTACCTGTTCGTGATGTCTTGACGAGCCGTGACATACCCTACATGACCCTTATATACATTTTCCTAAAATCCATCCATGTCCCAGTCTAGTCCCGTTCCCCTCCGTGTACACCCAACAAAACGATAAGAACACGTTTGAACCTTAAGAAGAGGTTTTGGAATCAACAACTGCACCCCACACGAGTTCACCAGGACCTGAGAACCCGAGGCCTTCAGTGATATCTTGGCTCAGCGGCACATACCATAGGCCACTTGAACACCAGCGAACAACAACAACGAACCATAACCAGCAACTAGCCCCCGCACAATACCTTCAGGACCCGAGAATTACAAGCCACTCTTCCAGCTCATGACATCGTGGCTCAGCAGAACAAATCCATACATGCTGCATATTCATGGCCATTCGAAGAGCATCAGACGACCATCAAACTACAAAACAGTGATTGAAAAATACATCCCAGTTTTAAGATAGACTTAATTTCAGCTCGTAGTCGGCAGCGAGGATAAAAAATTTGCTTTAAGATTTTAAGTCTTCAGATATAATTGGCGCCGTTGAACATTAAATTGTATTTGTGCCGTGTCAAATAAATGATATGAGAAAAAAAAAATCTTCTTTTTTATATTTTTTTATTTGGGGATGAAGGTAGAAAAATGAATTAACTAACCTTGTGGATTCAAGTCCAACCTGCTGAACTATATTTTTAAAAGTTTCCAAAAGTTCATCCCTACATATACTGTCGAAAAGAAAATAATAATAGCTTGACTTGTTTTATAGTCAATAAAAAAAAACGATGCTTAATTGTTATTTCATTCACATCTGGGGCAATGGTTGACGTGGGTAGTACGGGAAGTAGAATCCACTTGGAAAATATTTTTAAGAAAGCTCAATCACTAGAGACTGTCGAACAAAACTAAAAATTCAAATACTTTCTACGTTCGAAATATGACATTGCCAATGTCTGTCAATTTTGGTCAATATCTGTCAATGTCTGTCAAAGTCTGACAAAACCTGTCAATGTTTGTCCATGTTTATCTGTCTGTCTGTCAATGTCTGTCTGCCTGTCAATGTCTGAAATATGAAATTGTCGATGTCTGGCAATTTTTGTCAACATCTGTCAATGCCTGTCAATGCCTTTCAATGTCGGACAAAATCTGTCAATGTCTGTCTGTCTGTCTGTCTGTCTGTCTGTCTGTCTGTCTGTCTGTCTGTCTGTCTATCAATATCTGTCAATGTTTGTCAATATATGTTGATATTTGTTAATGTCTGTCAATGTCAGTCTGTTTGTCGATGTCCGTTAATGTCTGTCAAAATCGGCCAATGTCTGCTAGTGTCTGTCAATGTCTGTCTGTCTGTCATTATCTGTCAATCTCTGTCAATATCTGTCAATGTCTGTCAATGTCTGTCAATGCTTGTCAATGTCTGTCAAAGTCTGTCAATGTCTGTCAATGTCCTTCAACGTCTGTCTGTCTGTCTGTCTGTCTGTCTGTCTGTCAATATCTGTCAGCGTCTGTCTGTCTGTGTTTGGAGAACAACTTAAAATGATCCAATCTCTGAGTATTTCCGTAATTAGGATGATGCTCAGAGAGCGAAAATCGACTGCTCAGAAACTTCAACCAACCAATATTATGTAATGAAACAACATTAATTGTAAAGCGTCTAATAGCCAATGTATTACAAGCAACAATATTTACGTTTACGTTTATGTGACCAACTTTCTAGCCGCAAGGTTACAAAGTACGTTTTGACAAGCGGGTGGTTGTGGGTTCAAATCTTAGTAGAGTCAGGCCATTCTTTGTCAACGAAGTTTTAAGCATGGGTTTATTTTCTGGCTCATTCCATCGGGTTGAATCTACAAAACCTCGACAAATACCTCTTGACAAAAATAAGTCCCTTTAACGTAACTGTTGCGGAAAAATGTTGATATAATACAAAACTCTTTAGAAGTTTCATGAAGGCTTTCTTCTACAATAGTCACAATAGGTACTAAGCAAAGCTGACTAATTCTTGTTGAAATATTTCTTTTCTCGTAAAATCTGAAAAAAACTCGAAACGTCTGCAATGTAGGATAACGATTACATTTGATGAGAGGGAAATGCTGAATTGCATCACCGGTCGATAAATTGCTGGCTACAAAACTCTGTGCAGATAATAATAATTCACATTTATACATGCAAAACTTATTGAATAATTGAAATTATGTCAGTGATGGATCGGCAAATGATAATGGGGTAACATATAAACGAATGGAGCCGCGATGACGGACGGAGATGAGGTGTGGATATGTTTTGGCATGCTTTGATGAACAAATTTGAGTGATCGATCGATCTACTGACCAATTGGCTCGACGATCAAACGGGTAGCCGACAAAGGAAAGAAAATAATAGAAATATCCAACATTTTTCGTTGTACGAAGCAAGCCACGAAAGATCTGTGAATACAGAGAATGACCAAAACATGCTAATTAGCTTCAGTTTCATAATTATGATGGACAGACAAACGTTGCGCACTATGCTGCTGTAGGGTACTGCTGTGCAATTTTTCGCCACTTTTGGCGATATCCTTCAAAAGGTTTGGTGCTCTACTTTTGTTGTTTTTTTTCCTCCCAGCGTTATGAACTCAAGAAGAGTATGAAAACTATTTGAGTGGATTAATCCAACTATCGAGATAACTTATAAATTTGATTGATTTTTTAATAAATATAGAATAGCTTGAATGTCAAAATAACCTTTTTTCTATTTAACAAACATTTGGTTTCGAATTTCCATTTAGACCACGTATCTCAGGCTTGGTCGGATCGTCTTTACGCTCGAATGAGGTGACCAGCCCACCGCCACGCAAAACGACTTGCCTGTACAGTTTTAGCTCAACCAACCAAGCCAGGCAGCCCGTCACTGATTTGCAGTTCTTCGATTTTTTGCAGACTCTTCATTTTTCACATTTGCTGCTTACAAATGGTGGCTGCTGGCTACGGCTCAGGTGTGTTGGGTTGGCATGGGAGTTCTGCACAGTGTTGATATTTTTACAGGAGCTACTTTTTTATCGGTTGCAACCTCCCAGCCGAGATGTTTAAATTTCATCGCTCTGATTGATGAAGCAATAGAGCGCGAGAAAAGAGAGTTGATACATATTTAATTTCAATAAACCATTTTTTCTGCAGACCGAAAGTGTAGTAAAACAAGCTGAATTCATGGTTATATTTGGTGTCGTTAGAACGATGGATATCAGTTTACATTCACAATTTTAACACAATTTATATATATTCTGCATTGCAAGTAAAATTTAAAATGTATATCTATGCAAATTTGGTAACGAACAGTATGAAAGTCTCCACACAGTTTTTTCCTTCGTTTAGAAATATAAACATGTGAAAGTGCGATCAAGCTTGTTGAACCAGAAGTGTCAAAGGAGATTTAGTATCAACAGGACAGACACCAATCATTAAATTTTCACTTTTCTCAGCGGCTAGTAAAACCGGCACTAATCTCCGGTGAAGCCCCTTGGCACCTATCGATATGGATGGTCAACGACCGATACCGTGTAACCAAGTGGCCAGCGCATACCATTCCCATAAGAAATACATTGGGTAAGCATCGTAGCTGACGTGCCGACGACGGTAGAAAGAGCGACAATTATAATTTTTAATTGTGGCTTGCCGCTTTTGGCCGCTCACGCGCGTTTGCCGGATGGATGTGAGTGATTTTTTAAGCGGATCTACAAGCTGGTACGATGTTGTTGTTTTTTGTTTTATTCGTAGCTAGCTGTAACCATCAACCAGTGCAAGTAAAAATTTCCTCATATGTAAGATCACTTTGCCGAATGAGGTCGAATTTCTTTGCGTCTACGTTTGGCACAGACATAACAAATGAATTTGATACAAGTTCCAAATTCAATTGATTTATCTCAATTATCTTTGCTACATGTAAAGTCACAAAGAAAACTGTTCTTCTGTGTTCTCGTATACTAACATGCAAATTTCTCGAACGGATACGTCCATCTCCAACGAGAAATCGATTTAAAGGTTCATCATATGAAAAAGGCGATACAAGTACAAAACATAAGCACCATGAACGAAAATAAGCAATATCATTACCGACTAATAATGACCCGATCGGGACCGGAAAACGAAAAAAAGCATTAAAATGTAGCACAAATTAATCGACCACATTTTCCGGCGAACACGGAATAAACGCTTCCCGCCCGAATCATTCCGACTGTATCCGATTATGGGCTTCAAAGATGGCACAAAACATTTTCTTGGCCGAGTAACGGAAATCGGGTTGTATCCGTCAACGAAATAGACAAAAAAAGGGTACAATGATAAAACAGTTCAAATCAACAGACAAAAAAGAGGTAAACAGTGATATACAGCAACAGCGGCACAGAAGCTCCCAGCTTGCGCGTCGTCGCGTTGGTTCGACAGTAGTGGCACAGGGGTGTCAATGCCAATGAATGGTGCTAATCAGGAACTGCACGAGGCACGACCAGAGCAGCCGCTCTTTATTGCTTCATCGCGATGGCAAAATATGCTGGAGAGTTTCTAGGTCAATGAGTAAGGTGGAAACTAATTATTGTTTTGATTTTGTTATTCTGTCGATGCAGTGGGCAGTACAAGACAATGATCTGGCTTTTGTCTGAGAGCAACGATTGCATGACTCGAGTTTAATTACAATCAACGTAGTTTTACTAGTGGGGATAGATATGAACTATAAATTAAAAATAGTCCATGGCCTAATTATTTTTTATTTTGGGTAAACTTACGTTTATTGGTTGTAATGTCAACATGAATAAAACTAAATGATTTTAGCTTTTCAAACCATAATATTCGCATAGATTGGTTACGTTTGTACGAAAGCTATATTTCTGGTTAGCATACCCATAAACAGTTGACCTCAGCAGACCCTTCGAAAAGATCAGGTTAAAGTACTTCAAACAAATCAATATTTTGTAGCTGTCAGCCCTAAACGTGCGTGACCTAAAAATTCCTTTCATCTCTATAATAGGCTTGCGCTTTCGGGTGAAGGTGGCGGCCACAGTTGTACCGTTCAGTTCGCACAGTCTTCACACATGTATGTATGCAAAGCAACAAATCGTGCGCCGGTCGATGTCCCAAAATGCAAGCCACGAACGGTGGTCAACGATTCATGGCCGCAGTCATGCGATGCTCGAAATAAACTGCTCTTTACCTAAAAAGAACTCGGCTTTAATTCAATCTATAAACCTCACAATGCGCACCGCCCCGAGACCTCCTCCGATGGATGATGGACCCTCCTCCAAATCGAAAACGTAGGTAATATTTACATTCAATACGCAAATGCTTCCACGCCTGAACAATTAATCATTATTTGTAACACAAAGTTGTACAACCGAACCTTAGAAACCCAAATGGGCGCAGGAGCCGATAGGATCTCCCTAGTTTAGACTAAAATCGGTCCCATCAATGGCTGTATCTGCCTTCCCAAAAAAAGAATTGCGCGCAGTTGAGCAATCCCTAATTGCATCTGGTTCGATCGCATTATGAAAAACAAGAGTTAGCCAATCAAAAGTAGACCTCAGTGACACGTTTTTTAGTTGAAGGCCCTTTTGTAACCCTCTGTTGTTACAGGTTTTGTGCATCTTTCTAGAGAATGGCAAGATACAGAATTCCAGTAAAAGTCAACATTCATCAATTCTTTAAAACCAAAACGCCATGGACAATCCAACTCGGCTTCTGTAACATTCGTGTGAAATTTGACCATTGAAACAATCCAACAACGACGAACGTACAGAAATGAACTTTGTTTGAATTCTCCAGACCAAATGCAGCCACAGTCCGTGTTGCCCACAATCTCGCGGTGGGATGCCTGAAAGTTCTGATAGCAGTTCCGGATAATTAATTGACTTTGATTGATTTATTATGACGAAGCGTTCGGCAACTGAGTCAGAAAAACCATAGCCGAAGAACGATAAGCAGCGTAAATTTAAATGAACTGCAGTAGAGGATCACGTTGCGGTGTGCGAAAAAAAATTCTACCAGGCGTTCTCGTGCTCTTCCGGACCTTATTAGCAAGTATGCTGCTAGTGTTCTCTTCGGGTTTTTTTGTCGCTCTTCCAAACAACCACAATGACCCTTGTCCGATATTTGATTGAGAGCCATCGAGCAAAATTTCATCTTCTCTTTCAGCAAACCTAAAATCAACGAACAGCTCGGCCGGGTTCTTGCAGATTTATCATAACAGCTTGAGTGCGAATTCAAAGATTTCACAGTCAATAGAAGATCAATTTTCATTAACTAGTACTGTGAGAATTTTACAATTCTCATGATCATTAAGAAATGTTTGACTATTTTTAAACAAACGTTACCATCCTCAAAAGGACGTCCAATCACTAACTTTTCGCCCCACTACGGAGAAAAGTGATCTTGACCTTGAAGCGTGCTGGCCGGTCGCATAGTCGCGCAAACTTTATCTGTGCACAATCGGCCAAGCGGCCAACATAAAAAGTAACACTCACTTGATGAATCACGTCTCGCACGATCTTCTCGCAGCATCAAACGGTGATGTTTCGCCGAGGTCGAGCAATTACAACGTATACCTCAGCTTCCTGATTAATATCTTTTTTTTTATTCACTGTAGCATAGAAGATTACCATTGAATTGCTGTTTCTCACTGCTGTGTGGTCAGAGTTCTTTACAACACTTTGCAACAATCTACAGAGTCCCACGATCGAAGGTCGTTAAATCGCTATCTTCTTCGCCATGAGCAGAACTAGTTCTTCTCCGTTTGCGGGACCGATCTTCTTCTATACACTCACCTCATAAACGGTTACATGACCAACCACCAGATGGTTGATACGATCAACACTAATCTTCTTCTGTGGTGACCAGTTTCTATCAGATGGGTTAGACTAAAATGCCTTCTTCATCACCCGCGTCCTAAATGCTTCACAGCTTCTCCGCTCGAACGAAAAATTAATATTTGAAACACATAAAAACCATTACACGAAGTATCAACAGTCAAATATTTAAATATTCCGGGCAAGTTATTTATTGTTTTATTTCATTCATTCTCGTCGATGGTCTCGTTGAACGATAGTTTCCACTAAAGTTTATAACGACTTATTGAATCGATAGTCTGTTCAAGCTGCAAACAGTGTTTATGCTACGCCTCGAGTTTTCCATCAGATCCGACCGGTCCTCGTCGATGGTTCAACAAGTTCCGTCTGTTAGCATATATTTATTTAATTCGCTTGTTCTTGTCCCGTTTTATCTCAAAATGACTGTTCTACTGCCAATCTAGCGGAGCCAAGGCTCTTGGTCTTTTTCTCCACTTATAGAACACAAACACAGTCACAAGATAACGCGCCAACCCATTGCCTTCGAAAAACCATTAATGAAGCAAATACAACTCGCCAACAAGCCCTTAAGGGCCGTTTATCAGCCGTTTAACATAGTTAATTCGATTTATTTTATATTTTTAATAGCGTTTCTGCATTTAAACGCCCGCGCACTTTCTTTCAAACAGCGGCACACTCGGCTCGCGCTGCCACGCGATCTTTTATTGGCTAATTAAAGAAATCACACCGCGAATCCACACACCGCTAGAATCACTCCACTAGAACGTCTTTAGCCCGCCTTACCGTTTCTGGCACTAACCTTCCCGAGCTGCAAAAATACACTGTTCCTGACGCTCAGTCGAAGAGTCTACCGCCAGCTGATCGAACTACGCGCCTTATTATTATTCCATGTTTCTTCCTGTCCACCGTCTCCGTTTTATCCAACCCGTGTACAGAATTCGATTGTCGGAAAGCACACAGAATACAAACCGGCATCGCGTTTCGCGCCGCGCGAGCACGTGATGGCAACCGGGAACGACAGTCGTGTATTCACTCTTCAATCGTTGCCGCAAGACTGAACCACCCGTACTCAAAGCTCCACTGGTAAAGGTGCTCAACCCACTCGAAAGGCGGAATTGTTTTCATCGGCTGAACGGGTGAACGCGGAGTTCATCTATGCCAGACGGATAAATTTTGTTATGCTATGGGGTTCATGATGCACTCTCATTGCATTGTGATACAGTAGACCAAACAAGTTTAAATGAATCATATTGCTACAAAAACAGATGACTTGGATTTGATTTCTCCATCAGCTGATTTCTTAGGAAATTGGGATGTCACTTTAAAGATTTTGCAAGGAGTCGTAACTGTTTTAGTACCGTAAAACGTGGTGATTAGAAACAGTCTCCGATATTCTTGCAGTGCACAAAAAATACTTTGAATATCTAGAACGAATATGAAAGTTTTAAAACATGGGTCTTGCCTCCCTTTATCCAGGGTGTAACTATCATTTCAATACAATGAGAAATTAATTCTTTTATTGAAAAAGTGTTGCATGTTTCTAATCACCCGCAATGGGGCGAATAGAAATACTCGTCAATCGAATTCGTTTTCATCGTTCTGATGAAAGATTCGAGTCGAATATGTTCTATTAGAGTCCTTATAAGGAACAGGAGGATTTGTGGTTGAGTCAAGCATTTACACCGGTTCGGGATCTTTCTGTATTTCGTCTGATACACGACGTTTTTAGCAACACTTTGTCCTGGTAGAACTGAAATCTTGGTCCATTTCTCTCAGGTTTTTGATATTTACGTTGGTCCATGTCGAACAACACGAAGCAGATACAGTCAGGTTCTTTAAAGCCGAGGAAACATACCTCGTGAAAACCTCGCGTCAAATCAAAAGTTCGCGTAAAAAATCGTGTTAATCAAAAAATCTGCAGAAAATAAACTATCAGGAAACACCCGAGATGCTCTAAGACCAGCATTTAAAATTGTCTTCTTCGACGGTCATTTTGGATCTTCCGGAAAGCGGAAGGATCTTTTTTGACTAATTATTTTACTCAATAGCACCTTTTTGGTTCCCAACTAGCGTTAAATCGAAAATTCACACCAAGCTTTCGTCACGTTGTTGGCTACTGGTTTCCCGAATAATGTAAGATAACAGCTCTCAGGGAATAAAGTAAGATAACAGCTCTCAGGGTATCTGAATAACAAATCATGGCATTTTTGGATTCATTTTGTTTTTCTCTGTTATCTAAATATAGAATATCATGTTATAGGATTTGGCTTACTTGATAACAAGGCATCACATTATGTTATCGTTTTGTTGTTCAACTTTACTCGGGTTGGTTGTCTGCTCGATTGGGTTCTAAGGATAACATCTGATTAATAACGAAGTATTTGATTCCATTTTTTTCTATTTTTAAAAAGGCTTTGCCTAATTAGGCATTCGCCTGTTCCGTATTTCATGATTGCTTGCCAAAGCGACAGTTTTTTCTGTGTAAAATCTCAACAACTTGCCTCAGGCGGAACGGATACATTTTTTTATACTTTTTTGGACCTGTTAGGTTGTTAGTCCAGACCATGGTGGGCTGAGAATGTACGAAACATGTTCCAGGCATCATTTTACATAAAAAAAGTGATAGAATTTTTCAAATCAACTTGTTTTTTGTGCAGGAAATATTCGTTATGGCGTTATTTCTTTTTGCCCCGTAAATCTGAAAACCAGAGCCTCCATTTTGTAATTTTTTCAAGCTAACCGACAGTAGTGCTGCTAACTGATAAATAGCTGTGCGGGTTTAAAAATATTGTCAAAAACTTATAAAGGGTGTACGGCCTCAAATTGCATCATTTTCAAACGGATATAACTTTTCACTCATTGGGTATTTTCTATTGAACATTCGGGAAAAATTTGTTCAATGTGTATTGTTGACACTGTGTAAGTTGCACTCAGCTGCTGGTGCTATCGTTGCGAAGATGGAGTCGGAAAAATAGAAAGAGCGTAAAGAAATTTTGCTCACATACCTCGGAAATCCGATTTTTTTTTTTTTTTGGAGCTATTTCTGTCCGGAAAACCCATCACTCAGTCACCTAGCTTTAAATATCTCGTAGTATAGTATGACTCTAAGCGCACATGGGAAAAACATGTCAATTACCTGAAGCAAAGATGCCAACCGAGAATTAATTGTCTTCGGATGGTAACAGGAACCACATGGGGAACTCATCCAGAGGATTTGGTACGACGATTCTGCCCGTAATACAATATGGCAGCATATGCTTCAGAGGTGTCGCAGCCTCACACATGCTGAAGCTAGAGAGGATACAATACCAATGTTTGGGTATCGCTCTAGGCTGCATGCAATCAACGCATACCATGACTCTAGAAGTCATAGCTGAAGTGCTACCACTCAAAGAGAGACTTTTTTAACCAGGCCCTCCGTTTTCTCATTAGATCGGAAATAGCAAATCCAATCCTTATTTCGATCTATGAGAAATGTTTGGAAGCTGTTCAGAAACCTTGTATGTCAGTATACCAGCGGTTCATGTCCATGGAGATAAACCCTTCGGTTTCAAACCGTGAGATTTGAACATCGCTCAAAAATCATTCTGTTGTATTTGATTTGACGATGAAACAAGAAATCCATGGAATTCCCGAACACCTTGAACCAATAGTTTTCGGCAAATGTCGGCCACCTCCCAGAACAGAATTTCTTTTTCACGGATGGATCTGTAATTGATGGACACTCCGGATATGGCGTTTTCTACGCGAATCATCGCATATCGCGCAAACTGGCACAGCCTTATACGTAGCTGAATTAGCTGCCATACACAATTCGCTGCGAATTGTCGAGCTTAAGATACCAGGCAATTATTTCTTCTCCGATCGATTAAACCGGTCAAACATCCGTTCTATTTCCTTCCGGAAATAAGACGGATATTAGAAGTACTGGTTGATCGGTCTTTCATTTTCTGCTTAGTGTGGGTCTTTTTATATTGCTGAATCCCAGGCAATGAAGAAGCTGATTTAATACCTTTTTTCTGTGTGGACTCATCACTGCGACCAGAGCTTAAATCTATTGTGATATTGCCCAGGTGTTTTCTGTACTCCGCACTTCATATTATTGACAGTGTCACTATTGAAGTAAGTGATACGCTTATCTTTCATATCCGTGTTTGTGTGTAAATTTTACCTTTCCGTTTCAAGCTTACTGGTCTACTATACCGAGCGCCTCTGTCCATCCTAACAATATCGCCTAATTACAATTCCCTGTAGAGAACTTTCATACGTTACTCACACCAGTTTTATTATAATAAGGACTTATTTTTGATAGAAGGAGAGTCAACAGGGGTACTGTAGAATTCAGATTGAGGGAAGGATACGTGGTGGGGAGCCTGAGAATAAACCCATGCTAAAGTCCTTCGACAACTGAAACGAGTTTAAGAGCGTTTCATGACTAACATCCATCTTAAAGAAATAGTAGTAGAAAGTAGGTCGCCTGTGGTCAGGCAACCCACGATACAGTGAAAAGAAAATTTTGGATTGTAATTATAAATTTTATTTTTCCAGAGTTTGTTATCAAGTGAAAATAGTTAATTTATTGAAGCCTTGAGTCGAGTGACATTATTAAAATTTTAACGAGTGAGTTTGTCCGTTTTGTTGTCTAGAATTTACATTTAAATTGATTCAATTGTAGCTAGAGTACAGAAAAGGATAGGAAGTGAGTCGTGAAATAAGAACAAAGATATCTGACAAAGCAGGTAATGCAGTTCTTTTTATTTGAAATACTTGGTGTGCTAATGGGACATTTTCGGTTCGATAGGAGACACGTGATGGCTTCCCGCTGTTGGAAATCCAGTTATGGATCGCATCCTATCTAATTGCAGCCGCAGACATCCCGGCATTGAAAATTGGCTCGGCCGCACTACCGCTGGCGTGCTATCGGATCGGTGGACCTGGGTGATCCCCTAAGTGTGCCTATCGCCTCGAGGTTGCGTACCTCTGTAGGTACATTTGGTGAGCGTTGGTCATCGTTCAGCATCTCGGCATCGCGAGCACCACTTGTCATTACAGTGGTTGCAACACACCGCGAGCGTGTCTATCTGGGGAAAGAATTCCCAACGCCAGTGAGATCCCCCCGACTCACGCTAAACCGAAAAAAGCCTTCCGAAGGTCCCGATCCTCGAACGGACGAAGCCGTTTGTCTCCGCCTGTCTTCGGTCTGTCAGCCATCGTCCTCATAGCCGCGTCGCTCGAAACCGCATCGGCGCCAACGCCGAGCGACAATTCGATAGCCAGCACTGCCAGTTTCTGCCTACCCAGCCGCCTCAGTATCACTCGACGGCCGCCGCAAACCGCCACTGGGGTGGTTAGAACATCACTCGGAAGAGAGAACCCGTGAGTACAATACCCCACCACGAACACACACCGGAAAACCTGTAACCGTAGTAGGGAACAAAATTGTCAAGTAGGGGGAAAACAGTGTGGCTAGGAAAAACGACTCACGCAATAGACGAAACAGTGACGTCACACAAAGGGCACTAAGAAATAACCAGACCGATCGTTCCCGTTGGCTAGCAAATACGCTCCGGGAGATCAGCTGATTGTTCCTTACAGGGACCAGAAAGATAGGAGAAAAAGGGGTTAGGAGAGTAAGAAAAAACAAAATCACATAAATTCCCAAACTATTTTCATCTGCCCCGACAACTGGCTCTGGCAAACTGGCAGGAAAAGTGGGGTTCTGGCGATTTGGGGCGATGGATGCACTCCATCTCGCCCAAAGTGTCTAAGAAATCATAGTTTAAAGGGCTCGATTTACCTCGGGTTTTTATACGAATTATTTCACGCCTAATGTCAAACCATTACATTGCAAATGCCCACCTCTATCGAATAGGAATAGTCGATAGCAACCTTTGCGAATGTGGTGGAGGGTACGAAGATATCGAACACGTAGTCTTCGTATGCCCCAAACACCACAGAGCAAGGAAAAAACTTTTCGATTCCTTCCGGGAACGGAATTCACCATACGCAATGCAAGTTCGGGATGCACTTGCCAGCCATGATATTAGTTCCCTCACCCATGTTTACCAATTCATCAAAGATATACATTATCGTATATGAATCCTTTTTCTTTCTCTGTTTCTGTCTATGCCTCTTCCTATATGTAAATCTTTAAGGATAATATTAATCTTTGTTTTTCTCTCTCTATTTTTCATCTTAGGTTATGATTTCCAAGAGACAAGATCTCATCATTCCTCAATTTTTTTTACATAACTATAAAGATAGATCGTTCCTCATATAGATAAGTATAGATAGATGTATATATAAAGAGTTTTTATGCCTTTTTGAGGAGGAGCAGTCGGGATACCGGCTCTACTCAAGCTGGCTTTTTCCTACTCCAAAAAGACATTCGGCCCCGTTTCGCTTCGCGGTTGGGCCTAAATAAATATTAAAGTTAAAAAAAAATCGGTACAAGGAGCGTTCGACCATCAACCGGAGAGAAAAAAGTGACCAAAATAAATCTCCGTATAGTGTAATCTCTCACACTTTTACAAGCGGGTATTTCAAATTTGGAATATCAATACCGAGCGTCTTAGCAGAGTGATTTATAAAATCAAAAGAAATAATTATCGGTTTCCGTTAGACTCTACTAGAAATTTGGGAAATAAATATTGAAATTCAGTCCGTGCAAATATATATTTCAAGCTTTTAAGAGGAATCCGAACAGTTCAGTTAGAGATGTGGCTAAAAACTTGCATTTGAGTAAAACTTTTGTTCAAGATGCGTAAAAAAGTGAAAGATCACACACGTACGAAGTTTAGAAGGCGCCAAATCGCAATGAACGTCAGAATACGGTGGTGTGGTGAAAACATGTGCACGTAAGTCCTATACTCTACACCCAGATGTTGACGAAACCACATTGCCCCGTTATGGATGGCGAGACATATGTCTGTAAAAGCAGACTACCGGGGCTACAGTAATTCACCGCTCATCATAAATTCGAAGTTCCTGACGACGTGAGCAAGCAGATGGTGTCAAAGTTTGCCAAAAAGTACATGGTTTTGCCATTCAGATTACTTTTCGAACAGTTCAACGCATGACGTGCGGCCAAAATTTCCACAATTTTATGATTACCACCATTAATTAAAAGTATAAAACAAATATTAAACTAATCTCTTTTTATTTTTGGACGTATAAAGTAATGCAAACCCGTTGTGCAGCTCAATGAAGCTTACAATAAACCAATTTAAACGAAAAAGCTTCTTAGAGCGAGAAGCTTTTTAGCTTATACAGTGTTTGCTGGAAGCTTTACAGTCCATAATTTACAGCGGAAAAGCTCACATTCGTCTATTTCAGAGACAGAATTGGTTGGTAATGTAGTATTAACTGTGATAATCCCTTTTACACAATTTGGATGTGTTTGGACCAAAGCAGTTATTAAAAAAAATATAAAGCAGGTATCAAAAAAATAATATAATAAATAATAACACTGGGCGATAAAAACGAAAAAAATATTGCTCTAAATACCTAGTTACCCTGGAAAGTTTTAAGCTTATTGTTTTTTTGAGAGAAGTTTAAAATAATTCAAATGCGTAAATCCTGTTGCATTGAAACCGATTTTTATAATTGAAACTACAGTGATCACCCGATTATATCACACCCTGATGATTTTTGGCGTGATAAAATAGGGAAAGTGATTAAATATGGAAATTTTTAAAATTTTATTTTCTTTATTGAAGATGGTAAATCAATAACTAAATACGTAAAATCAGTGATTTTAATTTTTTTTTTTTGAAAATTTATCTGTACAAACATATGAAAAAAGCTGCAATTGTTTTTTTATAAATCGATATATCTGAATAACGACAAAAGATAGAGAAAAGCTGTCAAGGGATGAATTTGAGAAAACTGTCTGAGCTTTTATAAAAAAATATTTGAAAAATTCAATTTGAGATCCTGTACTGAAAAAAAAATTCAAAAACAAAAAGTGACTATAAAAAATCGATCATCACTATTTTTTTAAAAAATTTTTAGATAGATAGTTCAGTTGCCTAAAACTTTTCTGAACAACCTAAAAAAAAAACCTAAAAAAATCGTTGTAAAGTTGCAAATAAATTACAATTAAGTTTTTTATTCGTTCATGTTTTTGTTTGAATTGGTAAAATGAATTACTTGCTTTTTTGTAGCGCAGTACCATCAGCAAAATATTAGATGTTCTCACAACACCAAACTTTGCCGAAGACAGCATGCTGATATCTCTCACATATTGCAACCAGAAAAATCCTAAAATGTAAATACCGATTTTTAATGCCTTCTCATAGAAAACTTTATGTTGCTTGCAATATGTAAGAGATAGGAACATGATGTCATCTGTAAAGTTTCTTGTTTTGAGATCACCTAATACTTTGCCTAAGACACCAAGCGTCTATCTTTATCTAATGAAAAAGTGAATATTCTATCTCACTTTAAGGAGGATTGATCACCCAGCATTCTACATCAAGAGATACATTTTCAAATATTTTGAAACTTCTCCGAACATATTATACGGTTATTAAAAACATTTGTATCACTATTCAATTATTCGCACGAAAACAGCAAAATGTAACATTGTTCATCAGTTGAATTTTCAATGTAATCCTGACACTTTTTTAATGAAATGTTTTATGATGATAAAATCGGGTGAAAAATGTGATAAAATCGGAGGCAGATAAAATCGGGTACTGATATAATCGGGTGATTACTGTATCACTTTTTGTGTTTCGCCTTACACAAAATCTTATTTCTTTTTTTTTCTCCACTCAACTCTTTCAGTAGAATTTGAACCTAAATTAAAGACGGTTATTTTGATGTAGAGTTCAGACCTAAATTTGATAACCGTCTTTGATGTAATCATTCACATTAGGGGTCTTCACGTCGAGTTCGTATACAAATTCCTAACCGTAAATTGCGTATCTTCTATTATTCGTCAATGGAGGTTAATATTTTTACGGCTGGGTATACGAAGTCGATCTTTTGTAGTTTAACTCTCCAGTTTAACTATTTGTTCCCGACCAGAGTCACTGACTTCTGATTTTTTGTGTCTGATACTACAAATGCCATATTCTATCCACATACTCAAACAGGTACAAAACTCGTACCACATAATGGCAGTACGCAGCTCCTATTACAAACCGATCTGCTCATCAATCATTTTTAAGGTCGGCAACATATAAGCAGGCTCTAGTGTTGAAGGGCCAAACGGTCGTCGCCGTATTCATGTGCACTCTAAATTTTATCCCTCAGCTGTGTGTTAGACGGATATCATGATTTGTCATAATCCCAAAATGGCTTACCGAAGACAGATAAAAGCCAACGCAAACGCCGCAGCTCCCAACGCGTATGGTGTGTTGAAAGTGATGATAACACAGATACAACGGTGACTTGCAGAAATAATTTTACCACTTGATTCATCAACGGGACATTTTTGCTCTATTTCTTATTGCTTCGAATTCCAGCTTGTCCCTGACTACCCCGTTTGTTAAAGGTGCGGTTAGCAAAAGAGGCACTTTGGTGCCGAAAGCTTTTTCACCTCTTAGGTGTCTGCTGTTGTGTTACCTAGTAATTAGGTACCACTCTCACCCCTTTACTTTGTGTCCAAGTTTGCGGTTTCGACATATTACGCTCCTGTTTAACCTAAAGTGGCAGAATTCAAACCGAGTGCAACAGTTCGGTAGGAGCAGTAACTAAGTAGTTTAGTGGTTTTGTGGGATCAATTTTGTTTTCTTATGTCAATCAACTTTTTCAACTACAGTACGTTAATCGAGTAGGTACCTAGATTAACCACAATAATACAATAAGACTACAATACACATAATAAAAATCTTTCACATTGGCATTCGACCCGATAAACAACTCAACTCGTTCCATTAAGCGACACCTTCTGAACCCGGAAGTCGCTTTGAAATAGTAATGCAATCGCATTTGCAGGAAAGCAACCATTATTTGACACGACCACAGCATCCGTAAACAAAAACAACACGAACTAACGATGCATAAAGGCTTCGTTAGCAGTGAGTGCCGTCGAATGTGCTACGTTTTGCCAATAACCACCGCATTTATTCCAATCACTGAGCCTTGAAACTGAGGCAATAGTTGTGAGATATTTTAAATGTTTTCACAATTTTCAGTAGAATTTAATTTGAGAAATGTTAAAGCTCTTTTATCACAATATCAGATTCATTGCAGTTCAGAAAATTGTTTGAAGCATACAATGATAAACCAGAGAACAGTACGTAAATACAATACGGAGGAAATCTCGTATTGTCAATTCAAAGAAATCAGTTCACATCGCATCTACCGGGAATGTTGTCGAAATTGGAATTGCCATTGAAACCTGTCTCGACGACGTTCTCAACAAAGATGACATACCGCCAGGGGACTTAATAGCCTACATCAGGCTATATTGACGGAGCAGTGAAGAGTTTTCGCTTCATTCTGCTCAATAACATTTTTTTTCGCTCACAACTGATGGCCATAGAAACATTTGACCAAGTTTCGCTGTGAAAAACCGCCTACACTTGGAACCAATACAAGAGTAATATATTTCTATTCCCAGCACCATTGCTATTTTTTGTTTTTCTAATCGCGTAGTTTTCATAACCCAACAATCAGAACAACAAAAACACAATTGACTCAATAATTTCCGATCAATCACACCTTAACAATAGCTCCACGCAAGCCAAAAATTGCTGTAATCTATTTCGGCCCACATCAGTAAGGGAGCCCAAAAAAAATACTTTCCCGCGATGCTGTTCGTTGTCGATTCCTTGATAATTGATAGCCGTTAAATTCACAGCTGCAACAAATTGGTCCATTTGGTGCGTAAGGCAACTGCCTCCACTCCAGTGTAAAACATCAGCCGCTCGATTACACTGCACATCGCCATCGGCACCGGTTGCATTATTCTGACAATTACATCTCGGTACGAGCTGCATGGGGAAAGTAGGAATTTGGGGGTAGGTGCGGAGTAAAAATATGTCACTATATCGCATATTCAATAAATTTTCGGTCGTGAAAAAAATGAGTTCTTATTTTTTAATGCTTTACGTACGTGTGGGGTACACACATTATTGGGAGCAAGCTGCAAAATTGCGAAATGTGGCGTAAAAAACGTTGTTCGGGAAATTCATGAAGGCGTCATTGTATGTTATTTTTATTATTGGTATGATATTAAAAATTGCTTCTTTAATCATTTGTTTAGTTGACAACAACAATATCTCAATACATATGATGGTAAATAATACTTATTGTTATTTCTGTCATCCACCGGACCGATTATTATAATAAACTTCTACAGTTTGGAAACGAATGTAGAAGATCTTATGAATACATTTTGATATTTACATAAAAACCTGAAGATTGAGTTTTCTACGTCCAAATTTCGAATGTTTTTTAGAGATTCAAAATTTAATTTGAATTCATTTTATTTTGTACATTTCTCTAGAATTATTCTTGAAAATTTCAGATTGAATTCGCTACCAGTTTCGTCGTGTACCACTTTTTCAGGCCTCTTTTAACATTTTCTAGCCCATTTAAATTCGTACTGAGATTGGAACTTACACTTCTACACCTTTATAGTTTCATACTTTTAAGTAAAGGTAATTTCTAAGTTTTCTTTGTATCCCTCGTATTTATCTCAAGCGATTTGAGACTTCGTTACTAATTTTCAACACCTTGGGCGAATCCAAACTCAATTTAGGACGATATATTTTCCTTTTCTGTCTCCCTGATTCCTGGATAAATTTGAGACTGATTTCAAGCAAAATTTGTACTGTATTACTTACATAACGTTTGCATTAAAGAAATGTACAAACATTGTCAGTTTTTTATGAGTTTACCTTTACACGCACTGACGAAACTACTCATGCAGTATCAATCATAGTAACCCATAAGTTGACAGAAAACAAATTAATAGCTCTATCAGTCGAACTCTTACCATGATGGCGAAGTCATTCCGTTCAGAAATGTGCGTGTTCAAAGGACGGTACCCCGTCGCATCGAAAACGGACATCGTGCGGCACATTATGAACGCCGGATACGCCCGTTCTAGCATCTACAATATCTTGGCACTATTGGGGAACAATCAGAGCATCGAAAGAAAGCGTAGTTCCGGATAGCCGACGAACCTGAGCGACAAAAAGCTCTAAAGGATGCTGGAGAGGAAGACTGAGAGCAAAGTGGCTACAACGCGGCGTGCGCTTGGCCAGGAGGTCGCTGCAGCCGTCTAAGTGAAAAAATACCTGGCCAACATGAATATACATGTCAGGAAACGGCAGTCCCGTTAACTGGTCTCGGTGTTCAGCTCCAGCAGATGGTCAAGTGGATTTTCCCGACGAATCGCGACGATGGACGACGAGACTTATCTCACCCCGGACCCACCCAACGTTCTCCAGCTGCGTCTCACCGAGAATTTCTGGACATACCTGAAGCGTAAGATCTACTCCAAAAATTTTACCGTGAAAACTGAGGAGGTTAACTGCCGATTAACTGTCGGAAGGCCGCTCACAAGGGCGAAGATTTTTTTTTGCAAGTAAGCCAATTACTGTCAGGCCTTTTTACGCTGAGTTACCCGCGCAAAAAAACCTAACTGTAACTTACATGGGAGTTACCCGCGTAAAAAAACTTGACTGTAACTTCCATGGGAAATTTATTAAAATAATTTCCTGTCTTTTTTAATACCATACGAAAAAGTTCATGCAAACGTTGAAAAATTTCAATTATTGAGATTTTACTATTGTAATAATTGTTTGGCCTTAAGAATTTGATTCAACTTAACTTAAGAATTTGTTTAAACTCGCTCAATGTGCGATTTTTCCGTCATTTTTACTTAAGTTATTTAACGGGTGTACACAATTTCCAATCGATTATGGAATCTTTTTCCTACTTGTTTTGACCCTGAGAAGCGATGCATAGATTGTTAACAACAACAAACAATTTGAGCGCTCGAAGGCACGTTTTTTTTTTCTTGCTAGTGAGGATTGGGGAGTGAATGGAGGACTTAAAATAGAACATGTGGTAGAAAGATTTATTTGAAAATCTCACAGTGCGCAGTGGTCTAAACTAAATAAATTGTGATATTGGTGTGAAGTGATTCGTCTGTGAAAAATTAATTTTCTGTACTCAATGTCTTCGACAAGTTTGTTTAATAAAACAAGGCCTTGTTGTTGACGTTTTCGGTATGAGAGCTGGTTTTATTGGTATGTTATCTTCAGGATAAACGTAGTATATAAAAAGCCTCATAGTATGTCAATGAGTTTGTTCGAAACTCCGCCGCTGGTGGCACTGCAAAATCTAACTTTTCAGTCAGTGTTCTCAACAAAGTTGTAGATAACGTTATCACCAAAAACTTAGACAAAGACACTTTTCTTATAAGTCTTCTTGCTTTGAAGATATAACGTTTAATGTAAGACTAGTTTCTAAAATTAGATTTTTTGTAGCATTTTAAAAACTGAAGTATTCATAAGGCAACAATGTTGTGAATATATATTTGTACATCATCCAAACGCACAATTTCATGGAAGACACAAAAAAGATAGCTTCTACGCAAACCGAGTTTTTGCCAAAAAGTGTAAAAAAAATCATTTTTTGTACATCCTCAGATTATATTTAAACAAAAATGAATTATTATCATAATCACTCCGCTAAATTGATTGAAACGTTTGTCCCTGCCAGCCTGATATGTAATCCAAAAAGACATATTTTCTTACATTTGTTGGCAATAACACGGTCTGTGTAAAAGCTTTTTTTTAGTCTTATTCAAAGTTGAGTGTTTGGATGATATGCAAACAAAAAAAAAAACAAAACATTATAAAGCAACATTATCTCCAACTTTGTTGAAGACACCATTTTGCTTAAGTGCAATACTGAAAAGTTATATTTTGCAGCACTTGTCGTTCTTTGAGGTAATTTATATACCATTTTTTTTCTGAAGATAATAAAGCCAGTATTTCGAGAGAAAATGAATAAAGTTCACGATTTCAAGCTACCAAAACTCGCAAGAATAGTTAGAAAAAAAATCTTATGGCAATTTTCTCGAGCTTTTGTCGACCAGTTCATCTCATTAAGCTGACGCCCGCTAAAAATGCACCACATCAACACCAAATGTTCTCGAAATCATTGAAAAAGTAAACTTACCTGCTCTTGTAAAATCGTTCAGCGGTGAAAATATAGAATTTATCTCAAATTTCGTGACACGAAATATTTTCCACAACACTCTCATATTTATCTTGAGACATAAAAAGCGCTGTTCCAATGTTCATTGTACTACCTATACTAATGTTTTCTATAAAGAAACGTAGCTGCATAACGACATAGTAAGTTACCTAGGTTACCGATTTCTAATGTAATTTAACAACTGCAGTGCTGTCGACATTACAGCAGCAAACAAGTTGTATAAAATTATTGAGTCCTAGTTTTGAGGTATGCTGTTAATAAATTATGATCAATCAAACAGATAGCATACGTCTTTTATAAGAAAACAGAAATTCGCAGCGCCTTATAGCATTTCGATATATGTCAATAATGTCGAATAAACACAACTTTTTTGATTTTTTCGTGTTATAAAACTGATTCGGCAACTTTTGATTACCTTAAACACAGTAAATACGGATGAGAATACGTTCAGTAGGTAGAATTTCAAGATTTGCAAAAATTCATCTCATATAAATCTACCATTTGAAACCTTTTTCGAGAATATGTGCTGTGGAGCAGTGCGACGAATCTTTTCTTTCTGAGGTAAGTGATTGAAATGTTTGAATAAAGGAGTTGAGATGAATAATGGCTCAATTCAACTAGCCAATAATAGATAGAGTGTAGGTTGAATAAGATGGGGTTCAATGCCTAATTTGTAATACGTTTTAATTTGTGTTGTTGCCTCCAGTACCCTTCGTGAAGTACTAATTCTTTTGTTCGGCTTTACCAAATTTGCTACTGAAATCTCAACTCCTCTTATCAAAATTGACGTTCATTATCACTTCTAATTGCACATCCTCTTGAATCGAACAAAGAACCTACGTCAATTTATCAAACCTTTCTAGAACGGGTCCGCCTGCATGTATTCATTCATCTGATGAGCACACAAGTATCCGTTTATCGAATAGAAGAAATGCTGCCTAATGCCATGGCTCAATAATGACTAAACATATTGTGGCAAATGCAGAGCAAATAATTAAATCACTCCTATGTCTAAGCACGTGACACTGATATCATCGCCTGGCTGATGAATAGATGAATATTCCCCCATAAATTGTGCTCTCATCTGCAGAAGAGATTGCCGCAGCCAACCGAAGTGACGCCTGCGAAAGTGATTTTGCTAAATATCGAGAAAAAATTGCTATTAACAATGGAACGATAACAAGTTTTTTATTAACCCAAAAAAAAAACTTTAATTGAATACTATCCATTTTTACATATTTGCTCAAAATAAAACAAAAGTTTTAAATTACATATATAATTCGAAATTGTTCACATTTTGACCAATCGATAACTAAATAATTCCATGATCTGCTTCGCGTAATGATGTCTGAAATTCGGTCCTCGTTGTGCGTGACAATCGCAAGATTCTTCTTCCATGTTCATGGAAAAAATATCCAGGACAGTAGCTTTTCACTGGCAGTTGAACAGTGGACAATTTTTTTTCGTTTCCTAGATAACTTTTCTTTATTGCTTTTAATTTGGATTGGTTACGATTGATGCCATGGATCCATCATATAAACTTCACAATACTTGAAAATATCAACCGTGACAATAATTCGTACCACCCAACACCGCAGCCTCCCTCATCGCCGTGTATCCGACGATTTTCTTCCAGACCGGGTTAAGATTGATGATCGTAAATAATACCGGAATGTCGACAATCGCTCTCGGTTTGCCCGCCTGCTGATGCCCTGGGAATTGGTCCTGATGTAGTTACGCATTCCATTTATTTCACTGCAAAGTAGAGGAAAAATTGGGGCTGTCTCTGGAAATAAAAGCATCCCGGCCTGCCGCAATGACCCAGTTTTGGCGATGCCTATCATACACGTCGTAAATAAAAGTTTTTCTTCTGCAGCTTTCCTTTTTTTCCTCTCAAGGGCTAGCAGGATACGGTCTATCGATACATGTCAGTGTCAGTCAACAGAACAGGCCACATCTCAACCGGTCCAGCAACAGGGGGACCTGAATGACAAATCGTCATGTGGTTTGGCCCACGCTATAAATTGAAGTCGTTGTTCCTAAAAGTAGTCCGGCCTACATACTGCTAATGGAAAAGGATGTGTTTATATTGCCTTATGAGGTTGTGAGGAGATTTTTATCGACGAATAAATGCTTGAAAATAAATCCTACGATCAATTCGATTTGTTTCCAAAGTCCAGAAAGCTATTAAATGGATCCACCATCTGTTATCGATGAATTTCTACCATAACGGCTTAACTATTTTGAAATAGACGTGCGGGGAGCAGTATTGTTACCTTTAAGTAATTGTTGGTTTTCATGTGGATCAACAGAATAATAAACTGCAAGTTCTACCTATTACTTACCTGTTGGCTCAGCCACATTAGAAAATTTCTTTCAGAAAAAAGTCAATCCGGGACATGGTTCAAAATAGGCAATTTATTAAACTGGTCACTGCTTAATACTAGCTTCAAACTCATTGTTATACATGCAAGCCTTCGCATGTTTTCTACTTAATATAAATATCTTTAACTCCCTAGAGTATTTTCACAGACTTACTGTTACATTACGAAATTCTTTGTGTTTTTTTCTTGTTATTTTAACCTACTCTAAGATCCAAACGAAAACCGTCGTTACAGACATTTCGTTTGAGATTAATTTAAAAGCACTCTGCGATTTCCCCTTTTTTATCGTTGAATATTATACAATCAATCTTAACAATTCCACACTCACACCCGAACTGCTATAGAATTAAACAATAGAAAAAGGACACTGAAAAGGGCTCCATTCTGTGTCCTCTTTCGATTCAATCGAATCAATCAACATTTTTATGCTGCTCGTCTAGAAATTCGTTCACTCCGAATTCACGATTGCATTGCAGTACAAGTTTTCATTTTTATTTACTTCTCTTCCCCCAATAACGCTGCCTGCCTGATTGCGTATGCATTCCGCTGTACTCAATCGTGACTGAAAATAGTTCAAACAGAATTGTTGGAATTCGTTGCGACTTTCAGTTTGCACAACTGAAATGCGCAATCTGTTGATATTGTTGCTAATCATATATCGCTACAGATAGTGACATTACACAACGTATTCTCATTAGGCCTACATATAAGTTGACAGTTCTGTTATGCGGTTCGTTCTTCTATTGTGAATATGTAAGTGATTTTACACACATTTTTCCTCGATAATTAAAGTACTCCCTGAAATGAATATGTATCAATACGGCTAGGGCCATCAATTGTGTTCGATTTATGCGCCACGTGTTGAATTATGTTCGCATTAATTTGCTATCTCGGTTGTCAAACCGAATTAAAGGTTCTCAGTGCATTACTATTTATTACGGTTTAACCACTAACAAGCAGGAAATGGAACGATAAAGTATAATTTTCAATTGATAACAAATTGTTTCGGTTTTTAATCCGAAATATGACAATACTGAATATTTTTACCATTCTAATGCGAACCTTTAAAAAGCACAGTACGAGCTGGCGATTGGATGACCACGCGCCCTCATTATTCAGTATCTGAATGATTTCAATATGACTTGTTTTAAACCTGAATTAAAATATTTACTACCTGTTTTTTTCATTTTTTTGACAAACCATTTAGTCTTTTACTCTTTATAAATATCCGTCTCAATCTTGCTGTCATTCTCAGTCTCACTCAAACCCTCGCATTCTCTTACTCTCTTATTTTCTCGTTTTCATCCTCATCTTTCTCCACACTTCCTCTTTGTCATCCTGACACTCTCTCATCCTCATAACAGCTCACTGTCTCGCCTTTCCCCGCTCATTCTCGTCTGCTCTCACCTGCAGTCTTTCTGTCCTCACTCTTGAAAAATGAGAAAATAATATTTTTTACGTGTATGTTATGAAAAAATAATACTATTTATTCAAAAATATCAATAGAAATAAAAAAGAAGGTACATTTTCCAGTTTTATTCATTGGTGTCGAGTAGTAATAAAATCTTAAAACAATTCCCTTTCGATTCTGATCTCGCAAACTATTAGCGATGTAAGAAATGAAGAAAATATTGATTTTTACGCTCAATAAGGAGTGAACAATCTGAAAATCAGCATGAATTAAGCTAAAACCCTTCACAAAATTGATTTCGAGATGCTGCAAAACCACGAAACCAACCGGAAGGCAACGGCACACACGCACAACTAAATGTTCCCCCATAGTTTTCTCAGTCATTAATCAAATGGTATTATAGTTTAGGGCGATTGACTGGCTTCTATCTGTCTCTAATATATTGGTAATGGATGATAATCGGAAGTGTAGCAACGGTCCTTAATTAATGGTCTGGTTTTTTCAATAACTGAATTACTGGAACGTTTTTGAAGTGCGTAGGTTTACACAACTGTTATGGTTAATTTTAAAACATCGCGTGATTCTTGCAAGTAGAAAGCCGAAAATTTCAAAAAAGTGCTCACTATATCAATATATTGTGTAAGCCTATTATATCATAATAACCGGTGTGGTGGTTTCAAATAGCTCACATTATCTATGCTAATGTTGAGCGAACTTCGTTGCCGATCTGTACACCTGCATCCAACACAGAAAACCACAAACGTGATCCTTTCGTGCTTTCTCTCACAAGTCTGCTACCAGCGGTGAAGGAAAATCGCCTTAACCTAAAGCATTATACGGGTGTGACTTCATTGGCAGCCTTTTCCCTTTTTTTCGATTACAGCACCAGGTGAACCCACATCACTAAGATTATGTGATTAAGCAGAGCCTCGCCGAACTAATTACTGGTTTAAAAATCGCTGAATATCAAGGAAAAAAATGCAGTCAATTAATGATAACTGCTACAGGAAAAGGTTTAGTTGATTCATTACTTTATCGACAAGCCTTAAAACTTTTGTTGGTATTTTATGAAACAAGCATGGTTATTGTTTGCTATCAGTTCTGCCAATTTTGTGCGTCAGAAGCCTGAGCATAGACAAGTTGGTAATAAATTCAAAAAAATTATCTCCAAACACCGAGAAACATACAATTTTTCCTAAGAGCGTTTTAGCTAAAATTGTCGATAAAAAGTTTGCCTTTTCTTGAAATGGTGCCTAGCGGCACGGTGACCTGTTTTCTTACAATCAACAAATGGTTTTTTTTTTTCGCGAAACAAAACAGAAGAAAATTCATCTGAAGCGAAGGAAAATAAAGCCGACGGGGCGCAAAATTGAACAACGAGGATTGAAAGATTTTAGGAAGTACAGTTATCCTTCAAAGAGTAAAATGATTTGAATAACAAAAATCGACATGAAAATTAATTCCGAAAGGTTAGAGTAATTATCAAACTTCAACCAGCCAACATTCTAATGATTTCAATGATTGGTTTATTAGAACAGTATCACGCCTAAAGAACAACCTGACGTAAATGTGAAATGAAGGCATCTTACAAACCGCCAATATCGATTCGTCTATCTCACAGAAAAAAAATTGCGAGATTCCAGGGTGACATTCGAAAAGTTGGTTTCCCTAGTAATCCCATCATATTTCAGCATATCCAATCGTTGTCCATATCTTTTCCATCGCAATTATGATCCCACGTTACTATTGGCATCCGGTTTCCAGAATTTTCACCACATAAACCACGGTCTTGAAACAATGCTTTCGAAATAAAGTTAGCAGGGTTTGCTCAGCATCATTTCCTTGTTTTTTACGCAAATTCAGCTGGGGGCGGTATTCGTCCTGCGATGGCAAAAACGCTGACGAAAGTTCTCGCTCGAGCTTCATCTACGTTGTGCAATTAATATTAATTAAAACACCCAGATTGGCCACGGCTGATCGAACTTTTCAGTTGTCAGAGAAGAAAAACTTTTCCTCTGTTGACTCACCGGATGACCTAACTGATGGTGAATTCCACACCCTAAAAGGTAGAATTCATTTTCTCGAGCTTCAATTTATTTTAACTTCGAGTAGTCGGGAATCTAGAAGGTAAATGCGTGGGAGCACTGCAGACAAATATAGAAGTGCACGCAAAAACGATAATTATGAGCGATAGCAAAATGCACCTAGCAAAACTTTGATATGAAACAATCAATATCTACATGAAATGATTCAAATTACTTGAGAAAATCACTGTGCATTCGACAAACTTTTTATTGTATTGACGGATCCAATGTAGTTTTCCTTCGGCTTTAGTTCGGATTAATAGGTGGGCACAGCATCATCAGGAAACACCCATATAGTTACTACAAAGTATGCCTTATCGAGACACTCGAAGTGCTTTCGACGTGTCTATTGTACAGTAACAGCCCTGACGGTAATTGCTGTCTCCTCCTCCACCTGATACATAGAAATTGAACATTGCTTGGCCTTTCACCGCAGGGCAACAATGAACGTCAAAGATACGCACTTCTCTCGCAGCATTCATGTGGCAGGAAAAATTTAATATTAGGTCACTGACCAAAATGATGAATTTCTTTCCCGAGTTTTTTTTTTTGCGTTCACATTATCTACCTTGTTGAATAAATCACACCTAGCAAAAGTTTACCCCCAAGCAACATTATGCCCAAAGTTTCCCATCGTTCCGTAATCCGTATAATACCGCCCATCATTTTGCGGTACAACAGTCTTGCTCTATTTTAGGCCTATCTATATCCTTACTCCAAACCAGCCAACCGGCACTGGGTGTGTCTTTGTCGTTGAACACACATGTGAGGAATGGCGCGGAAATCAAACTTTAGGTACTGCCGATCGTGCGTGACTCGAATCGAAGCTGCTGCAAACAAGAAGCGCAAAGACTGTAATTCTTAAAGCCGACGAGTTTTCTACATTGTTACCGCCCCAGCATCGGAAGCTTACGAATGTTAATCTTACCAAGGAACAACATAACTAAATACATTTACAATGCGCACCTTGGTGATTTCCCACACCCACTCTAGTGAGCGGAATGTTTGCATGGGTTGAGAATTTCACAACAACCGGCTTTAGTAGTTGATAAGGCTGATGACGATGTCATTCAGTTTCGGGTATTACTACAAACATATAAGTGAGCTTTCCATTTCATTAATTTGACATAGTATGTTTTTATGCGGATAATTCAGCTTCTAGTTTCAGTTGTAATTGATTTGTTGGAACGAAAACTGAGTTGTTTTAGTATGCGTGATACGTAATAACATAAAATGTAACTGGTTTGTTCTGAACCACCATGAAAAACCTTATGAACCGTGCGAAAAAAGTTTTCTGTTTGTAAAACTATCAAATTGTGCAAAATATTTAATAAAATCTCCATTGCATCCTCAGTTTCAATATTGGCCTTTTTTGCTGTATTGTTTACACTTAAGCTTGTCAGTTAAGAAAGTTTCAGCAGAAGTTGAGTTCCTTGAATTGTTGAATAGAAATCGCAGAAAGACCGGAGAAGCTCGCGAGATTGACGAAGTTTATTAACATTCTACAACAGTACGCAGTCTGAATCCTTCGTCGAAACAGTAAACACAGACAAAGAGAGCGATGCTGCTCACTTTTCCTCCTACAACATAAACCTATTCAGTTGGAGTGAATATTCCACAGCAACACTGGAACTTGTTGGCAAGAGCCATGGAAAATCGTCGTATTCAACAATTAGTCAAAAAGTTTTCGAACAAATCGTCTCTCGCGTGGTAATCATAAATTTTCACTTTTAATTTTTTTTTATACAACAAATACATTTAACTATTAAATCTGTTGAAATTCATTTGAGTTTTTGTTTTGCTTTGGTTCATGATATCGAATAGCTAAAATAAGTTTAACAGAACAATATCCGCGTCATCTAAACATTTACACGATTCAACCTATCCCGTTTATACGTGTATGTACAAATAAATCGTGTCCATTCGAAAAAAATTTTGCTTTAAAATGATATAATGTATAGAATTCTGATCACGCTTTCATAAATATTTAGTCCATTTCAAAGGGTATTACTAATTATTGTATAATTAGTTATTATACATCAGATGCGCAACTAAGTTCTGCCTACTTGTCAATAGATAGCATAAGTAGTAGGTACAGTAGGTTTCCGTTTTTGGCATGCTCCGTTTTTGGCACACTCCGATTTTGGCAACAAAGGGTTCCGTTTTTGGCAACATTTTTTAGTACATAGTATACAATGATTTACACAACAAACTGAGCTGATTTTGACACCCGTTCTAGGTTGAAACTGATTCAACTAAAACTGAAAACATCTAACGCCTGATGGTTTCTAACGAGCTCAACTACCAACACTATTGATATGCCGCACAGTGGAACACTTAGAACATCAAACCTGATCATTATTTTTTTTTTTGCACTGAAAACGTATCATATAGTGATAACCAGGCCCGGATTTGAGGGGGGACCAAGGAAGCAAATGCCCCGGGCCTCTCGACTCGAGGGCTCGTTACCTTCTAGCGGTTGTGAAGGCGTAGCACAACAAAAACAGGCCCCACGAAAAAATCTGCCCCGGGCCCTCCAGCGCCCAAATCCGGCCCTGGTGATAACAAAACTTATGAGTGGAAGTGGGCATATTTTTGCATAGAGTTACCCACCTAAAAGTGATATATGCCCGTTCTCATAATAAATCCTAAATTAAGTCATGTTCGGCTCAGAATTCATCCAAATACGTTAACCCTTTCCCGCTCATGGTGACTCTAAAGCACCAAGAATTATAATCATCATATTTTGACATAAAATAGTTTGTTGTGCTTACGATTGTTCCATAAACTTTTATATGCTGCCTCAGAGCATCACTGGGCATTTTCTTCAAAATACTACAGTTGACAGTAATTTTAGTTAGTCTACAAAGTGTTCAGTTTGAATTTTCTCGTGAAGCTATAAATTTTAATGATAAACCTTGTGAGCGGGAGATTAACCCTCTTATCATTAAATGACTTTTCGGTACACTTTTCCATC
This sequence comes from Wyeomyia smithii, assembly GCF_029784165.1. NCBI lineage: Eukaryota > Metazoa > Arthropoda > Insecta > Diptera > Culicidae > Wyeomyia > Wyeomyia smithii. Next base: position 279,640,212 of record NC_073695.1, read on the forward strand.
GTTTGACAAAGTTTCATTCTTGTAACCATGGCTACAACTATCCCAGAAGCGAAAAAAAGATTATTTCTTGATTATTTTTACATTTTTACATTGATACATTTTTACATTGATTATTTTTGCATTTTTACATTTGCGATAAAACACAAAACCGGAATAATCCGGAAGGTTTTTTTCACCAATATAACCCAAAATATTAGCACGAACACCAGAGTATTTGGAGAGAAAACCTTACGCGCTAAGTACCCATCTCTGTTCGATTAACCTTCTTTAACAATCTCCATCGTTGTTATGTTTAGAAATCGCTTGTTTATCTTCGAAACGTTATATATTAGCTAATGGTATCAAAGCGTAACAATCATCCACAAAAAACTGTTCAATTGCGGTCGGTTCAAACCTCTCGTTACGACCGTAAACATAACTTTTGGATGTTGACAAGCTGTCAAATGATCAAACAGACATCACACTTCAAAATGAAACACTACACAACAAAGTTGACTTACTTTGAGTTTTTCACTTTTGCTCAGGGTTGAAACATATTTACTTCTATGTGTTCCGTAGACATATGCTTAGTTATGTGGGGACTGTTCTGTCAATAATTTTGTAACGATAGAATTCCTCCACGAGGCCTTTTGTCTTCTTTTTTATGTATGTTTACATGCAAAGTATATGTTTTTCATAGTTTATTTCAAATAAAGCAAGGGTGATTAAATGCAGTTCCCCTTAAGTGATATTTCACAAAGCGCAAAATTCAAATTTTGAAAATCAATTAAAAATTTATCAAAAGACTAATTGGTAGCTGTTACTCATCAAATGGGTAAAAATTTTACTCAATAAAAAATCGTGCAACTTTTTGAAATTTGGGTGAAAATTTTCTTATTTATGTGTAACTTGAATTAAACGTGTATTTGACTCCAACTGTAAACAACGCACTGTCGTATATAACCGGTCTGGCAATTTAAAACCAGCCGTCTTTTACACTCATTTGCTTCCAAATTGAACAGAGAGTTTGACGTGACAGACACTGTTGTACAAGCGCTGCGAGAGAATAAAAGCGACGACAAATTTGAAATTTATTATTACTGTTTGTTTATAAGACTAATTTTGTTAAAAACCCATTTAATCATATAAATAATTAATTTTCATAATAATTTTGAAGTCTCAAATTGAATTTATTGATGACAAAAAAGGTTCCCTTTTTTGGCACGGTTCCAGTTTTGGCAACTGAAATTTAAAATTTTGTTGCCAAAAACGGAAACCTACTATACTAACAAATTTTGACAACGGATCGACGGATGTCTTTTTTTGTGCCAAAAGATTTATCATTTGCTTGTTGCTTTTCTCATTTCATTCAAAGAAAGCGGCAACTGAAGCGCATCGAGAGTTGGAAAAATGTTTACGGAAATGCTACGCTGAGTGAAACAACGTACGATAACTAGTTCTGTCGGTTTGAAGACGGGAATTTCAATGTTGACGACAACTATCCTTCGAAAACGCTGAATTGGAGGAATTGCTTGGTTAGGCTACACACCAAACGTTGGAACAGCTTACTTCGGTATTAGGAGTTACCAGTCAAACCATTTCCAAGCGATGACACGCTTCGGGAATAATAGGGGAATTGTTCCATTATTCATCTCAGCCTCTATATAATCATTCCATATTACACGGTAGCACAATTGAAAACTAGAGCGAACGTATATTTTGTAACTAAATAAATTTACTACTTTTTCTTATTACTTCTCACTCTACTTTAGATTTCACATTGAGTAGAATCCTCAAAAAAAAACTTACTTAAAAGCTTCTAATTTGGCTCCTAACGGGCGTTGTGAGATAAAAAATTGAGCAATGATTTAAGTTTTGAAATGAATATGGGAGAGTTGTGAAAAATGGTTTGTTTTACAAAATTCAGGATAAATCTAGCTATGTTTACTAAATTTCATTGCTGGGCAGTTCCATAAGAACATTTAAGCATATTTTGTTTGTTTATTCAATGATTTTATGAAAATTTATTGCTCAATTTGTGCCTTTTTCGTAAACGGTGGCTTAATGAGATGAATAATGGAACAAATACCCTAAGTAACTTATGTTTCTTATAATTTGAGACTTTGAACGTCGTTTCGCCTTTCTCCTTGAAAGGTATAGCAATCACTGGAAAACTAAAGGTATGAAAGTGCTCCAGAGGGCCGAATGTCGTATATCACTCGACTTAGCTCGACGAGCTGAGCATTTTCTGTATGTATGTATGTATGTGTGTATGTGTGTGTGTGCGTGTGTGTGTATGTGCAACTTTTTTTTCTCACTCGCTTTTCTCAGAGATGACTGAACCGATTTCCGTGAAACTAATTGCAAATGAAAGGTGTAGTTACCCCATAGGTTGCTATTGAATTTCATTGTAATCGGACTTTTGGTTTAGAGGTTATGTATCAAAATGTAAAAATCACGAAACATCATCATCTCAGAAACTGCACAACCGACTTTAACAAAACTTATGTCAAATGAACGGGCTAGCTTCAGAACTCTTAACTTAAAAATTTCATAAAGATTTAACATATGGTTCAAAAGTTATGTAAGGAAATGTTTTCCAGAGGCTGTTTAAACTCACTCATTTTTTTTCAGAGATGGTTGGACCGATTTTCTCAAAATTAGTTCCGAACGAAAGGTCTAAATGTCCCATAGGTTGCCATTTAATTTCATTGTAATCGGTTAGTAACTTTGTCCGTTATTTATAAAAATGTCAAATCACGTTATAAAAGCAAAGCATATACCAAAGACTGCTTAAACTCACTTACTTTTCTCAGAAATGGCTAGACCGGTTTTTACGAAATAAGTTGAAAATGAAAGGTCTAGTGGCCTCATAACACCCTATTGAACTTCATTGTAATCGGATAGGCACCGTGTATCAAAATGTGAAAATCACGAAATTTCATTATCTCAGAAACTAAACAACCAATTTTAACAAAACTGGTGCCAAATGAACGGCCTGTCTTGAAAATCCTTAACTAATAATTAAACATGTGGTTGTATAAATGATGTTTAAAAGATATGTATAAAAGAAGGAAATCACGTTGTGAAAAGAAACATAATCCAAAGACTGCTTAAGCTCACTCAATTTTTTCAGAATGGTTGGATTATCACTAAAATAGTCTCAAATAAAAGATCTAGTTGCGCAATAAAATCTTATTGAATTACACTGTTATCGGACTTTAACTTTGTCCGTTATGAATCAAATTGTAAAAATCACGAAACTTAATTAGGTACCACAGAAACTACACAACCGATCGAACATAGTTGAATTCAATGGACAAAATAAACTTGTCTTTAAAACCATCATAATGTTTAAGCATGTGGTTTAAAAGTTATGGAAAGAAAAGTGGCTCGGAGACTGTTTAAAACTATAGAAACGATCAAAATATGTGGCCTAAACATTTTCCAAATTTGATATTGTACTATAACCAGATTAGGCAGAATTTGGCCATTTTAGGAAGTATTCCGGCAACCAGTGAAGTAGTCAGGGAGACTGCGGGTTCAAGTCCCGTCTGGATGCGGTATGTTTTTTTCCAAATCTGTATCATATTTTCAGTTCGCTTATTTTTCGCTTCCCCGGCTGCACACACTGTCTCCCTTTAATGAATTTGAATGTTAACGGGTAAAAGCCGTTGTTAAAGATAGAAATTAATTCGAAAAAATTTAGCCCTACGGAGCACCTTCCGTTGTTGTGTTGCACTCGCAGGCATGACTCAGACTGGCTTTGGTCTCGATCACACACGTCTATAAGAGTTATCAGCGTCAGCTGACTCTCCTGTGTGTGATGAGAAATTTCTTTCAGTCGCATAAACAACGCCTGCACAGCAGTGTGTGTAGTTAGGGGTGAGCAATAGAATAAGTCGGCAGTGGATTTATCGCGTGATGTATTTGAAACATATTTATTCCATGGTATGTGTGTACATGTGTGAGTGTTAATGTATGCTCATATTTGTGTGAATGTTAGGTTTTGAATGTTCGTTATAGTTGTGCTGTTGGCTACCAGAAATTCGTTGATTAAAGTGGAAAATAAATCCAGCAGAAATTTTCAAGGTGTATTTTTTTAAATGGGAGTGTTGTGTAATTCTATTTGAACAAATAATAAGTTCCAATGAGAAAGGCTGGGTCTCACCACTAGGTGGATTAATTTGAGTTTTTTTGCTTATGCACAACAGCGGCAAAAAAAGGATGGGGTTTCTTCATCACATCGTGATAGGGGATGAAGAACGGATTCATTATAGCAACCCAACAAATAGAAAGTTATTGGAACTGCTCAATCACTTTTCTACGTCGTCAGCTCAGCCGAATATACACACTGTACATTTGGTGGGACCAGATCGGTGTTATTTATTTTATTATGAGCTGTTAAACCAAACAAAACCATCACTGTAGAATGGTATCGACTTCAATTGATGTGATTAAACCGAGCACTACGCGAAAACTGAGCACAGTACGAGCAAAGACACGAAAAAGTGATTCGACTGCATGGCAACGCTTGGCCTCATAATACCAAAGTCATTAAAACATACATAGAAACGCTCAAACGGGAATTCCTACCACGCCCGCCATATTTCCCATAAATTACACCGTTCGATTATTGCAGGTTCAACTAGATAACATATACACGGTGACAAAAAAGTCCGGTCACACTTTTTTGGGGTCGCCTGTAGCGTACACGTTGCATCTCTCTGGTGCCATCTGTATGTCAAATGAAAGGGTTAACTTTGCTGCCCAAAGTGGCAGAGTTTCGTTTCTGTGCAGTTTGTTTACATTGAGTTGTGAGCCATGGCAGAGTTAAGAGCTGCTGTTATCGCTGAATATGTGAAAGGATACAAACCCGGACACATATTCAAACACCGAAAACCGCTCCATATCCCTCCAACCGCGACCATAAATCGGTACCTAGAGACCGGAGGCACCGAGGACAAGGCACGATCTGGACGACCAAGGTCTGTGAGAACTCCAAGGCTGAAAAAGATTATACGAGACCGGATTCGCCGAAATCCCGCCCAATCTGCACGGAAGCTGGCCAGGAACCTTAAAATGAACCGAGAATCAATCCGCCTGCTTCTGCGCATGGATTTAAAACTTACACCGTACAACAAACAGGTGGTTCATGGGGTTACCAAAGCTACAAAGGACGAGAAGCTATTCGTTTTGGAGCAAACAGTCAATCGCCAAAATGAACGAGTTTGGAGTGTGAGCCTCCAGCAAGCTCCTGCGGACAAGCTGAACGTTTCCCGGTTCCAAAAATAGACGTCAGTGATGGTTTGGGGAGCCATTTGCAAGAGAGGTAAACTGCCTCTTATTTTTATCGATAAAGAGGTCAAAATCAACGCAGCGTACTACCTGGACACGGTTTTGAATAAAAATGTTCTGCCTCAAGCTGAACTATTGTTTGAAGATGATTACTACTGCTTCCAGCAAGATGGTGCCCCATCCCACAATGCAAATGTTGTTCAGGCGTGGTGTGAGGAAAACTTGACTGATTTTATTTCGAAGAATGAATGGCCTCCGTCGTCTCTGGATCTGCATCCACTGGATTATTTTGATACATGATGTCGAAGCTGAACGACTATAAAATACCAAATTTGGAGCAATTCAAGCGAGTTATCACGAATATCTGGGACGAGATGCCGATGGAGCACGCCGCTTGCGACGACTTTCCGAGACGTCTGAAGCTGGTTCGATCAGAGAAAGGTGGTGTAATTCCGTGATATCGTCTGTGAAGTATCTTTATGAGTTACTGAATAAAGCTATGAAAGACAGATTCAGATTGTCTTCTTATTCTTTGAAATATTGAGATTATCCTGAGTGACCGAACTTTCTTATCACCCTGTAGTCTAGCTGAAAAGCAGTTCTGCTCATGGGCAATTCTCGCTTTACCAGGCGAAATAATAAAACCAGGCCACTATTGACACGAGGTCTTTAAAATTTAATAGTTAGTTCACTTATTGCACTCAGGTTTGTTCCAATTGGTTGACCTCTCGTTCACTAATGGGTGAACAAGTCGCCATAATTTTGAACACTTTATATGATTTTTTCTGCATAATGACGAGCTGTTTGTACATGGTTTTTGAGCAAAATTTTGAAATAATAAGTTTTATTTGTGGAAATGGTAACACATTATTTTAACAGCGCCGTTCCCGACTTAAATATTAAACTGTTTGTTGCAATGTAAGACACTGAAGTGTATACCATAACAAAGGTCCCTTTCACCATTGGGTGAGTTGAATATGTTTTTTTTTTTTTCTCTTATGAAAGAGATTGCAGAATAGTTTCATTCTGGAATCGACTGTAACAGTCGTGGCCAGAAAACGATGTGCGATGTAGTACAATACGAAGGCGGTAATCCTTAATCAATCTTTCCCAAGCATAATTGCATTTCACGTTATTCAACGGCTCTATTAGTGATGGAAAGCTGCGAGTACGAGAACAGAAAATTGAATTTTTCAAACAATACTGTACCACCAACGTGCAATTCTGGGTAATGCTGGTTTTATTGAATGATAAAAACGTGGAACAGGGGTTGCCGTTTTACTGACATTGACGAGTGACTGTATCAGGAGTGAATAATCAACACAATTAATTTAGGTGAATTTCCTGTAAACAAAAACGCAGTTGAAACAGCTGCATATTGTCATTTTCATTGAATCGATTAAAAGGCATTGAAACATACATTCATTTCAGCTGAAACGGAACGTAAATGGCAGAATACTTCAGACTCCCCCCTCCACTTCATCTTTTAATAATAATTGCACTAATGTTTAACCACATATTGTCACCTCTGAGGCTGTTTTGCGATTGCTTGTAAAATGAGCAATTTTTTTTTGTTTCATCCTGAATACAAACATGAATTATGCTTTCGATTTATTATAACGTGAAAAAAACCCTCACTGATCGTAAGTCAACTGTGGTTTTTGAGGCTAGACATAGTCTAGTCATCAACCCTCGCCCTGCTCAAAATACTCCGACGCAATAAAGGTCGTTTTGGTAGTAACATGATGCCTTCTGCTGGTTATCCCTTTCATAGCCCGCGTGCTGACTAATAAAAGCGGTAAATTTTAATTTCGAATCCTTCAAGTTAGGCACTGTAACATTAGCTAGCAACATAAATATGGCTCAGTTTAATGAATCAATCATGTCCCTATTCCTTCTTTGTAGCGTTATCGTTTCTTTTCAGCGAAAATGGTTTCGTTGAGAATTCTGCGAATATTCCACGTTTTGGGCATTTCAGATTTTTTTCATTATCATTATCATACCCTGCCAAAGCTGAATCGATTTCCTGTCAGTTCTACCGCATCAGATTCGCCGTTGAAAGAACATCAATCCTAATAAGCCAACAATAAACACCTTTCAAGTTCAATCAACACCACATTCTCAAAGGCAATTTTTCTATCGAGTCGCTCTCTTCTAGCCGTGGGTGAAGATTACACCAAAATCCATTAAGTACGCCTTCCACTTCGTCGATGCTTCTACCGGTGAAATAATAACGCCAGCTGTGAACCGCCATCTACTCCTCAAGTAAAGCGATACCACCGATCATTGCTATCTTTCTCCAATCATTTATTAACCTTTTCACAATGTTTTTGTTTTTGTGTGGCATCTTACTTCACATTCCATTCCCTTGTTTTCTCATTTTATGTTTCAATAATATATATAAATAATGCCGCTGGAAAACTTTTCTGTTCCCAGAAAATGCTTCGATCAAAGTTCATAAAATTTTTAATCAAAGCTCTTTTTTTAGACACGCAACAGCAAAAGAAACTGTTATCTCTCTCCACTGGTACCCTTGGCAAAATTCATCATATTACGCTACAAAAACTTCAAATGTAATCGAAATCTTAACCGTTGTCTACGATTTCCACTCGACCTTTTTTTTCGCTACGAAAGACTACTTCAATGCCAATATTGAAAATAGAAACACTAGAATGTACTTCTCTTTTAGAAAATCGATTGCTTTCATCAATTAGGTTGAGTAGAAGGCCTGCATGCCTATAAAAAAAAAATTGAACCAAAACGCCAACGCAGCCAAAGTAGCTTAATGTAGCAGCTAATGATCAATTGTTAGATATAGAAAATCATTCCACTACTCCATTCGACACCCACTTCGAAACTAACAATAAAACGATTCAATTTAATTTACTCTTTTCACCAAAAACATGTTGAATAATTAACTCCTTTGGTGGCATTATTATTCTCTGCTGGAAACAGTTTCACCAGTTTCGGGCTCGAAAAGTATAACCAAGCGAGGATAGTTGATAAAATTTCATCTGATATAATCGGCTGCTGACAGCTTTCAATGCAAACGGTTACAGTGGCAATGGTACTGATTTGATAAATGTAAATTTTTACCACATCTATCGGCATTCATCACGCATTTCTTCATCTCATTATGATATTTCAGCTTGTAGGCGTAATAGGCATTTGCTTGCAACAATAGATTAGCGGTGGTGGGATAATTCGCAATTCTGTGAACCGGCTGAAGCTAGAGATTATTCATTATTTGTCTGGAAGTCTATTACGCGCTAAATTTTACGGATAGGCTCTTGTGTCACCAGGGAAACAACCTACTTTTGTTTTGTTGAAAAAAACGCACTTACGTTATTCGACAAAAACAAATCTAGCAGAGAGATTCATATTTTCAATTTAGGTTTACCATTTTTCTACCATTAAAGTTTTAAAATTTATACCAAAAACCAATTGAAAAAAGGATTATTATTAGTTTTCCTAAGCTAGAATCTCCCATGTTTCAACGATAAATTAAAATAGACTAAATGAAAGCCGACATAGGCTTTCTCATTCTTCCCTGTTTCGCTAATAATACCTCACCGTTTGTGTAACACAGTTTCAAAAGCCTGTCAGACGGGTAAAAATCCGCCATTAGTGGTACCGGAAAACTGCTTCCTAGTAAGAGCTTAATTTTACAAAACAGAATTCTGTTCTTTCGCACATCACCAACAAACTAGAAGGCTCAAACGGGTGCCGGCTCACCGGTTAACCCCAAGCGATTACGTCGGGCCTGCTGGCAGCAAGTTTCCGTTGTATACTGAATAGAAGCTTTTGCAATGACTAACACACAGCACTAACAACGCTGATGGCAACATCCTGTGCTATGTTTTACAGTCCCGGCAAATCGGCGAACCTGTTGTCGTATCCATAAGCCACGGTGCGATGTGCCACACTTTTTCCCCAATCCAATAGACCCGCTGTCAAGTCACACCGTACCGGATGATTTAACATGGGACGCGAAATCGGAAGTTATAAATTAGCTTAGGAAACAAAACAGCAAAAAGTACACCCGAAAACGGAAGGCACTATTCTCTGCCAAGCGAACATGAACCGGAATTTATGGACTTTTAAAGTAACACGTCGCAGCCACATAAGCACTCTATTAAATCATTCTTTCAAACAAGATAAGTTATTGGTTTCACTATTTTATCATACTATGTTCGCATGAAAAAAAAACTATTAAAGTTTCAGTAATAGTACGAGTATGAGTATCAATAAGTGTGGAGATTTTTTTCCGGATTTCAGCTCAATTATTAGTTAAACATTTAGTCAAACCATGAGTAAACATAAACAAAGCTATTAATCATTTACTGGTTCAAATTACCATGCGACCCCATGAGAACTAGGCCAAACAAACTAGCGACGAAAATGCATTAATTTAGCCGTACCATGATAATTGATACGTTCCTCGGTACAGCAGCAAGGCTCAATTATCTGCCTTTCGAACACTATCATTTGATAGCAGCGTATCACACGGTATGGCCGGGTTTTAGAGACAGGAGAACTTTACACCCCAGCGCCGAAGAGTACGAACACCATGGTATAGATATCTCTGATAATATTGCGCTCCCATCACGAAGCCGAAACCGAGAACCGACTTCCACCGCAGCACCACAGGCAGTGTCCCATTCAGTAGACCAATGATGTGTAACGGGTAAACGAGGTCATCAACGTCGGGAAAGTTTGCCGACTGGCTCAATCACGCACTAGTGGGTGTTTCCTTTGCTGCCTGTACACGTCACCCACCCACTTGTGATAGCGTGGTACCGAGTGACAATGGATACAGAGCAGAGGTGCCTGCATGACCACCATAGCGACGATGCGGTCGTTTGCCCACCCGTCGGCACCGTTTAACCCCGAAATATTACCGAAATCTGATTGCTGAATTGCGACCCGTTGCCAACGAATGATTCCGGACGACAAAAATGTTTTAATTTTCGGAAACGATAATCGCAATTGACGTTCAATCGTGATGCGATGCCATCATCGCTGAGGTGTGCTCAAAATTGAAGGCTGCTAAAAATAAAGCCCAATTTGTGTGGGCTTCAGGTTTCGTCATTGCTTTTGATTATTACATCTGAAACTTTACTTCAGTAAAACTACAGTCTTATCATTGAATAGTTTTAGAAATTTGTGTAATCATGAACGTTACAATACATTAATGCGTAGGGTATTATGTTCATCTGCATTCTTATATATTCTTTTGTTAATAACTAGGCTATAATCTAAAGTTAGTAATATTTACAATATCATTGTATCATTACGATAATAGTTCGATTCTTTTTTGTACTCAAAAATACCTCCAAAAGAACTGAAATAATCCCGAGTAGTGAACCTAAACAATAACTTGTTGAGCTTTGCGCTGTAATAATACGTTTGAACCGTTATCCTTTTTGTCGAACATGTGTTAAGACAAATAGGTACTTGAAGTTGGGTTGCCACCTCAAAACACAACATTATTTTTTATTAAACTGTTTGCTTTCGCAGTAGTTATTTTTAACACAAATCAAAAGTATATTTGATTAAATGATAACATAATTAAAAATCATGTGAGGGGCCATGCAAATTCTACGTAGACACAAAATCGTCAGTTTAAACATTCAGACAATCATGGACATTAATGAACTCGCTCCCCCTTTCCCAATTTGTTCACGTGGACATCATTTTACAAGGATATGTTGATTGTTGAAAAGGCCAGAGAAGGAAATGTTCCCAGATTAAGCTCAGAATAGCTGATAACCCCTTCTAAAAGCAAGAAAAAGACGAAATAGATAACGACCCCAAATTGAGCCCAGATAGGATGAAAACCACTTCTAAAGGCCAAAATAGAAAATGATCCCATATAAAACTCAGAATCGTCAAAAACCCCTTCTAAAAGCCAGAAAAAGCCAAAACATAAAATGATCCCAAATTAAGCTCCACATGGCCAAAAGCCAGAAAATGCAAAAATAGGAAATGATCCCAAATTAAGCACAAAATCGCCGAAAACCTCTTATAAGGCCAGAAAAAGCCGAAAAAGGAAATGATCCCAAATTAAACTCAAAATGGCCGAATTCCAAATTAGACTCAGAGTGGCCGAAACCCCCTTCTGAAGGCCAGAAAAAGCCAAAGAAGAAAATGAACCCAAATAAAGCTCAGAATAGCCGAAAACCTCTTCTGAAGGCCAGAAATAGCCAGAATAGTAAATTATTACAAATTTAGTTAAAAATGGCCGGAAACCCCTTCCAAAGGCCAGAAAAAGCCAAAATAGAAAAAGATCCCAAATCAGGCTCGAAATGGTCAACAAAGAAAATGATCCTAAATTGGGCTCAAAATGGTCGGGAAACCCCTTCTAAAGACCAAATAGGAAAATGATTCCAAATTGAGCTCAGAATGGTCGAAACCCGCTTCTAAAGGTCAGAAAAGGCCAAAGAAGAAAATGCTCCTAAATTAAGCGCAGAGTGGCCGAAAACCCCTTTTAAAAGGCCAGAAAAGGGCAAAGTAGAAAATTATCACAAATTGAATTAAAAATGGCCGGAAACCCTTCTAAAGGCCAGAAAAAGCCGAAATAAAGACTGATCCCAAATTAGGCTCAAAATGGTCAACAAAGAGAATGATCCCAAATTAGGCTCAAAATGGTCAACAAAGAAAATGATCCCAAATTGAGCTCAGAATGGCCAGAAACCCCTTCTAAATGTCAGAAAAGGCCAATAAAGAAAATGCTCCTAAATTAAGCTCAGAATGGCCGAGATCCCCTTCTAAAGGCCAGAAAAGGGCAAAATATAAAATTATCACAAATTGAGTTAGAAATGGCCGGTAATAGAAAATGACCCCAAATTAAGCTCAAAAGGGTCAACAAAGAAAATGTTCCCAAATAGGGCTCGAAATGGCCTGAAACCCCTTCTGAAGGCCAAATAGGGAAATGATCCCAAATTGAGCTCAGAATGGCCGAAAACCCCTTCTAAAGGCCAGAAAAGGCCAAAATAAATGCTCCCAAATTAAGCTCAGAATGGCTGAAAACCCCTTCTAAAGGCCAGAAAAGGCCAAAATAGAAAATTATCACAAATGGAATTAAAAATGGCCGGAAACCCTTCTAAAGGCCAGAAATAGCCGAAATAGAGAATGATCCCAAATTAGGCTCAAAATGGTCAGCAAAGAAAATGATACCAAATTGGGCTCAAAATGGCCGGACACCCCTTCTAAAGGCCAAATAGGAAAATGATCCCAAATTGAGCTCAGAATGGCCGAAAACCCCTTCTAAAGGCCAGAAAAGGCCGAAATAGGAAATTATCACATATTGAGTTAAAAATAGCTGTAAACCCTTCTAAAGGTCAGAAAAAGCCGAAATAGAGAATGATCCCAAATTAGACTCAAAATGGGCAACAAAGAAAATTATCCCAAATTGGGCTCAAAATGGCCGAAAACCCCTTCTAAAGGTCAAATAGGAAAATGATCCCAAATTAAGCTCAGAATCGCCGAAAACCCCTTCTAAAGGCCAGAAAAATCCAAAATAGAAAATGATCATAAATTGAGCTCAGAACGCCAGAAAACCCTTCTAAAAGGCAAGACAAGGCCGAAATGGAGAACGATCCCAAAATTAACTCAGAATGGCCGAAAACCCCATCTAAAAGTTAGATAAAGACAAAATAGAAAATGATCCCAAATTTAGTTAAGAATCACCGAAACTCCGAATATTGTCCCCCAAACGTTTTAGGAAAAATGGGGCAACAGCTTTTGTAATTGAGTAACTATTTCTTTTCATAGAAAAACTTTTGCGAATTTTCTCACAAGAGTCACTAAAGTTTTCATTAAAAAACAAACTTTTCTAATTGTTGTCTCTGTGACAATTGAAATAGAATTTCCGAGTTTCTCTTTAAAGAATCACAGACCAAATTACTGTTCTTTGGAAGTAAGGGTATTTTTATCATTAAGTAGCCACGGTGATAATTTGAAGAACAAAAGGCATTTTATCCAGAGAAATAGTTTTCCCAGATAGCCACTGTAACTTTCGGAAGGAAATATACAACAACAGTTTTGTTTGAAAGAAGGTGTGACCTTTTGAAAAACTTATAAGTTATTAGCATTGTCATATTGATTTTGGTAATCATCTCTTTTGGTTGGAGCTGATATCAGGAAAAGAAAGCATCAAGCTTTGACCGACAAATATCACTGTTTGATCACCGTGACTTTTGTCAGAAAATATATGTCAAATGTTGTTTTAGAATATGTGAACCTTTTGAAAAAAATATATCTTATTAACATTGTCGCATGAATTTATGAAATTATCTCTTTTCGATCAAATAGCAAAGAAAACATTACTTCAATATAACATATTCCCTCCATCCAACGTTCGATTAGTATTGTCTCACAAGAGTCGCTCCGTATCAATTGATCGTCATTAAATAATCTATGATCATTATCGAAAAAACCTAAATTAATCCACCTAGCGGTCAGATTCAGCCTTTCTCATTCAAACTTATTATTTGTAAAAATAGATTTACATGAATGCTTAAATCCAATAAAAGGGTATATTCACTCTTTGGGTTCTAAAATATTGATGTTGTAATTAAAGCGTAAAATATGAAATTTGACGCAATGTTAGTGTTTAAGAAATCGCAAAATAAAAGAAATGACTCTTAATTTCGAACAATTTAATCACGAGCGATACCGGGAACATTCAGATAGTACGATACCACATTTAAATCATGTTGAGGGCTTATATATTGATCAAAGCAAGTATAGTGTTGAATAGTCTTTGAATTTCTTTTCTTTCCAAAACTTTTGAACGGTATATCAATTTGTTATAAAGTTTGTTATTTGTAAGTTTGAGAGATGTCTTGTTTGTAGGACACTAGTTATATTCAAATGAGTCGTGTAATACTTGAGATAATAGACTTTCGTTGTTTTACAAATTAAAACAAAACGGTTGCTTAAGTTTGATTACAATCAAATGAAAAGGGAACGTATAGGGCAGAAAAACCACGTGTTCAATCAAAATTCATCAGTTAACCCTTAACTAACCTGTTCATTTGATATCAATATTGTTCAATTCGGTAGTGTAGTTTCTAAGATAATAAAGGTTCGTGATTTTCACATTTCGATACATTACAAACGAAGTTACAGTCCGAATACAGCAAAATTCAATAGGGTGTTATGAGGCAGCTAGACCTTTCATTCGATTCTTATTCTATGGAAATCGGGTCAACCATCTCTGAGAAAAGTGAGTGAGTCCAAGTAGTCTTCGGAATATGTTTCTTTTCATAACTGGATTTCAAATTTTTAAACATAACAGGCAAAGTAATAATCCGTTTGCAAAAAAAAATCATTAGGGTCTTATGGGGCAACTAGACCTTTTATATGACACTGATTTTATGAAAATCGGTCCAGCCATCCCTGAGAAACATGAGTGAGATTAAATAGTCTCCAGAAGACGTTTTTTTTTTCATAACTTCTGAACCACATGTTCAAGCTTTGTAAAATTCAAAAGTTAAGGGTTTTTTAGGTAGCCCGTTAATTTGAAACCAATTTGTTTCAAATTGATTGTGTAGTTTCTGAGATATTGATGTTTCGTGATTTTTACATTTTGATACATAACCTCTAAACTAGAAATTAGATTACAATGAAATTCAATAGGGTCTTATAGGGCAACTCGACCTTTCATTTGCAATTAATTTCATTGAAATCGGTTCAGCCATCTCTGAGAAAATCGAGTGAGATTGTGAGAGCGTTACACACACACATACACACATGCAGAAAATGCTCAGCTCGTCGAGCTGAGTCGCAAGGCCGCGAACATTGAAATAGTACAACATCAAATTTAAATGATGTTGAGGCCACATATTTTGATCGTAGCTATAGTTTTGAACAGTCTGCGGGTTACGTTTCTTTCTATAACTTTCAAACCACATGTTTAAACATTATGAAATTCATTGTTTGAGGGTTTAAAAGCCCAATAATTTGAATTCAACTATGTTCACAGCTTCTGAGATATAAGAGCTATTTTCACATTCTGACGCAGCGCCAAAACTAAAAGTTTGATTACAATGAAATTCAATAGTAATCAAAGCGGCAAATAGACCCTTCATTTGACACCAAGAGAGAAAGAATCGGTCAGACCATCTCTGAGAAAAGTCAGTGCGAAAAAAAAGGTGCACATACATACGTACACACCCACACACAAACATATACACCTATACATGCATACATGTTGAAAATGCTCTATTCGTCGAACTGAGTCGAGTAGTATATGACATTCGGCCATTTGGATCACTTTTCTACCTTTTAATTAGTTAGTGATCGTTAGGAGAAAGTCAATATGTTTACTCTCATTATGTGATTTCACATTTTTATCAACAACGGACAAAGTTACAATCCGGTTACAATGAAATTCAATAGCAACCTATGGGGCAACTAGACCTTTCATTTGACACTAATTTTATGTAAATCGTTTCAGCCATCTCTGAGAAAAATGAGTGAGTTTAAACAACCTCAGGATAACTCTTCTTTACATAACTTTTGAACCATATGTTCAATCATAACGAAATTTAAAAGTTAAGGGTTTTGAAGACAGCCCAATCATTTGAAACCAGTTTTTTTTTAAATCAGTTGTGTGGTTTCTGAGATATTGATGTTTCGTGATTTTCACATTTTGATACATAACCTCTAAACTAAAAATCCGATTACAATGAAATTCAATAGCAACCTATGGCGCAACTAGACCTTTAACTTGCAATTAATTTTATGAAAATCGATCCAGCCATCTCTGAGAAAAGTGAGTGAGAAAAAAAGTTGCACATACACACACACATACACACATACACACATACATACATAAATACATTAACTGCTCAGTTCGTTTAAAGCGGTCGAGTGGTATATGACATTCGGCCATTGGGACCACTTTTATACCTTTGGTTTTTCTAGTGATTGCTATACCTTTCTAGGAGAAAGGCAAAACATGTTTTGAGCGCTAAAAGTTGCATAAAAATTTTTTCGACAAAGTTAAACTTCGTGTATTAAAGAAGGATCGTTAAACGATCAGGGAATTTATCAACGAATATTTAAAATGATGAAGAAAATCGATTTAGTAGTTTTACCGCCATCGTAAACACGGCAGTCATTTTTTGAGAGACACCATTCCTAGATAAACGCATAAAAAGTTTCAAAATTAGCTTATGCGGCCGTGACAAGACGCGCTCCAAATCGATTTAACTTTCTTCCTATTGCTCAGATTCTTAAGAAAATTCGTGGAAATGTTAAGATAATGCAAAAAAAATTTCTCGATTTTCTGAAAACTTAAAAGCATGCTTGTCATTCTCCTCAGTATGTAAAAAGAGAGGAGGAAAAAATTCACCGCGCACTTCCCTTCTCGTATGTGCCTGCGTGTAGCAAATGCTTTCACCACACTGCTTCTTTCTCATTCCAAAGTGTCTCAACCAGCTTACAGAGAGACAAACACACTTCCAGCTCACCCCACATCTGATAGAAACACGAGGGGTGAATCACTCTACAGAGAAAACGCAGAAGTGCACAACAGTGTCCACTGGCGAGTAGTCCGGAAGGTGAAAAAAATCCTACCGGGCAAAAATGTAATCCTCATGTAGCTACGAACGAATTCCACCAGAGTAAATTCGACCAGCACGAGCGGCACGAGCAACGCAGTCTATTTTTTTTCTCCCAATCTCTTCCTCTTCTGCCATGCTCAAAAAATCAACTGTGAAACGCACCGCAGATAGCTCTGCAGTGTAATTATTGTGCGTGATGTCCACACGTCTGAGAAAGTACACCATAGTTCATTGTCTCGCAAGAGAGAGATTTCAGATTTCACCGCAGTACGTTCAGGTAGCTCAACAGATAGAAATCGTTTGTCGCTCTCTTCTAGCATGAGCATATTGATTTGCTCTTTAGTGTGACGGCAGTTGTCTCCGCAGTGCAAGATGTTCTCCTGCACTTTAGAGGTTTACTGAGGAGAAAAGACAAGCATGCTTAAAAGGTATATACCGTGGTGGATCGAAACCCGTACAGTATCGAAATCCGTACACCTTGATGTTTTTCTTCAGTTTTAAGCATTATAAAAATGAAAATTCATTTGATAGTTACATGCATATGTCCGTTGAGCTGTTGGCCTTCTGTTAAATTAAATTATGCGCCAGTAGGCCATGAAATAAAAATATTAAAAATGAAAAATCAATCGTGAATCGGTTTCAGTTGCTAGTGCTAGTGCAGTGCTACATTCCGATTCGGTACAATCCTACTGACACTAACAGTCTCTCCCGAGACGAGACTCGAACCTACGACGACTGGCTTGTTAGGCCAGCATCGTACCTCGAGATCATCTGGGAGATTTTATCATCGTCATTTCGTTGTATCGTTAGAGAATTTACTAAGGAAACGTTCTTTAGATAAAAACGTTTTTGAAGTGGGATATAAGTGTTTTACTCTGTGAATCATTTTGAAATTGATGGAAAAGGTAAGTCTTTGTCATTTTCGAGCTGTATATTGTCTGGTAAATAGTGTAAACTGTATTTATTCAACAAAAACTGTGCCGTACGGATTTTGATCCTTGTTAATTGCTTGAGTTGAAATCCGTACAGCGTGTGTATCACGCATATATTGTTGAACTTTCTTCTTGTTTTCAGCATATAATGTAAGAAAACAAGTATAAATATACGACAAACAATTTCGAAGGAGCTGTAACTGAGGTGCGCAAGGGAAAGTCGTACCGGAAAGCTTCGA